>NC_086369.1:15045280-15410280 GCF_036324505.1 Eleginops maclovinus
CAATCTGATCCAAACTCACTTTAGTATGTGTTGCCAGCTGATGGCACACAGGACTGAGGTGCATTGATGTGATTGTAAGCTTTTCTCTGTGTGCTCAAACATGTTTCTATTCTTCATATTTTAAAATGAGTGCTTCAAATAACAATTCATTTCAATATCGATTGATCTGCATGTTATTGTCTTGATCAGGATCTAAAATGTAGGTTTATAATGATATTAAAACAGCAGAAAAGCAGGAAATGTCCATGTTTGAGAGGTCTAGCTCTTTTTCAATATGATTTACTTTTAGGGATTGAAAAAATGCCCAAAACTCTGACAGACAAATGCAGAAAAGTCACATTCGTTGGACATGTTTAATGTTGCTTGTTAATCTTATCTGGAAAACATGTTTACTGTAAAACCCTGTCCTGACTGTGGTTCACAATATTAAAGAGTAACATATTACATATTATAACTGCAAACTAGTATGCAGTTCATAAAGAATACAATGTGCTGCACGGTTCATTACTAAACCACAGAATTTGAAAAACACCAAATGTTATTTTGATGTGAGCGTTTAATATGTGGTCTCATCTCCAAAACACTCCAAACTACAATCACTGCTTTCTATATTTAGAAACACTTTATAGTACTGAAGTTTTAAAACTCAACCTTCATCTGGGACAGGCTTTGTGATAACAGAAGGTGGTAAAATGCTTGGTGGTGTACTCCTGATGAAAAGTAATACAAGCCACTAAAAATCACCTTCCTGCTGAGGCTGGAATAATATGATGCAGACATTAAACACTAGGCTATGAAATGTGGCACTATAATAACAGCATAATTAGGCATGCTATTAACACTGCTTGGGGTTGATTTCAGCAACTTAAGTCCAGCAAAGAAAACCACGTGGGTGAAATAAATACAACTAAAAAGCAGGTTAACCGAGCTACTCTGCTGGACCTATTTTGCAGTCCATGCAATAATAAACTGTTACAAAAAACGTGTGATTTCCTAACAAATGCTCATCATTGAAATGCATCTGTGTCAGTTCATGCAGAGTTGCTGTTCATGCAGAGTTGCTGACATTTCAAATAGTTTCCCCCCTGCCTTTGCCAAGTGGACACATGGCCAGCTGTTACACTTGTAAACAGTGGACGTCATCGTGAGTCATCTTGGGTGAGCAGTGTTTGTTTACACTGCCTGCATATAGATGTTTCTGTTACTGCACTATACATCTGCACCTTGTGGTTTATCTGTTTATTTACCTCGTTGTTTGCAACTTGTGTTTAGCATTCGTTTTTGAATAGGTACACTATGACATTTCTTTTCTACATAATAGTCACTTCTGTAAATACACCCATGAATGTCCCTGCCACAACAATAATAAAAGCTAACGTAGCCACTAGAAATCATGCAATCATTGGCTTTAAAGGAGACAATATATGCGTTTCTTTCCGTATGCAGTGTGCACTATTTCCTTAGTAGTCAGTGACCGTATCACATGTGTATAAAGGCACTTGATGGGAGCTTTGCGCGTAAGTTCACACTTTTGACAGGAGGAGTGTATCCCTCCTCAGGATCCCGCCTGAGAGGAATACAGAGGAAATGAGTGCAGCCAGAATAGCTCTCATCAAGCAGCTGTCAAAGACCGTGTGCAGCGGATTAAAAGCCAAAGTTAGGAGCCAAACAGTGGAGAGCCTGACCTCAGCCTGGCCTTGCTGAGGGCAGGCGGAGGAGGAGGCTCCATAACCTTGCAATAACGCTAACTAGCCTGTGAGCTAAGTGCTAACTCGTAGCCTGGGTAAAATACGCAGCTTTACCTTGATGCACAGCCACGTTGCAGCCGTGTCCGTCGCAGTACACCAGAGGGTTTTCCGCCCAGCCTCTCTCGTCAGAGCAAACACAGCAGCCGCCGATCATCTCCTTCATATTATTCGTCGACCACTCGTCGTCCGCCGCCAGACAACGCTCGCCGGAGACCATCTACGAAGAAAGCGGACATGCGGAGGAATACGGTGCACAGATGACCAGAAAAACCTCCGCCGGAGACGCCCTACTTTCCTACGCAGCTCTAATTCCCTCTCGGTCGAAATGTCATGTTTTGAAGGTATTTACGTCCCTTTTTTGACACTGTATTTTCTCACCAAAACATCCACTTCACGGCGCGACGGTGAGGAGAAGAGGGGGGGGGGGACTCCGTAGAGAACCGGATGTGCGTAATGACGCACGGCGTGCTCCGTGACAGGAAGTAAAACGCGGATGTGATTGGCCCGCTGAAATCCATTTTGGCTCCACTTGGCCGAAAATGTTTGAATGTTTTTGTGGCAAAAAGACTTCCCTTTGCTCGACTCACTGTCAACAACACTAGCACAACATGCAGGTAGGTTCTACAATATGTCGGGTAACCACTGGTGGAATGTAACTAAGTACATTTAATCAAGTACTGTACGAGTATTTATATTTGTTACTACTTTATACTTTACTCAACTAAATGTCAGAGGCTAATTCAGCACTTTTTACTCACTAGTTATAGTTTTTCTTAACACATACAAACACAAGCTTGTATGATATGAGGCACTTCTTTACTACATATTAAATGTGTACTTCCTGAAGTTTCTAGGAGTAGCTCCACATCTACAAGCCAGAACTTTACGATGATATGATATGCAGTGTGTGTTTGCTTTAAACACAGAATAACCAAACACTCCTTAATAGTGTGACTGAGAAGAGACATCAACATAACGACTACTTACTGTTGAAGTCCAATGTGCAGAAATGAAATATTAGTACTTTTAAGTACTTTGGTTGCTATTACTTTTGTACTTTTAGTTTAGTATGTTTTTCAGTAAGGACTTTTACTTGTTATGGAGTATTTAAAGGCTTTAATACTTCTACTTAAGTTCGTAAGTAGGCCTAAGTGTGCTTGTGGGGGAATTGTGTGCATCCTAATGGAGGAGTATACAAAGTACACCAGTACCGCCTCTGTGGAGATACTGCAACAGTCAACTAAAGGGGCTTGTGTTCAAAATATGACTAGCAGTATGTTTGCTATTTCAGCCAAAATATACAAGTAAACACCTTCATTGTGAAGTCAGATGTTTTCCTGTCTGTTTTCCTGTTGATGTCTTTGGATTAATAAATCTGCTGCAGAAATGACTCTTAATGTTTTCAATTGAAATAACATTTTGGAAACTGTACTTGAGTATTTCTGTAAGAATTGTTTTGGATTGCTGTCACGCTCCGATATTCTATAGTAGGACTGTGGAAATGTTTCATTATGTGTGGGGTTTAATAACAAGCTGCAAAGTAGAATATTTTCTAGATGTCAATTTTGTTTGTACACATGCATCATTTATTAATTATTGTAGGTGTTTTATTACATCTTGTCAAACTGTTCTAATGCAAAAGAACATGACTCCTATAAAAGCAAATTATTTGTTGTCAACTAAGATGATTTGCTGCTTCCCTATGTTAAATATATTGGTGTTATATTGTTTGTTTTGGACACAAGACGTATTAATGAGTCAACCGGTGGTCTGAAAACATTTAACACATAACTATATAAACTTGTAAATGAAATAAGGTTGGCCTCACTGCAATTGACAACATTTTATTGACTAAATCATTAATGGATTAATTGGTTGGCACAATAATCAATAAAGACAATAATTGGTTTCATGAGTGGCAGCCCTGGATAAACTGTGTGTTCACTCCTACAGAAAACCAACACATCGATTGATTGCAATATGTTCTGGAAAGCTGCTGATTTTCCCTTTCTGTTTTAAAATGGTTTTAATTAAAGATTGACTTGTAAAATTCTGCTTTGATCGCTGTCCCATCACTATGCCAGTGGATATTTGTAATTATGATAGAGGCTTAAATATTAATATTCAAGCTGTAATGCAGGATGTTTACCAGATGTCTTTTATGTGTAATAATCTAGCTTTACTAATAGAGCATGACTATAACTGACATTCATAACTGGTACCATGCCGTTGAGAAATAATAATTAAGAAGGAGATTGTGTGGGCCTGCTGAGCGTGGAGCTGGGAGACTTGAGACAGAATTTGAAAAGCTTTTAATTGTAATAATGAATACCTTGAACTAAATAGAATTTGAGAATCCTGCTGCATATCAGACCTGTCAATATACAGTTTTGTTTTGACAGCATCCCCATGCTGTTGCCAACGATGCTTCACAAAACACGCAGACACACACACACACACACACATACACATGCTATTCCAAGCACTCAGCTGCTGCTTGCATCACCGATTCCTCAGAGCGAGCTCCCGCTCTTGGTTTCCAGAGAAACGTAATGACTTGCCAATAATGCGCAAGAGCACACGAGCGTCCTCCGTGTAATATGGTGAGCGAGAGGTCCCTGGGAGTGCCTGCCCATTGTTTGCTTTAATTTCAAATTGCTCAAATGCTCCAGTCGACACTGGGCACTGCACTAAAAGGGGTTGTGGGAGGGATGGGGAAAAGGGGAAAAAAAGTGAATTGTGTGTGGCAAGGGAAAACCTATTAGAGCTGGAGAGAACAAAGGGAGGCGAGGGAGGGGGCAGCAGTTGTGGAGGGGCCCATATAGCTACTGAAACACTGAAAATGGCAAATGATTTTTACAACTTGCACTTGATTAAGTCAAAGTCTGAGCGAATCATGTGTAATGTTCCTGTGTCAGGGAAGAGCTTTCTCTGGCAGCGACTGTGACACTGCTTCAGACCAATATGTGTGACCTCAAAGTACATGCAGCACTCTCATATATATTTAAAGTATTATATTATTATAACTAGCAGTACTATATATTATATTTATTGCTGAAATTGTGAAGTTAGTATTTGGATGAGGATTTCTAAATCTCCTGCATTAGTGTTTTTGCTACAGGCCTTGAACTGATGGACAAAATTAGCTGTAATGTCTTAACTGTTTTCTCATTCCACATAAAAGATATAATCAACATTTTACAGACTGAAGAACCTTGCAGCACTTTTCCACAATGCAAATGTAGAGTAGGATGTATGTCATAGGCCACTGACTTGAACATTTTGCCTGTATTTTGTGGAGACTTGCAATCGAACCTAAGACTGACACAACATCCTTGAAAAACATTTCCTTATGCTACTTCTAATAAATTGATTTTGCAGTGTGTGAGCCTTTAGTAAACTAGAAACAACAGTTAATTAGCTTTCCTTTCGTATGCTTGACATTCATAGTCGCTCGTGCTTTTCTTTGTCCTCTTTGGCTCTATGTTTAACTGTCAGAAATGTGACTTCAGTTTGAAAAAGTCTGGTGATTGAGGGCTGCCTGTTTGATCAGGCTGAGGGAAGTTTAGTGGTCTCTGTGTGCAGGACGTGTAAAACACGCTGGGAGGAAAGAGCCCTGTGAAAAACAGCCCCCACACTCACAGACCTCTGCATCTGAAATGGTATTGTGTTAAAGGCATTGCACACACACGTATTGGACACACTTTTCTGCAGGTTATTTATTTTGCCAAATGGCTACTTGGCTTCCTAACTCCACCCTTTTAAAGGCTAGTGTGTTTTATTCACATTTAGAAATTCTAAGAGTAAGGAGTTCAGAAACATCAAACCAGTAATAAAATCTAAAGGTTGTTCTTTAAGTTTCATACCGTGTGTGTGTGTGTGTGTGCGCATTACAGGGGAACTGTGCAGTAAAGCAGTCTGCAAGGAATGTTTTCACAGACTTAGCTCATAAGCTTCAACAAATGACTACTGACAGCTAAGTATAGCACTTTTATTTTAAAGCATTTGTATTCTCAAACAGATGCCATATGCTGTTTTCAATTCATCAATGAGGAATGTTTTTTTTTCCTGATGTAGAAAGTAAGTGGCCTGGCGTAGCAAAATATACAGCATAACATTGTTTACGTTAAGTCGAAGAAAATGAAAGCTGTGTGGCATATTTGATCAGGTTTTACACAAGCTATCGTAGCATATGCATTTAGTCCAACTATTATTCTTTAAATTGAAACAATGAAAACAGTGTTTCTCAGACAAAGCAGTGGGTTAGCAGCGCACAGGTTTTTCATTTCCATGTTTGTGCTGGATTCAATTTCTACCTTTACATCCACATTCTCCCAAACTCTCCGTTGCGTTAATACAGTAAAATGCAGTTTAGATAATCCCCTGCAGACCCTACAAATGCATCATTAAATGTAATAAAGCCTGATAACATAAAATAAGATTTCCTTTATTGATCCCAATGTTTTGGAGTAGAAAATAAACAGTAAACATCTCAAAATCAAACCAAACTGAAAAGTAAAATATATACATATTGACAGTGGAAGATGTATATAGACGTTCGTTCATGCAGTAATTATAGGTTTTATACCCGGCTTCATGGATACCTTATGTGTTCTTTTGTTCTGTTTTAAATCTCTGTGTGGACACAGTTTGGTCTGATTCTGTGTGTCTTTCTTGTGGTTTATTGCACTGTATACTACATTTAATATCAGTAGTATGAAATGGTTGTGACAGACCATATGCATTCCCATCTGTATCAAATGATTGTAGTTCCTGTGTTGGAAACGCTTGGACCAAGTATTTGTGAAATAGCTATTCCAATAGAAATGTTGCTGCTTGTTGAGGATTTGAATTAAGTCCTAGGTTGCAAACACTGAAATGACCTGAAAAGCCAAGTGAACCCTTTGCATTCAGGAGCCATAATGCTTCTTTTCTTGTCCACACCACATTCAGGGGCATCCGTATTTACGCATGGTGTCCTTCTCTGGTCGGTGAGTAGCACAGAGGCCCAGGAAAAAAATACAAACAGTCCCAACACGGAGGGGTGAAAGGTGAAGAGAGCCCTCCCCCCACCACTGTCCGCACACACTTCAGGCTCGGATTGCATGTAAAATCACATTCTCCCGGGGGGGTGGGGGGTGGGAGGAATTCATTGTTTTGGCATGGGGCAGTGGGTTTGTGTCATAAAAAGTCTATGCTCTTACAAGTGCCTGCGCCTCCTTGACCAAGTGTCTCCATAAAACTCGACGCAAAGCAAATGACTTGGAGCAACACGAGTGTTAGAAAAGGGTTTGAACTCCTTTCCAAAAAACATGTTATGCCCAGTGAGGTTATATAAAATATATGATATTCTACTATTTTAATAGGTTACATAAACCTCGTCCGGGATTGTATGAAGTGTGAGGACTTTATATATATTTTTGCAAGCTTGTAAAACTTAAATCAAATACGTCATTTTGTATTGAAACAGTGCTGAAGACATTTTGTGTGTTCCTTCTCCAGCATTGAAGTTTCAAACAATTTAAGTCGTGTTAAAATGTAGGTTATGCGCAAAACCACGGAGCGTTGGTCATGTGTGTCCATTGGTCATGTGCGTGTGTCCTTACCGTAATCTGTATACCTCTCCTTTAAGCCGGTGAAGAAGTGGAACATTAAAAGAGTAGATAAACGTTGGCCATGTGTTTATTTAAAATAAAAGCTAGACGTTATATTCATTTAAGTTTGACTTTTAGTCAAAGCACCGTGGATGTTCTTAATATGAATCCAGGTTAGAATGACTCCCATGTGAACTCCATACACAAAACGTGGTCTCACCAAAATACGTGAAATGTCCACGACCTCTTCACAATGCATTACGTCATTTTATCATTTCGTGTCTCCACCAGGTAACACACAGTCGTGGTCATGTCACGTATTTTTGTGAGACCAGGTTGACACATTCTGCAGGTTAAAGTGAGATTCAGTGATTCCCCTGTAGTGCTACTCCTGCAGGAACAGCTTATAATGTCCTTCTCTAATGAGTCTAAAGTGCAGGACTTCTCGAGCATTTCCCCCGCAGCTCACTGCCGGCTGTTGAGAGAATCCTCCCCCGTGTTTGAGGGCTCTCTCTCGGCCACTCGCTCTGCTCTCCTCCCCTCCACATCCCGGCGCAGAGGCTGCAGAAACTGCCCTGTGGCATCTGGTGCATCTCAAATCTGCATGACAAAAGAGTCCCTGATCCTAATTGGAAATACTCCAATGTGTACACATGCACCAGGTTATTTATATTCAGCAATTATAGCAATATTATATTATCGTTTTAGGAGGTTTTAGATGGTCCTCAATTGAGAGCTGCAGGTAAACTGAGAGCTCTGATTTAACAACAGTAATCATGGCGTCACCGGCAGATGTTTGGAAAATCCAACCTGACACAAATAGCACAAATAACGATTTTTAAAAACAAATATTTATTTAATTTAAATATCTTTTAGTTTAGTTTTGTTCTTGGAATTATTTTAATACATGAATACAAAGATATATAAAACATATAATGCTTATAAAAGGTAGTATGATTTATAATAATTGTACATTACATTAATGTATTTTATTTATATGTAATGGAGTTTTTCACTCACATTTACAATTATTTCATCAGACTGCTGCTGTGTAGATCAGCGTGTGTGTTGGTGTGCGTGTGAACGTGTGTGTGAGTGTGTACTTAGGATTTATAATAGAACGTTGGGGGGGAATTGATTAGAAGTTCTTAAAATAGTTTGTGAGTTGTAAGAGAGTGTACGATTTCTCATCGAGCACTGTTGTAGACCTGTGGGACTAAAGTGTGAAAAGTTGTTGCTGATCGATCCGCGCTGCAGTGACCTAACACACGTAAAACGAAGGGGTGTTTGCTGTGTATGTTTTATGACAAATATATTAAATTGAACTCCTTGCGTGATTGCTCCGTTTGGATGTGGACGGATTTAGGTCAGGGAGCATATGTTTAACTCGCCTATAGAGAGGGTTTACAAAATTAAGTAGCTACGTATTTAGTCAACCATTATAAACTAACTCAGGTTCCCAGGAAGGAAAAACGTACAGGGGTTAGGACGTGTCTCTCTGTCCCTCCCTGCCTCTCCAGGACGGGCACGGTGCACATGGCTCCGGGATCCGAGTCATTCCCCCGGGAATCCGGACCTCCACAAGCTGCCCCTCCTCTCACTTCACTCTGGCCCTGTGTTCATGCTGTCATACAGAATCTGCGCGTAAATGAGCGAGCATTGCTGCTGCAGGTTCATGTATTTACAGCCACCTGGATGCAGGTCAGATGACTTATGGGAGTTGACCTGGAGTTTGGTGAAGTGATTGTGCAGACATATAACACTGATAGCTGCACGTAGGCGTAGCTACTAACGCACAGTGATCTCCATGATTCAACTGAGCGTAGTGTCAAGTAAACGCAACAGCTTTCTGAGGCTTATCCAGTAAAATATCACACATGCTAGGATATATATCAGGCTTCTATATTAAACATGTTAATCATCCATTCATGCTATACTCTGCTACTAGATTTTTTTAAAGCAGAAAAGATTTGGTCCACAGTGAAGCCTAATCCATACATAGTCTGACATTTCGAGATGCAACGGACCATAATCATCAGAATACGTGTGTGTGCCTACATTAAATCCCATTCACTTACTGTTCTCCTGATCTTATTTTATATTCAGTCTGTAAGTCCATGACCCCAGCGTTAGTGATGTTCTACCGTCCAACATTATGCGTGTATTTTATGGAAACTGTCCAAAAATATCCAGAGGTTTAAAAAGGAGCTATAATAAGAACGCTTACGTGTGTAACACCATGTTTGATATAACACCGAGCTAACATCGCTGCCATTCAACGTACAGTGAATGCTCTGTAAATAACCAAATAGGCTTAACATTGTGGGAATGAGCGTGCCCAGTCTTGAGTCTGGCCCCAACACACACTGCACTGCGCGTGAGGAACGGGCCACAAGGGATTCACGTGTTTTATAGATAACAAAGACGCAACATAACGCAGGGAGTGATGGGAAAATGTGTCTCATAGTGAAACACAATGGCCGGTCCAAACCGTCTCATAGAGGCCTATACCGGTTATTCAGACAATTAGCCTTTAATGTGTGTGTGTGGTGCACGCGCGCGCGCACGTCACTCAAAGTGTGTGTGTCCCTTAATGATTATGCGTGTGTGTGCGCGCATATCCTTGAATGTGTATTGGGTGAAAAGTCATCGTGTGTGTGTGTGTGTGTGTGGGGGGGGGGGGGGTGCTCTCGGCGTGCACATGCAATATGCACGTGTTCACAGACAAAATGTTAAAATGTGTACAAAGAATGACACAAGCCCAGAAATCAGGTCCTTTAAATGAAATTAGCTTCGTGCATTAATCCACACAAAGCGCGCGTTCCTGTTCACCCTGTTCTACTTGTTGGTTTTAATATTCTTAAGGTGTAGCCTTTGTGTTTTAACATGCTATAACTGTTGCTCCAAGGTGTCTGTTAAACCTATTTTTTACTATGAAATCTTAGTCACACTGTTTAATGGCTTAACCTATTTTCTTGAAAATCTTTGTGGGAAAAGCAACCCTGACTGTGCACTTTTACTGTCCAATCCCTGCTCACGTTGTTTTACCACGCTACAATCTAACTGGAATGTTGCAGTTTAGCACGAGTCCACTAAACTCACCTAAATATAATTTCTAGTGTTTGACAATAATTATTATTTTTTATCTCCAATTATAGGAATTAACTACCCACTATACATACTATATTAACGTTGCAACACCCTGCTGAGCACATTTCAAATGACTGCAAACACACACAGGGAGGAAGAGAGACGCACACACACTGAAGGGAAAAGGTTGAGAATACCGAAAACAGACGCATAAATGTAGGCCTTCTCAGTATAAATATTATAGGAAAAGTATAGGTCACTTAGTCAAGCATTGAGGAAGAAAATCATATGGACAAAAAAGCCCGAGCCAACCAAAGCAGACACGTTGAGCCGTGGTCAGGCAGAATGTGGAAAAGCAGCACTGCAAGTGTAAAAAGCAAATGTCTTTGTTTAAGCTGCGCTGCGTTAACACACATCACCCCGGAGTGTGGAGTCAGTTCAGCAGCAAACAATCGATTGCATACTCCTGCATGCATTTTGACTAAAAGTGAACAGCACAATGCATTCCAGACTTATCGTGACATTTCTCAGACTACCTATTCTGGTTCAGCAGCTGCAGCTTTGGAAAATATGAATTTGCGTTATTTTCTCCAACAGTGGAGAATTTGGGCACAAACTATTGTGACGGTGGGGTGTGTGAGGGGGTGGGGATGGGATATCCATTTTTATTGCATCACCTGTCAGCCTCGTCCAATGGGCGTCGACTCGGAGGGCATTAATTGATGAAGGTGTCTCCAGACCGGCGCACCTCCCCTCTCTGTCATTTTATTTGTGGCTCGACCAGCAGCCAGAATAGCAGCTGCATTTTTAGCTCTTATTCTGTTTCTCTCTCTCTCTCTCTCTCTCTCTTTCCCTCCCCTCCACCCTCACAACTCCCTCCCTCCCTCTCTCTCTCTCTCTCTCTCTCTCTCTCTCTCTCTCTCTCTCTCTCTCTCTCTCTCTCTCTCTCTCTCTTCTTGCTATTTTATCCCTCTGGCTGAGGCAGTGGTGTACACCTACCCCTCGTCCTGCTGCCGACCAGAGGGGAGTGGAGCCGGCAGAGGCAGGTAGCAGCAGCCCCGGCTTGGTGGACGCATCCGTGGCATTCCTCCACCATGCCGGACCGGGGCAAGAGGCGACGGGTGGATGCTGTCACATACACCGGCAGCTCCATTTAATGTCAAAGTTTGCATTTCATGACGCAGCAGTGTGGATGGATTAAAGGTATGAGCAGGATGAGCTCTGTGCCATTCACCGGTAAATCCATAGCATACTGAGACTGCATGGATTAATATTGGATACATAAAACATGGGAGACCTGGAGTGTGGCTTTGAGGAAATGCAAGGAGTGAGATTGGGATACCTGCTCATCCAAGGCAAGCAAATGTTTGCTTTGTCTCAGGTCTTCACCGACCTGCTGCAGAACATCCCCCGGACCACGGTGCACAAGCGCATGGACCACCTGAATGTGAAGAAGCACCACTGCGACCTGGAGGAGCTGCGGAGGCTCAAAGCGATCAACTCTATAGCTTTCCACGCCGCGAA
Organism: Eleginops maclovinus; assembly: GCF_036324505.1. Taxonomy (NCBI): domain Eukaryota; kingdom Metazoa; phylum Chordata; class Actinopteri; order Perciformes; family Eleginopidae; genus Eleginops; species Eleginops maclovinus. Next base: position 15,057,237 of record NC_086369.1, read on the forward strand.
ATGCACGCTCATATCGCGCGAGGACGTGGAGGCTCTGTATTTCTCCTGCAAGACCGAGCGGGTGTTAAAGTCCAACAAAAGGAAAGCGAAAGCTGCGTGCTCCCCCGGGGGTGAGGACGCGTCCCCAGGGCGTGCAGACACCGACCTGTGGAAGGACAAAGTTTGGTTCAGTTTGCACGGTGTCCCGGAGACACTTCACAACAAGACGAGCAGGAGGAAAGAGCTGCCTCCCTGCCTTACCGACTCCAAACTACCTCAGTTTTACCAGAAAACGCACGGACGGGAGCACCGCTCAGTGACTAAGTCCGATCACAAACACTTTAAAAACTATGAAACAGCGAAAACAGCAGGGAACCGGGTCACCCTGAGCCAAAGGCAAGCGTTTTTCCGGCAGCCGGTAGTGCTTCAGTCCGCCATAGCTGCTCAGTCCAGGCTCTCGCGCTCAGCCGGCGACCTACTTCACAAAAGGAAGAGGAGGCGCGAGGGGGGCAGGAGTAGACACGCGCAACAACACGTACCGCCGGTTCTACTCGTGCAACCCAAATCCAGCCACGGGAATACTTTTGGTGCTTTCCACCTCGGTCCGGATCTGTATCTGGACCCCAGACCTCACCTTCATCACCACCACCATCATCATCATCACCACCACATCAACGAGCCCGGCTTCCCAGAGAGCTACAGCAGCGACACCGAGTCCAGCACCTACTCGGACCGGGCTGACTCGGACTTCGGGTCCGGCTTCTCCAGCACCAGCAACTCCGGGAGCTCCGAGGAAGAGGAGGAGGATGAAGATGACACGCAGTCAGAGAGTTCAGAGGTCAGCTCGGATGAAGAGGAGAGCTCCTCTCAGTCCGACTCTAGCTCTGTTTCCAGCCGGGTTTCGGTGCAGAGCATCCGCTTCAGACGGGCCCGGGTTGGGTCCCTGTCCAAAACTGTCAGCACCAGTAAAGCCCCTTTGGTCCTACAGCCCACGTTTCACTACAACCAGCACCAAGAGAAACCACACCGGACACTGGGCCACGTTTCCGCGTCACAACCGGGGGACAGAAGACAGAAGAAATGTGAGTTTATCTGCAGTGAAGCTAGGAAAGACGTTGGACCTTTACAGCCGCCGAGATTTAACTCAACTGTTACAGGAGAGAGCTTTTTATTCGAGTACAAAAAGGGGAAAGCCTTTGAGTCTGATCCAAGCAGTGTGGACCCTTATTCACCGGGACACAACCGGATTTCCCCCCCCTCACGCAGAACACTTCAGTGTGACCAGGACAGAGACACCAAGCTCCCCAGATGCACCGAGAAAAGGGATGCGAGGCCCAGCCGCCTGAAGCTGTCCCCTCCGCTGAAGAGAATAAAAACCGAGCCAGAGGAGCTCTCTGTGTCCGCGGCCCCCCGCCCGGACCGCGGCAGGACACCCCCCTTCAACCTCCAGAATGTGAAAGTTAAAGTGGAGGAAAGCTGTGATGAATATGAATACCAGAGCCAGGCTGCAGTCAAATGCAAAGGAGATAAGACAGAGAGCAATGGGCAGTATCCCCTCAAACATGGGAGCTATTTCGGGATTAAAGCCTCAGAGAAGAGCCCTGATGTGGCCCCCAGGTCCCCCTGCAGCCCTCAGGAATGCAGGAGCTCCCCGAGTTTCCAGGAGGGGAACAAAACCTGCAGGGCTCCGGTGCTGGGGGGTAAAAAACCTCGAGTTTCCAGGACGCAAACAAAACACAGGGTCAACCAAGCTGCCTCTTCCTCTTCCTCCTCTTCTTGTTCGTCCTCTTCTCGGCCAGAGGAAGTATCCACGGAGGATTTACCGAGCAGACGCAAACGCAGCACTATAGCATCGCCTGCTAAAATGCTTTTCAGCCTGATGGCACATTTCCCCTCCCCGCCGTCGTTGGTTGTTGGCAGCGACGGGGATTTGTGCCCTGCTTACTCCCTGAAGTCGCCGAGGGGCGCCGGGCCTCCCCCTCCGTCCCACCCCGTGTGGAGGTGGCAGCCAGGCGGACAGATTCTCCCTCCCCCACCCGCTCAGAGGACTAGGAAATACTGAGCAGGGTTTTTAAAAACAATAGCCTTCACCATCTACAACCTCTCCGTGAGCTCACCACTCGCAACTTTATCGGTGTGCCGCCAATTTTCTGTGAATGGGTTTACATTCCGCTTTGTTTTGAAGTTTGATCGAGAAGAAAAACCCTTTTTGGAGCCTCTGAAAACGCCCACAGGACTGTGAGACACTGCTCGTGGATCTGCGCTTAAAAAAAACAAGCTATCAATCCTAAGCAATATGTTTTTACTTGATTCTTTCTCCTTCACGTTTTCTATGCTCGACCTGTTGGATTGTATGGTGCCAGGGTGTGTGCTTAAAGGACATGTTTTTTTTTTTAAAGAAAAAGCCTTCCTTTAATGAGGCTAATCTATAGCTGGGACTGAGGGCTAGTTGGTAAATCAAAAGAAAATCAGGGTTTCCCATTCTGTGCCACCTGATAATTGTATGTCAAAGCTCTTTTCTTTCATGACATGCTGACCACAATGCCCCACATTTCAGAGAATTATTAAAACATTGGTTTAGTACCATCTATCTGCTCACAGAAAAGCCTTTATTAGATTTAGCAGGAATGTATTCTTGCTTGTTGTGTTTCTTTTTTCTTTTCCTAGAGTGCTTGTGATGGTTTTCAGTCTTTCAGGTTTTATTTCTGCTGAGTATTTCCTCGTTTGCGAATGTGTGACAGTGCACAGTCGCAGGCCCAGACACAACACAGGCCTTATGTACAGACAATCAAAAAGGAAAAAGGCTCAGACCTTCGTTATAGCACGTCAGCTCCCACCATTGACTCCATGCATGTCCTTCCACATGGTCACCTATTTTTCCTGCACACCACATCTGTGCAAACACCAGTCTGTATTTTCCTCTATGCAGGACTAATGTAAAGCAAAACAGACATAATGCCAATATCCAAGCTAGGCAGTGGATGGGATGTGATTCAGCAGTCCCTGTGGGTGGGAGTGGGATTGGGGGGGGGGGGGGGGGACACCACCAAAAACAGCGTGAAACACCTTCTAGCTTTGGCTACCAGAAACAATGCGACAGAGCACAAGAGATAGGCTTAAAGGCATTGCACTTTGATACTGTTGGGGGTCCTGGTTTTAGCTTTCTGACTAGCCTGTGAAATGATGTCTGAGAGAAGCTTGGAAACAAAAAAAAACATTTGATCAAGACACAAAGGCCAAACTGCATTAACGTGACTGATATTTGAATATCTAACCATGCCATTATGGTTTTCTGATTTTTAAAGAATTTGATAATATGCTAATTTCCGTGAAGCCACTGTTGTTCATTATTCTCTTTTCAGCTGAAGTTAATTGTCTCGATATAAGCTGGAAAAACGCCAATTATTTCCTATTATTTGACACCCAAAAACAGTCAGTTTTAAAATACCGCTCTCTTTATATGTCGAACATCACCATCTCATTATCTTTAATGTAGCCTTTTGAATATGGCCGCTCAGTGAATGTAGTATCCCTGATTGATTTACTCCCTTTAATTCAGACTTCACACACAGGAAGTGAATCCAGTGGCTGAAGCTGCTCCTACATGCAGGTATTTTAAATAAATGTGTGTGTTTTTTAAAGGAAGTGCAGGTCTGCTAATTGGCAGGCTTTTCTGTCTGCGACAAAGAGGGGCCCAGCTTATAGCGAGCCACACCACAACAAACCCAAAGCCTGGATGATGTCAGCCCCTCACAAGCTGCGTTCATTCAGTGGATCGTAGAAAATGGGTGATTGTAAAAAGAAAAAAGTGAGTTTGCCTGAATCAGCGTGGGTGTATGTTCAACCACGTGAGTAACTCTGCAGCCATGAGCGACGTTTTCAAACTTGAACTTTTATCCCCAGCGCGTAAAACTGGCTATTTCTGACACAAGCTGAGCAGGCTTGCAGTAAAACGGAGGGGGTTGAGAGGGTGCTGTGTTGCAAGAGCTTTCAACCTTTAATCCGCATGTCAAAAGCATAGGCTGCACGGCACAGGGAGAAAAGGAATAGCCTCACCCAGAGCATGCAGGTCTCCCCCCCTGACGCACCGGCCTATTCTTACGCACAATGCGCGGCCGAGGGACGGAGGTGGTGGTAATGGCCTGTTGGGAGGGCCTTTCCACCGTTAAGACAAACAGCTCTCTGACAGTGACGTTATTAATGTAAACAATTGCACCGTGCACTCTCTCTCTCTCTCTCTCTCTCTCTCTCTCTCTCTCTCTCTCTCTCTCTCTCTCTCTCTCTCTCTCTCTCTCTCCCCCCCCCCCCTCACTCATTTTTGATACTTGAGGTCAGGTTTTTGACATGGAGTTTGAAGTCACTGGTGTTTATATGAAACTGAATATTTATTTTTGTGAATTTTTCCTGGGGTTTCTTGTATATTGATTTGTTGTTGTTGTTGTGAATATTATATAGAACAACTGCACTCGAAATGGAAACTTGAACGGTGGATTTCTGAAGCACTTTCCCTCTCTTTTCTTTTTTTATTATTATGAAGCATTCATTAAACGCGACTGAGTGTAATTATCAGCCTCTCTCTTTCTTTAGGACAAGCGTGTGTTGTTTTTACCAGGGGGAATTAACAGATTTAATGATGGGGGAATTGGCCTGGGGTTTGCATTGGGAGAGGGTTATGAAAACAAAGTGATTTTAAAACTTTTATTTTATGGGGGTTCCCCTTTCTTTTTTATCTTTGATTTTGGAGCTGCTTTTCATCATTGATTTATGTTGCAGTGTTCCGCCATTTAAATGCCCTCAATTTACGCTGTAACACGAGTCACTGTATAAATGTTAAAAGGCGTTTAGGGAAATTAGGTATATCCATTCTTCAATTAAATAACAGATAACACTTTGTCCTGAGGCAAAAAGGGTTCAGATTTGGAAGAAAATAGATCCCAAGCAGTACTTATCCACATTGTGGGCAGCTTAAACCAACAATAAAACTAAATACGGATGCTAAATGCCCCTCAAATATGCTACAGTATCTCTGGTTGAACTCTTGCAGCATGAGGGAATCCCTCCGTGTTTTAAGGGGTGTGTGAGGGAAGAAGTGGTAGGCCTGCGGAGCCTGCAATAATAACAAGAGGCAAACCGCAGACATTTACGCATGCAGCATTTCTAACCACTGCACATGAGGAGGTGCACGCCTACTCGCTTTAATACGTGAAGCAGGGAGAAAGCTCCATAAATTGACCTTAAGATTTGTGCAACTCGTTTAAAAAACGATATTGTAGCATGCATTTGCAGGAAGCATGCCGTAAAACATCGCTATTCCCAAATGTAATTATATGTCTTTATTGAACAATTGTGACCATGCTTAAAAATACGTTTATCTGAAAAAGAGAAGAGATGCTGTATGCCTGATTATGGCTAAAAGCAGTTAATAGATAACAATAAACTGACGTTAGAACATGTCCTACTGCTTATCACACTCACAATTAAAACCAGATCAAAATACACTCATAAAAACGAGTACATTTGCCACTATAAATATAAATGTACAATTAATTCAAGCTATCATCTCAAATTACTGTAAATATAAGGTTGGAAAACCTGGTTGCCCAAAATCCATTTTTTCGCACTAAAGGGAAAAAGTGGGAACATCTAAGCAGCAGCCAAACTACCACTGATTATTAAAGGAACAGCAAGGAGCAGAGTATTGATACAAAATACAATACAATAATATGAATTCACAGCTATAGGTACCTGGTTGTACACACTGGGATAACGCTAACCTCGCCCAAACGCTATTCACGTTATTGTGAGCAACTTTTGTGAAAGCGTTGAGCTCCTCGCTCAGTCTGCCATGTTTGACGTGATGTTTCCCTGATTAATGGGACTCTGCGGTATATGGTCCAGGCCAAAGCCCCGGGGTTGATAAGGGGAGACGGGGCTGGCAGGCTGTCTGGCCCCGGCACGGAGCCTGGAGGGGCCAACACAGGGAGCACAGCCATTATACTGCTGCTGGCGTTTCAGGGTTAAATTCCAGTGCGGATTGGAAACCAGTAGACTGTAACTCCTATAGAATAACAAAAGGAGGAAAAAAGAACAAAACACGCCTTAACACAATTTGCTTGAAATACAATAAAATAAAAAGGGTTTTCTGAAGAGCTCAATGATATTTGTGGCAAACGAAGTTATGGGTAATGCTGACAGACACATGCCGCGTTGAGGTCAGCACTTTGCATTGATCTTTGAGACAATCACATACACGGAGACCGATAAATGCTGTCAGGACGTTTTTATGTTTAATCTCTCAACTGTGAAGGACCTGCGCGTCACTCAGCCTTTCACACAAGGTCACTCACTGGCACATAGCTTTTTACACGTAGAATATTAATAAACAAGGGGAGAATTTATTAAAGATGTGTGCGTTAATGAAGGCGTGGTGCATCAACTACTGTTTTTGTTTTAATGCTTTTGTGAATTTCTGGTTCCCATTGAGCAGAAGAGCCCTTGAAATCTGCTCTCTGCTGTGATCAAATTTGTTGCACAAACTTCCTCGCACTTTTGGAGTGAAATTTGCAAATTTACAAGCACTTGTTTTTCGGCCTGTATGGAAAGCTGCTGCAGGACTGGCTGACCTGCTGTGGATACATTTGTAACACCAACTCAAAATTAAAAAGAAACTCCTATATTTGTAGAATTAAGGAAATATGAAGCTGCTAAATCAGAATAAATGTAATCAATTATTAAATTAATTCTGAACTTTTTCTTATGCTGTTATCGGTGCGGGGACAGTTCATGTGGTGCGTAAAACACCAAGAGTGTTTGCACGTAGATGGATTGGAGTATTCACTCAGTCGACTGTTTGATGCTAAAAAAAAAAGGGGCGACATTTACTGAAATTAATTTGTATAATTTCAAAATAAAAGCATACTCTTATAATTAAGTGAAACACCACGCGGAGTGAAGTGCCGCTGTGTCCCCACGTGAGTCTGTCTGAACAGAGCAGAGCTTCTGTGTGAGGTGAAAAACAAAGTTGAGAAGAGGATCTAAACTAATGGTTCCTCCATACGCTGCTGTGCTTTAACGTAAACATATCCGAGAAAACATGATGATTAAATGGACAATTGAATGCAAAGTGTCCCAACTCCCATATCTCTCTCTGCTTGGTATTGGAATGAGTTATAATTCGTACACGCTTTAACAGTTTTGTGACTTTAGAAAGAGTTTGAGTTGAATTGAGGACGTTTAATGTACAGAGGGAGGCTATTGAAGACAAACTATCGAGCATTTTTTATTGAAAATGTAATTTTTTTTAACAAAATACCCTCAAACTTCTCTATTGGCAGCCTGTATGCATGTTACTTGTATATGTTTAGTGTATGATGACTGGCAATCAATCAATACGCCTAAACGTGTCAGACCTCCATGCATTCAAAATAAGTAGAGCAAAGGTCAAGGACTTATGACATAATAATATTAATATAATCGTGCAGTTATGTAAGTTGGAGACAAAGCAAAGCATGAATATAAATAACGTTTCAAAATAATCTGGTTGACTCCCGAAATTTGAATTGCTGCACATTATAATCCGTCACATTCCCACACATTCAGTTACATTTCCACTGGAGTCATGTGGTTCATTGCAGCCTCCATCAGCGCGATCGTCTCCTCACATGAAGGAGGAAGCAGCGGGGGAAGCAGCGGTGCCTCGATCTGCTGGTGTTTACCCGGCTTCCCCCTGCACAGACCCGGGGTCAGAGTGAGGGATGACGGCCTGTGTGGAGAGGAACACTCTGCTGCTGCTGCTGCAACTTCTCCTCTTTAAAATCACACCCAAACAACAAAAACAACACATAACAAGTATTTAGTACGACATGGTGTGTCAATGTATTTTAACATAGCGCATGCTTTTACTTGAACTGTTGATGGATAAACAAAAGCGTTTCAGATTTTAGACCTCTATGTTTTTAAATCTGGGAAGTCTTTTTCTTACATTCTATTTTGTTTCTAACTTTTTAAACGTATTGTTTGGTATTTAATTTGCTATTGTGGGTCAGGAAATACAGATCCGTCAATCAAACGTTATTATGAATACTGTGACTTCAACAATCTGGTTACACAACCTACTATTATAAATGATATGCTAACTTTCAAAGTGGGTTGTATGATAAAAACCTTTTATTTTGTATTATTATTATTCATGCATTTTTACACCCTTCAAAAATAAAACGTCTGATCACGTGATGAGGATACTTTGTATTATGTTTTATTTCCCAGCCTGCAATTAAATTCCAATGATCTAGGGTTAATAACTGATAGGCTTAAAACACGTTTATCAGACCCAGGGAACTGATGTCTGGTGGGGGAGGAGGAGGAGCAGGAGGAGCAGGAGGAGGAGGAGGAGGAGGAGGAGGAGGAGGAAGGGGAAAACCAGCGAGCACCAGAGGGCTTCTGCTCGGTCATGGAGCTCAACTCCATTTGTAAAGGCTTTTCTGCGGGCTGGACAGAGCCAGATGTAGCCTAATGTCGAATGCAGCATGCAGCAACTCACAACATACAATTCAATCAGTGATCAACAAGCCCGCTGCAGGCCGCGCACTGAGAGCTCTGAGCCCGGTGAAGGAACCAGCAGCTCCGGGAAGTGATCCCTCCTCTCATTTAGGCTGCTTTCCTTCCGTGTGTCCGTATATTTTAATGGCTCTTATTATGTAAAACTGTGTGCAATACGCCTGTGTTTCCTGTTGGCCCGTATTGTGTTGACAGACTCCCATCAGAGGTTTATTTATTTATGAAATATTCAACAGTTTTAGACTCAGAGACATTTCTTATCTGAAATTCCAGAATTTGTGGATTTGTGGAGCTGATTCATTAGAAATGAATACAAAATGTGTTTTAATAAAGGTGCACTAAAACAAACTTAGGTTTATTTCAAACTGGAAAAAAATGTTGTCTTTAATTAAACATGCATCCATAACTCAAACTGTGGCAGCCCCTATGCAACAAAACAAATGTAGTTTAAAGTGACCCACATTTAAGTCAAATGTAAAAATTCCTTTTCGGTCTTATTTTAAATACCCTAATCCCATTACATGAATGATTGGACATGTGCGTGTGTGAGCATGTTTCAGCTGCCATCCTTAAGCGGTTATTATTAACATCCTAAATGACTTTCATAATGAATTCATTTCCTTATTCTCTTTACAACAATCAATCAAGCTGTCCTTAGCAAGGAGGAACACCTTTTATAAATGCCTTTTATTATTAAGAAGTGAAGAAAACTAATGCCTTCAAACTAAATCCCTCACACACACACACACACACACACACACACACACACACACACACACACACACACGCATACGCACACACCATTTCAAAATGGTTTCTTTGTTGTTAGCCAGGGTTAAAATAGTTTTTTAATTGAAGGCCCATCTTCAGATTAATCCACTATTTTCTATTATTTTTGCTAAACCAGAACCAAGTGTTCAAACGCATTTGCTCTAAAATATTTTATCCCACTTAGTTTTTCATCCAAAATATGTTTTGAAGAACTTTCCACAGAAGGGTATTTTGTATTTCCTTTAAAAGGTGGAAAAACAATCCACTAAAATAACCTTTTTATGCACATTTTAACGTCTGTTGAAGTATAAGCAGCTTTAAATGTCCTACAGAAAACAAGAAGACATGGCAGAGTAAATCTCCTGTCTGCTCGTCCTTTTATTTCAGCTGATTGAAATGTTCCACGGCCTGCAAACTACTATCTGGACACTGGTTCCCTTTATAAAGCCACAGATCAGTTGAGGACATTACACACTACAGGGGGATTTGAACAGGGCCACAAGCAGCGGTGACCTTTGGCCCCTCATACCAGGGAGTTAGGACCCGGAGCCCAGGGTGGATTTGGGGATAAAAGACAGGGAACCTCCTCCACTGCTGACACGGTGACATCAAAAACCCATACAACTTCAATTATTAACACATACAATAATAAGTATCCTGCTAATATGATCAAAAATCATACACGTTAAATTTCCACCTGTGTTCTCATGCATTCATTTTCTCCCCTCGTCAAACCCCAGACTGAGATACTGCCTTGCTGCGCGGCACGCAGGCAGGAGACGAGATGTGTCAAACCAAATTTGAGCCGAAGAGCTTCCCTTTCTTCCCCTCTTTAAGTTGAGTTTCTTAAATTGGGTGCAGGGTGAGAAATATAATAGGACACTTTTTTATGGGGGGGGGGGGGGGGTTGTCTGGGCCTTCACCAGATAATGTTTCAGACAAGTTTCAGGTATTCAGGATGTGGGACAAAGGGGGGAGGCAGAATCATGGTAAATACCTCTTTATTTAAGCCACAATTAATCATGTTAAATTGTATTCTGACTGCACCTCGGCCGATTAATACAAATTAAAACAATACTCACTTCTATATGTAGCACTTCCAATGGTTTGGCTTATTTGAAGCTTATTTACTTGCAGGACTCTTGCTATATTTCAGAGTTGAATGCACCTAATTTAAGTCTGTTAGGACAAAAGTGCAAATATTATCCTCCATTGCTTTTTAAATCCAAAATGAGGTCGTTATGTGAAGTTTACAATAATATCACCTTTTATTATTTCAGAGGGTATTTTCACAATGCTTGCTTTTTGGTTTATACTATAATTCTGTATATATTTAGACTCAGGAAAAACACAAATGTAAAAGTCCTGCATTCAAAATTTAAAGTAAATGTATTTTACTTAAAATATCAAAGTTGAATATTACTAACGGGTGCTTCTGCCTTTCATTAATTAGTATAGCTATTATTATTATTTTGACTAAACTCCAGACAAAAGAAAACACACACAAACTTGAATGTGTTTTTTAAACTAATGGGTGGTTTAATAAACCTTATTAATATTCAGTCTATTTAGTTTTTAAATCTTAATCTCAAAAACCAAGTAGCAGCTACAGTTGTAAAATAAATGTAGTAAAGTTAAGAAAGTACAAGTAGCTTCAAATGGTCCTAAAGTACAGCTTGAGTGAATTTTCTGTAGTGGTTTATAGTGACCTAATCATATTTTGTAGAAGTTTGTATTATTATTCTGCTATTGTTGTTTATTGTGTGTTTATTTCCTCATGTTCCTTCACCCCATACATGTGTTTCTCCACTTTTGTTTGCTATAAGTTGCATAATATCCTGATTTTCTGATGTGCTCTCCCCTCTCTGCAGCCTGTTGTCCCACACAGCAGCAGATTGCCCCTGGTGATCCGGCCCGGATAAGATCTGCATGTTACACTGGATCCTCGTTAATAATTTGGCCTGATTGAGGCTGTTTGGTGTGAAATGTGAGCCTGCAGTGCTGCCTCTCCTCCCCCCGGGGGGGAACTGTGACTGAGGCTGTCAAAACAGCTTTTAAATAAGGATGTTTCACTTAAAGGTTAAAGACCAGACTCCAGTCAGGACTCAAACTTTATTAAAGGCTGCAACACCTGTTTTAATAAAGGGTTTATATAGTGTGCTAATACCCATCAATGCATTGTTTTTCTATGTGCTCTCTTGACCTGCTGCTAATTACCCATTACCCATTTTTTTTTAATGCAGAATGTCATCTTTTTTGGTCCTTTTCAATTTTCTCCACTGAAATTCATTTCTTTTTTTGACCTCTCTATACTGAGACTGGTTTATAATGACTCTCCACATGTCCCTTGTATTTTCTCAGGCCTCCTTCATGGACTCTTGCAATTGTAAATGCATTCAACAAGGGCCAAATGCAGAGAGCTTCAACCCAAGAAAAAAAAAACAGTTGGTGCTGGAAGTCTCTTTAACAAGCTCTGTGCGTGAAGAGAAGAATCAGGCAGTGGGTTAGACACACACACACACACACACACACACACACACACACACACACACACACACACACACACACACACACACACACACACACACACACACACACACACACACACACTGACATATTCAAGGAGGTTCTTTGTTGGAAGCTGTGAGAGTTGAGGTAGAAAACACGTTGATTCTAAAATATATTTTTGAACTCAAGGTATACATCTCGAGTTATGCCAAAACACCATTTCTCTTTCCCAATGCTCTAAACTGTTCTAAAATGGTTCATCTCACTGGTTTTACTGGCCACGTTCTTTAATGTTCATCTTAAACATGTTGAAGGAACTTACCATAGAAGGGTATTTTATTTTTAGACACACACACTGCTGAGGAGCTTTTGTCCACTGAATGCAGCTGATTGGATGATGATGTGTTGATTCATTTATGAATTGAAATGAAGCATTAATGGACATAGGATGTAATGTCTTCCATGAGGTGTCCATCAAATATTCAAATGTTGGAAAAATTAAATATATATCTGTGCATATCAGACAAAATACACAATAGCCTAACAGCCACTTCAAAAATGCTAGTATCAAAAACAGTATGTGTATAAGGGGAATGTAATACAACTAAACTAGCTGTGTAGATTTATACATGGAACTCATACATATATTGACACAGGCTTTAAAGGAAAGCATGTTTTTATTTTCTCTATCCTTTTTGTTTTATTATTTTATGGAGGATTGAGGTGAAACTCGCTGCCATGACTGCCTAATCTTGTTTCAATCGTGTTTTGGGAACATGATGCAGCATTTAGTCTCAAAGTGAAGTGAGAGGGGTCAGATGTACTCAAGGCTTCACTTAAAGCACAATGAAGTTAGCAACAAAATACAATACTCTTAAATTTAAATTGAGAGAAATTATACCATCCTAACCGTACAGTAGCTGTGGTTTTGTCTGAAGGATTCGTGTCTCCTGTATTTATTTCTGACTCTCGGAAAACACACATATACCGGGACATGTTCACCTCAAAAAGACTGAAAAAAAACCCGATTTAAAAGACAACATATTCTAGCAGCAGTATGGAGATTTTTATTGAGGGAGATCAGACCTTTTTATCTTTAAAATGAAGGTACTTCATATATTTCAATCTGTAGAAAGACCCCCGACATGTGAGCTTAAGAAACTCGAGGATGGGTTTAATATTACTCTAGAAAATTGGGGTAAATGGTTAAAAAAAGAGGAAGTTTGATCAGCCAAACACAGACAGAAGCAATCATTTTTACTGCCAACTACTTTATTCTCAGATGAAGATAAATTTGCTCTGCATGTGGAATAAAAAGACGGGTCAAATATGAGCTCCATCCGCTGATCACTTGAGCAACTTATTATTTTCTTCAGTTTAAACTCCATATTTTATACTGAAAGTCAAGATATAGGCTAACCCCTTTTTTCATTTTCCTTTCCAAAAAGAAAAACGCGTTAAAAATGACTCAAATTTAGACTAAACTCATGAGATGCGCTGCTTTTCCTCCCTGCTTTTATAACAACCCCTTAAGACTCTAGGTACTTATTATATAATATCTATTTGTATGCCACCTAAAGCGCCTCCACAGTGTACCGGAGTCGGTGTCCTCAGTAGTGGCGCAGACTGCCGGAGCTTACATAACGACTCTCCGTTACGCAGCGCCGTAACGCTCATCCAGCAGCTTCTTTTCCAACATTTCGTTGATTTAATCATTTGTTCATTGTGTCACGGTGCGCACACGGTGAAAACACGGCACTCCTTTAACGAATGAAGCAGGTTATAGGAGCTCAAAGGCCCGGGGAGGGTTTTACGCAGCGTCACGAAGGCAGCGCCACATATTCATGTTTAGTGCTCAGATAGAAAATACTCCTCTAAGTGTGATCCGGGAACCTCCGGGGGGGAGGGGGGGACTTCAATGGGCTCCGGGCGGGTCGTGCAGTAAATAAAACATGATGTATTTACTTAAAATCAATTAATAGTAAATGTAATATGTCCTATATGTCCGTCAAAGAGGAGTCACTCCTATTCCTGCTTTGTGTTCATACAGCCAATTGAATTAATAATAAATCAACAATAAAATCATAGTATTGAATGTTTTTTTGGAGTTCAAATACCATTTGTTGTGTTTCTATGGTCACATATTAGGTTTTTTAGGAGCGTTCATGATCTGAAAAACATCTGCGAGTCCCTGCGTGGAGAGACGAAACGAATTCGCTAAAATATGCGCGTATTCCGGATAAAAAATGGACAGAGAAAATGTGTTGATTCCCCCCGCTGTGCCCCTCTGCTGCAAGCACCTCGTGGAGTTACTGCAGTCTGACAGCGCCCCCTGCCGGCCACAAGGACAGATGGGAAACTCTCTTAAAGGGGAGGTCTGGAACCCGGAAGAGATCTTTTAAGGTGGCGCGGTGGAGTTAGCTGCACGGTGAGTGAGCTTCGACTGGCCAAGAGGGCACTGAGAGGAGGCACTTTCACTGGTTTCGTTGGGTTTTTGCATTTCTTACTACACATTTCAAAACGCATCAAGGGCTGGGACTTACACTCTTACCTAAACAAGTAAAAATACACCCCTGCTTGTGAGACGTTATTATATTTCCACATTTAAAAAGACGCCCTTGAAGATATTCAATGAAAAAGCAAATAAGTGGCGACTAGGAAAGGAACGCAGGGAAGATTTAGGACACGAATACACACAGTTGATATCTGGTTGCATGATATCTCATCTCATTGCCCTTTCACTCGACTGAAAAAAAATGTTTAAGGTTCAAAATAAAAGGAAAAGGTGAAAAATATCTATATTTTGCACTGAAGCTCATTTTGCTTTATAGAAAAATAAAGGCTCTTTCAGGTTGGGTGGCAGACTCTTCAAGGCTGGTCCCCTAAAGAGAAGGCTTTTGCAGCATATTCATCATTAAATATGAAGACTCCAGATGTAGTGTTCAGTGTCTTGCTCTAAAGTTTTTCAGCTTGCTCCAAATGGCCTTCGACTGTAAAGTACACATTTCTTCTTCGTCAAATATTTTAGGTCTACCTGAAACATGTGGATGCGCAGCCAGGTCCCTGCAGGCCAGGTTAAAGTGACTCAAATAAAACGGTAAATATGGTATATTACATAACAAGTGCAAATTAAGGATAGAAACATGATATATAATGACAAATATATTCCGTTTTTATCGGTACAGGTTCCCGTTTTTATCTTCCCCTTATTTGTAATTAAAGACAGCAACACGTCGCGTGTACAGGCATTCACTGACTTGTATACCTTAGATAGCTTAGCATAAATGTATATGGGTTAAATGCAACTTGGGGTATAAAAGTAAATGCCTTTGCATCTAAATGTCCCTGTATGTGCTGTGCTGTGTGAGTGAAAAAAGGTGTTCATGTTTTTGTTATTCACAGGTGGGGATTTTTCTTTTTCACGAAATGGAGAGTTTGAGACACACATGCTATAACAACTGAATAAAAAGGAGCATACTCATTTGGGCATATGCACATTTTAGTTATGTATTATTTCTACGCCAGTCAGCAGGGTCGGACAACAGGTCGGACAACAGGTCGGACAACTTTTTGCAGGACTACTTTTTTGCAGCACATGACCTTGCGCGTCATTAGAAGGAGTTTCTGATGCCAGCTTCCTGCTGCGTGACACACTTTCTGGTCCTTTCATTAGCATACAGTGTTCTCTGTTCTCACCTGCACACCTGAGTCCGTGCACCTCTCCTCCTCTCAGTCTGTGCGTCCAGCTGCTCTCCTGCTCCTCCTGCGGCCTTCTGTCCAGATCAGACATGTTCATAGTTTTTGTTTACTCGCTCATTTTCTCGCAGGATTTTCATCGCTACTCTGTTGCAGCTCGTGCACGAGATCCCGGGAGGCCAGCCTGGTTCATAGGGTGCATCACCGCCAGCAGCACGAGCCTGTTTGCACCCAGAGGTGGCCGTGACCTTAACCCGGTAACCTGCTCTGTGAACTGCCTGGATGAAGGGTGAGTGCGGGGGACACTGTGGGTCAGTCGTATTATGGGAAACCTCACGACTTTTTTAATTCTTCCCATTGGGACAAGTATGAATGCTATAGTTGGAGCATCTGGGATTGTTCTACTTTCATATAATTGCATTTTAAAAGTCAGAACTTTAAAAAATAAATATTGAAGTCCATTCCCCTGCATTATTTCTTCCTATGAACTGAGAGACCAACAATATCAAAATGTGCTTTGAGCACGAGTCTTTTTTGTTTAATATTTATTACTGCAAACATGTGCACCAATTTTTAATCCAAAACATAAAATACACAGTCTATGTCTGAAAAGTATTTTTGTCATTGCTTGCGTAGCTTATTACTGAAAGGAGTTGCAACTCATTTCATGTAACGCATCTTGTATTTCCAGCAGTAATAGGCCCCCTTTCTCTGAAAACCTACATGAGTGTGTGTTGGTTGTGTGTGTTTCTGAATTGGATGCATGCACAACATTTAGAGAGTATTTCATTGACTCTCAGTTTTTGTTCCTGAAGGTACCAGGTTGCAGCGTTGACCTCAGAGGCTTGTTGCTGTGGCAACGAGCAACAAGGACTGTTGTCTGGCGAGTGTTTCAACACCTCTGCAGAAGCACGGAGAAGGGATGTCACAGGAGGAAGTCAAAGGTGAGGAAGACTGAGGATTTTACATTTTTAACAATAGCTCCTCTAGGTCTGTTTCATAAGATTTAACATCTCTTTAACATCACAGTTACAAACACTCGTAGGAGTTTTAGGGATGAGGAGAATATTTGGTGTTTGAGCTGGGGCCAAAGCTTCAAAGGCTTATTTGTCATGTGCACAACAGCTACGGCATGGTAGTTGGCAATGAAAATCCAGGGCTCTTCTAACAAAATACAATATACCTAAAACATAAAGAAATAAAAGAGTGCAAGATGAGTATTTATGTATAATGCATGGATAAGTAAACCCTTTAAAGTAAAATATAAAAAGATGAAATCAGAAAAGGAACTAAACAATAACTACTCCTCATCGTCATCAAAGATAATAAAGTTAAAGGATCTTTTTATTTTACTTTCCAGAGTCCTCTCTCTTCCTGTTGGAGGTGGACGGGGACAGGTTGCTCTCTACAGAACTGAGGGGCCGTTCCTGCACAGCGTCCGTCTCTCTACGCCTGCAGACAGAGTGCATGCTGGGAAGAGTTTTGTTGTGGAAGTGGCTGGAAACCTGGCCGGACCCCCCACCCAGCCCACAGGTCAGCTGCTGCTTTTAAGTCATATTTTTCTTGGAAATATTCTTTAATTTATTTTGCACAGAGCAGCACTTTTATAGTAAATACTGTCTAACACTTTTCTCTGCTTTACTTTAAGTAAACATGTTATTTTGTATAATCTGTCATTTCCTTAACATTTATTTGTCTTGTAATTGTCTAAATATTTTATTAGTCTGTTGTATTTATTTTTTTCAGTTATTTTACATGAAGTACTTTGAGTTCTCCTTGATATGAGTATTGCAATATAATGAATCATAGTGTTTACAATGATCTATGTTCTCAGGGTTTATGTGTTCATGTTTTTATTAATTTAACAAAGTATAACTTTAATTATTTTACAAACAAATCACTTCTAAACCAGATTTATTTTTCCCTTTAGCTGCAGAAGCTCTGTGTAATGTGGTTAAACTGATCAGCAGGACGTTATCTGTATGATATAATGGACATTATTTAATTGCATAGTTGTAAACTAAAAAAAACAAGCGCTTTAAATCTAATTCTACCATAATAAATATTTCTCTTTTGAGAAAGGACTTTTGTTTGTGTTGTCCTAACCACTGTTTAATTTATTGATCAGGTTAATGTGAAAGCATTGCATTAAAACACACGTACTGTATTTCAAATATCAGGACATCATTTTGAAATACTGCACAAATGAAAGTCTTAATTTTTCTATCATTTTTTTAGGGATTCTGGGTCTGCGAGGGGAGGACCTCTCTTATGTCACCGTTGAGTTTCAAGAAGCGCCCCCCGAAGGTCAAAGATCACAGCAGGTCAGCGTGTTGGATGACGGCTCCTTTGCTTTGTCATCTGATTGGATTTTGGAGAATCCAGGCAAATATGAAATCAGTAAGTAAACAGCAAACAAAATTACACAAACAAAGAACAATTAAAAATGCATAACCCCCCCCCCCTCCATCGCTCTCTTTCTCTCCTGTCCAGATGTCAGTGTGTCCAACCCCCTCTCCACCCTCTCCTCCACCCTCCTGCTCTCCGTCCTGCAGCCCTCTGCATACGATGCGGAGGTGCTTCATGGGCCCCCGGGGGTCCCCTCCAGTCCCCCCGTCCCACAGGCAGCCTCCAGCAGGGAGAGTGTGGAGGCGGCATACCGTCCGAATGTTAAGTTTATTAACATGTTTATTCAGTTGAAGAATAAAAATTCATGGGCTGGATTTATATATTTTAGGAGGGTCTAACATTTGAATATTTGATAATAATTTCTTTTAACTATTTATCAATTTCAATGATGCTTTTTTACTGTTTGTTAAATTAAGGTGTTTTGCATTTATACATTTGTTAATTAAGTACAATCAAGAGATACAAAGGAAAAGGAAAAACACGAGAAATCAAAAACCTTTTATTAAATTAAATTTACAATTAATGTTATTTTATAATAAATGAAATACATATATTAAAAATAGTATTAAAATAATGTTCTAACCTTAGGGAGTTATTGTGCGTTTTAAATCTTACATATTTTAACAATATCAAATAAAACAGAGGCTTCAAAACGACCAAACATTTACAGAAATGAATAAAAAGTGTTATCAAATCAGTGTTTTCTGGTCCACCTTCTCCAGCATTTCTCTGTTTTCTTCGTTTGCACATCATCATTCTTTACCTCTTTATAGTGTTTATAATGATGGAAGTGAAATGTATATCTATAATGAACATGCAGTGTGTGTTACCCCCCCCCCTTACAGTGCAGATTCATGCAGCAAAGAAAGCTTTTCCCACAAACACAGACGTGACCCTCCTGGCTGTGTCTGAAGTAGCGGACCCTGCACAGCTGCTCTGGCATTTTGGAGACTCGACTTCAGAGAGGACCACCTCGAGGAGCATCACCAAAAGATACCACACACCTGGCAGGTACAGATGAAGTATTTAAGATATAATCTAAATGCTTTTTGTCTCTATAACTGGGCATAATGTGATGCATTACAAGCTCGACTATTAACCAAATTATCTGCAATAATCTGTGAACTAGAATAAAGGAAAGGAAAGTAAAATAGCTTTGAGACAATATTTAAAAACAAGATGATTTCCATAAATAAAACTGAGGGTATGAAGACAACTCAATTGAACAAACATAGACAGATATTTCCCCGAATAGCACCGTCACCAGAATATGTACTTACAACCCCTCCCTCTTTAATGCAGGTATGCTGTGTTTGTGATCCTGTCGAGTGGCCGGACCTCCGTCACCTCCGCTGTGTTCCCGCTGGAGGTGCAGAGAGCGGTGAGGCTCAACAGGCTGATCCACCCGGCCTCTGTCCTGCAGAACCAGACGGTGAGGCTGAGCTGCCGGGTCACTGCGGGGACCGACGTCTCCTTCCTTTGGAGCTTTGGAGACGGATCATCCCAGCGGGGGCAGAGCACCGAGCAGCACGTCTTCCACAGGTCAGATTATCTAATGTTGATTATTTAGATTTAGCTCCTTGGTTTCATACTGGCTGCCAGATCACAGTTAAACACTGGTACTGGTCTACCATGCTGTACAGGGATCTGGTCCATCCTTCATCCAAGACATGGTCAAACCATGCATCTGCCAATCGGTTTGCTACTCACACACCTTTTTACTATCCTAACAAGTGTAAGCAATTTTTTGGGATGTTTTTTTAAGTCACTTTTAAATGTGAAAACAGCTCCTAAAAAATATACACATTTTGGCCACAAGAGACTGAAATCCTCCACTACCCCATGGACTAAAAGCGCCTAGTTTTCTTGAATTTAATTATAGTTTTCTCGAGTTTAAATTTACCCAAGCGCTGTAAACATAAGGTACACCATGTAGTGTGTAAGCAAGTAATGTAACATCACTGTTTTCCAGCTAAACAAACTAAAGTTTGACAATCGCTTGATAACGGAGTTCAGAGTTTTATTTACGATTTCATTTTAAATCTGTTCAGCTTGACGTTGACAGTGTGTGTTTGTCCCCTGCAGGACAGGAGAGTTCAGGGTGGAAGTGACCGTGTCTAATCTGGTCAGCTCTGCCTCTCTCAGTGCTCACGTCTTTGTGGTGGACCGGCCGTGTCAGCCTCCTCCAGTGAAAAACATTGGGCCTCTAAAACTACAGGTACAAGTCCCCAGCAGCACTTCTACCTGTGTGTACTATGGTGAAGATAAACAGATCATTGTGGATATCGTCTCTCTCAAAGGTGCGGAGACATGAGGTCGTCTGCCTTGGAGTGACCTTTGAGACAGAGGTAGACTGTGACATTTCAAAAGGCCTTCACTACACCTGGACCTTGTTGGACTCTGCAGGACGGGTCTTTCCTCTGCCTCTCGTAGACACACACACACAGAAACTCAGACTGCCCAGCCTCCTGCTGCACTACGACACATACACTGCTATAGCCAGGGTGAGTAACGGGGAAAACTGTCACACATTGACCTTTTCAAAGTGACCGGATGTCCCGCTCTTACAATTAAATATGGAGGATAATGTTTTCTCCCAGATAACATTTGTTTTTTTACTTATAACCAAATACACTTTTATCCAGAGATGCACAGGGAGGACATTGGGATGGATAAGCCAATCACATACCGCATTCACACTTGATTGTTTGCATAAAGGAACCTCCATAAAGTACTTGCTCTCATTGCTCTGCAGGTTCAGGTGGTCGGCAGTGTGGTGTACAGCAACTACAGCGTGAGGGTGCAGGTGATACCGAGCCCTCCAGTGGCCTTCATCCAGGGCGGCACCAACGTGTTCATCAACAACAGGAACACCACCGTGGTGACGCTGGACGGGACGAAATCTCACGACCCAGACTCCCCCATGAAACCAGTCAGGTACAGAAAGAGTTTAGATTCGTCCCTGAAAGACATAAAAGTACAACAACCTCAACTCAAACACAGCGTCTCTTTTCTCCACAGCTTCAGTTGGACATGTAAACCAGTCAGCTCCATCCCCAGCTCCTGTTTCCTCCACGACGTTCCCACTTCCTCCCCTGTGCTCGTATTTCCTGCTGGTTTCCTAAAACACAGCTTTGACCAGTTCCAGTTCATGCTCACCGTCCACAGCGGCAAGCGCTCAGCTTCAGCAGAGACCTTCCTCACGTTCACATCAAACGTCATCGGGTAAGAGTCTTAAACAAGTCTACAGACACTTTTATATATGTCTTGTATTGTTACCATGTCTCTGATTGTTTCCACCCCAGCACAGTGTCCGTTTCCTGCCCTCAGTGCCGGGTGGAGCAGCTGAACTGGAATCATCCTCTCTCTGTCAACGCCGTGTGTGAAGGCTGTGAGACTTCCCTGGGAAACATCCAGTACACCTGGAGCCTGTTCTTAGTCAATGCATCTTCCAAACCTGCCACAGAACGTAAGATATGAAGCTTTTGGACATGTGAGCTGCAGAAATATAATGTGCAAGTTAAAAAGTCCTCTTTTCGTTTCTATTTTAGTCCCGTTTTGTTTCACCGTGGATCTCAGTGCTCCGTCAAACATCATGGGTCCTTCTTCTTCTCCTTGGACCTCCACCCGGCCCACACACACTGTCAACACCTCCACCACTGTCTCTCTGAGTGAGACTGGCTCTAAATATAAAGACAAAACCTTACATTTAAACGTGACATCCAGGGGAGAAGAGTTGTCTGACAGTAACAGAAAGAAGTCAGGTATGTCTGGTGTGTAATTCAATGGCTCTGTAAGAACAGATCACTGGAAGGAAAACGCCAGGTCACTAAACCTTCCTGTTACCTCCTCACAGGTTTCACAGAGCCCTCGCTCATCTCCTCTATGGACATGACAACAGCAGGATCAGGTTAGCCATGCTCTCAGCGCAGAAAACAACAGCGTAAAAGCATTTAAGACGCGGGCATCAATAGGGGAAATCAATTAGAAGTAATGCACAAGGTTAAAGTAAAAAGGATGAATTATTTAACAACTTCTTCCTCTTTGTGTCCAGGAGAGGAGCCTTTTTATCACTCTCAGGGGGAGTTTGACCCTCTAAAGCCTTTGTACTCCTCCACTGAATACCCGCCTCTTGACAACAGTGGCGTCCTTTATACGGACCACTTTATCCACAGCGACATTATCACTGAACTCCCAGTAGATCCGGACTCTTCCGCTGACTGGGGGTTTCCTTTTCCTCTACTGGAGAGTGGTGCCTTGGGAGATCGACCAGGTGAGACACAACTCTTGAGAAGCATCTCTGGTCTGCTAGTCCCATAAATCAGTCAAAAATCAAACGATCAATTAAAGGGGTTTCAGTAATAATTGCTGATAAGACCTCTGTTCAGGTGAAGCTAAACGTAGCTATGCTAAAAACATGTGCAATTCAGGTCTGTGCATACGTTCAGTGGTCAAATATAATGTGCATCAAATCTAATCTACTACAGATCCAGATTATGATGTTCCTGCGATGGACGCAGAGGAAGGAGACCCGGGGATTTCAGCAGGAAGACCCTCAGGTGCAGTATGTGTGTGTTAGTAATCACTGGTGTTGGAGGTTTTGTGTTAATCTCATGTATATTCTCAGGTGTGGACGGAGAGAGCTTCAGTCCAGGAGGGGATTCAGTGTTCGATCTAGCGTCACATGAAGAGGAGGGGAGTAATCTGTTAGACTCCAGTCCGTCTGTTGGGAAACGGGAGCCAATCCTGCTCGATTTACCTCGACATCCCGTAGACCTTTTTGAGTCCTACACCTTCACAGGTACATTTTTCAGGAACATATTTCCTCTTCTTTACCCAGCTGTCTCAGGCTTAATCATCTTTCTCCATTTGTCTCCCAGGAGTTTCCAGCCCTTTGCTCAGTGTGCGACCCTTCAGCCTGAACCCTGGGAGCAGGTACATGTTGGAGGTCACTGCCAGTAGGTTTCACAATGAAAGCTGAAGTGTTATGATTCCTGTTCCTGGACTGCGTTCTGTTTCTTAACACATGAGCACTTCAGAAATCTTAATAATGAGGTAGTCATGGACGAGGCTGAATGTGAATTATCCTTATTTCTTGATTTTAGTGATTTTTTTTACACATTTATTTCACAGTTTCTGCAAAATGTTTAAATTTAAAGGTTGTAAATGAAGGCCTTTAGATTTTTGTGAGTAGAAATGGGCCATTAAAAGTGTTTGAATTTATATATTAGTGCAATAATATACAGTGAAGTTATTGCTAGTCCTCGACAGGGTGTAAAATTGGAAATAAGGTGTAGTTTTAACTTTCTGCAGAGCAAAATAAGTGTACAAATAACACTAACTGCAGATCTATCCTGTGAAAGTAATGCACAATAACTGAATGCAGTTTTTGGGATTGTGGATCAAGTTGAAACACTGACACGTCGAATAGTAAACCATCTTTTTATTTCCTAATGCAAATTGAAGGGATGGATCTGGATGCTTTTGTGTGCTTGTTATTTTTCATACTCAGAATCTCGTAGTAGTTTACTGGGCCGGACTCAGCTGTTCTTAAAAACCAACCCTGCTCCAGAAGGCGTGACGTGCCAGGTGCAGCCAGTCAGAGGAGTGGAGATATACACACACTTCAGCATCTTCTGCACCTCAGGGAAACAGGTATTGTATATCACTGTTTTATAGAAGGTGTCAGGCTTTCCCTTTAAAGCATCTGTCAATTTTACTTTACTATTACTGTTCCCTACTTTACATTTACGTGTGTGTGTGTGTGTGTGTTGAAGGACTTATTGTATGAGTACAGCATCAGTGTTGGAGGTAGTCCTCGGAGGACGCTCTATGAGGGGAGAGACTTCCAGTACTACTTCAGCCTTCCCTCTGGTGACCCCGCTGATCAGTACAAAGGTAAAATGGAACACATGCACACTGATTTATAGCTTTACAACACATGATTGATTTTGTTCTGCTTGTAGTTACTATTTTCACAGAGATCAGAAGCAGCTCGTACGGGACGGCCACTAAACCCTGTCCTGTCACCGTGCAAGTCCAACCTGGCTTCTTCAGAGATGCCTCCTCTTCGTCCTCCTCTCACCCTGATCCTGATCTGGAGCTGTAAGAAGCACCATGTCCTCACAACAGCTTTATGGTTATGACTATGTTGCTCTACATATGGACTTTGTTGTTTATTGTATCTCGTCGTCTCCAGTTCAGAGTCGGGTCTGAGGAACCTGTCGGCTCTGGTGCATCTTGGGAACAGTTTGGAGGTCCGTAACTACGCCAGCCTCCTGTCAGGCGTCCTGAACCGACTCAGCCTGCACACCGAGGCAAACACACACACACAGAGACACACACGCAACACGCTCATCAACACAGTGTGTGACCTCGAGAGCAATGGACAGGTACACACACACACACACACACACACACACACACACACACACACACACACACACACACCCGCATGCACACGCACTTTAACTAACCAAACTCTGTTTCAGTTTTTCAACAGTTCACTAAACTTTTCCCCCTTTTTACAGCATTTATGTGACGTGTCATTTAAGGCGAGACACAGAAATAAAGCATCTTTATTTACATGAGATAATTCGTCATTTGCATATTTAAAAATACAATATGTTATTTTATTAATGAGTGAACTCTACAGGGGAAGTGTTAAATTGTCTCACCTGTAATCCTCTAAATCCTAGGCATCAATGGAGGACAACATCTGCATTCTCAAAAACCTTTTAGAAGTCTCACGTCAGGTAGGGGGGAAGGTTGTCTCTTTGCATTGTCTTTCCTTGACAAATACACACTGATTGACAGGAAAATTGTTTCCCTTACGGCACTTACTCCCGACTCAGGTGACATTAGCGAGTGCTAGACGAGTGACGGCTCACGTTCAGGACTTCTCGGAGCAGTTTTCAGAGTCTGGTGCTGCAGCCTCGTACCATCTGGAGCAGAGCACCCTCCACAGCCTGCTGTCTCTGCTCTCATTCAGCCTGCAAGCTGCCATCACTGGGGATCATTTCACACCAGAAACTACCACTAGTGCTGACACTACACAGACATTAGATCCACACCCACATGATGGAGCACAGGATGCATCCAGAGGTGGAGGGAGGTCCATTTCAACAAAGCAGGTGGAGCATCTGGTGGTTGATATGCTGCAGACTGCTTCAGACCTGATACTGGTGAGACAAAATCAATTCCATTTATATAGCCCAATATCACAGACCCTTGCAGCGCACAAGGAAATTCTCCCAAACTAATCCCAGAATTAACATTTAACACATCACCTCACATGTATCTCTCTCCTGTCCATTCTCTCCATTCAGAAGTTCATCTTGATGCACAAAATCCAGGAGCACTGGGTCAGCACCGGTCTTATAGCCTTATACTCATCGTACCAAAACCAAACCTCCACAGTGATCAGCAGTGGGTCCTCCTCCTTCTACCTGCCCCCCTCCCTGATCCAGGTTCTGCTTGTTCACGGCAGCAGACCACGGTGTGTCCTCAGCACTCTAACAGAGCTCCGCCACAGCCCTTACACCTGGGCCCGCTATCACAGGAGGGTGAGACATGCATGCTATCATGACACTTCAAATGATTTAACAGCAAGGCATCAGTCTCATTTTCCTCTGGTGACTTCCAGCTGAGCGGACCCGTGGTCGACCTGAGTCTGTACCAGTGCAGCACGAAGAGAAAGATCCCAGTTCGCTCCCTCATCGAGCCAATAATCATCGAGCTGAAACAACCATCGAAAAACGTATGTGGCTTTTATTCTTTCTACTCCTCTTCAGTTCAGAAGTAAATACTTCTACTATAGATCTGGATTAATGATGGTAAATATAATGAACCCTTAAATCAGACTTTAGTTCAGCTGCAGTAAATCCAGCAGCTACCCTGCAGTATACAAAGCCATTCAAACTAGCTGCACCTTTACCAGCTCTGAGAACACTTTAATGATCAATCATTATAAAACATATCAGAGATATTATTCTGAAATGGACCAATCAGACAATGACTACTTTAACTTGTGATATCTGTGATAACACATCCCGCAGGAGAGCTCTGAGCGTGAGTACGTCCTCCTGCGCAGCCGGATCAACCACCACAGCTTCAACATTACCCAGGAGCACTTGCAGCAGGCCATCCAGCTGAGTGTGGTGTTCACGCCGCCGCCCAACAAGCCGTTTCCCATCATGCTTCTCTTCAGGTACGCTTAGGGTTGGTGTTTTATAATCATTATCATCTGATGGTTAGAGCAATATAATAATTAAATGAAGTATTTTTAGCAACACCCCTCTTTTTAATTGGTCTTTCAATCTTCCTTATTTCTTTTATATTGCTTTATTTATTTTTTAAATATTTTATTGTATTTATAGATTTTGTCTGATGTCTTCCTTTATTTCACAGAGGGTTCATTATTTATTTTGTTTTTGACCTGAAGTGAATTTGTGCTTGATGTTGTTAACACACTTTGAGCTGCACCTGGTGTATGAAAGTGCTACACAAATAAAGCTTTATTCATTTTGAATGCTTAGAGTCTGTGTGTTGTGGCAGGATGTTTGAGAGGCCGACTCCCAGCATGCACCATCTGCACAGGATTCACTCCTGGGAGAGCAACGTCACGCGCTTCTCTCTGCCCTCATCTTACCTCAGCGGTGAGACTTTCCTATCAGATTTCAGCCGTCTCCTCCTCCGCCTCCTCCTCCTCCTTCTCCTCCTCCAAATAACTACTTATTCCTTAAAGTCAAAAATAAATAATCATCCATTTAATCTCAACATCGCTACAGTTTTTATATAAGGTTTAACTTTAAACAAGGCTAAAGCAATGTGGAAACTGTCCAAAAAATGACGTGCATTTCCTAAATAATACAGATGTAGTTGTTTGTCTCTGCACTCCTACACTATTCATCCAACCGTCTAATATTTACTCAAATCGCTCAATTATTTTCTACAGTTATTTAAAAAGTAAACCTCTCCAGCTGCAGGTGTTGCTCACGTGGCCCTGCTGGATGCTGGTTTTGAGAAAAGGCCTGGTTCCCCATCCCTGAGCGAGCAGGTGAGCTATAGCCTGTCGGTGGACAGCAGCCTGTGTTTGTCCTGGGACGGCCAGCAGGGGGCGTGGACACCCCACGGCTGCAGGACTCAGCAAACAGACGCCACTACTGATGTCAACTGCAGGTAGTGTGTGTGTGTGTGTGTGTGTGTGTGTGTGTGTGTGTGTGTGTGTGTGTGTGTGTGTGTGTGTGTGTGTGTGTGTGTGTGTGTGTGTGTGTGTGTGTGTGTGTGTGTGTGTGTGTGTGTGTGTGTGTGTGTGTGTGTGTGTGTGTGTGTGTGTGCGCTTCAGATACCTGTACATTGTGGATCTGTGTGTGTCAGTTGTCACCAGCTGAAGCCGCTGACTGTGGAGCGGCAGCAGATCCACAGCAGCCATGACACAACAAACCTGGACCCCTTCCTCAGGTAAACCCGCCCTCCTTAGACCAGATGCTTAACCTGAGAAAACTAAATATTGAATTAGGAAGTAATCTGCAAATGAGTCAATAATGAAAATGTGTTTTTTTTTAAATGAGTGACAAGATATTCTCTCCCTCCATCTCAGTGTGTGCAGAGATCTGACGGTGCTGACGGTGCTGCTGCTGTGTGTGAGCCTCTTCGTGCCGGTGTGGGTGCTGTGTATCAGAGCTGATGTCGCCTCAGAGACTAACCGGAGAGTCCACTACCTTTCCGACAACTCCCCGTGTGACCCACACCTCTACGCTGTTACCGTGCACACCGGTCTCTGCTCTGCAGCACGTATGAGTGCAAAGGTAAGGCTGGTTTTTGTATGTGAACACTATAGGAAAGGGAACCCCCCCCCCAACACATAATAGGGCCTCTTTAAGTGTTGAATGGGTGGATTCTTAGAGAAATATTGTGCTGTAAAACAGTAAATATGACATCCTCTGGTACTTATTGACACTTGGATTCAAGATTCTGACTTTGAAGAAGAGGACTCTGGATTGAGTTGGGACTCACACTTCCCTGGTCAGGGCAGACACTGTGTAGGGCCCTTTGGTCTTGACCTGGTCTCATGTTAGGGGGTTTGGAGTGTTTGTCAGACCTCTGCACGCAGTAGGATAGCGCTACAACCAATCAGAGCGACGAAGAAGGTGACGTAGTCAGAGCGACTGAAAAAGTAGTACAAGACACTCTCCAACAAAAAATGTTGGAGAAACTATCAATTATCAATTATCTGTGATGTCACTGCTGTAACATCTAGTTTGTTGTAGCTTTGGTTGTAGCGTACCCCCAGCATCATTCAGTTCAGATCACTTGTTGAATATGTACTTCATCGCTAAAACATACTTATCATTTGTAAGAAAGATGAACCTCATCCACCACAATCCATAATAGGTTTTCTTGGAAGACCTTGGCCAACATGTCTCGCCATTGTTTCTGAGGAATCCAGGGTTCAGGACTCCCGTATATCAACTGGCACCGGCCGCTTCGAATGTCCTCCTGGTCGCCTTTGCCAAGTTGCAGGGCCGAGAGTCCAAATGTGGGAGGCTCGTTTACCTGGTCCTCCATAAGCGCAATCAGTGTTGAAACAACAATCACCAGTGGGTTTTCACTGAGTCCCATGCATTTGGCCACCAGAGGAGCTAGTTGATGAATTCAACTTCTGCCATATCCGGTTGGCAAACTCCGAAAACATCTTTCTTTAGAATGAATGACTTCAGTACCGTTATCTGTTCATTTTGCAAAGAAAAGCTTAACAAAGCCGATTCGAAAGACTGCTATTCGCCAGCAGCAGCCATCTTCTTTATTTACACGTAGCAGAGACCGGCAGGGACTACACGCGGAACGGTCGCCACTCTTACGTCATTATGTTAAGCCCGCCCACGATGTGATTGGCCAGACCACAGTTAGGATTTTGCAGCTCGTGAGCTAACGAGGAGTTTCTAGGCGGAACCCTGACTGCAAATTCAATTTGCTCCCGCCAGGGTGCGCCTAGATTTCTAGGCTATGTTTGTCTCACTGTTGGTGGAATACTTTGGTAAGGTAATGTTCATGTAACCAAGCAAAAATAAACACCAACATTATATGAATTAAGTCAACACACTTTATGTAATGTTGTAACTTAATGCAGTGGGTGTTTTACGGAGGGCTTCACCAAGGGAAGAGTAGAAATCCACTGAACATGGTACGATTAAACGAGTCATCATAAACGCTGTAGTTGGTGGGGAGAACGATGTAGACTACATCTCCCTTCTCCAGGTGAAGAATTACTGCGTTAGATGCAGAGACATATCCAGCACTATCGTTGTAATCTAAAATCTTCATCACTCTGTTGTCGTTGTGATAGAGTTCAACAGAGGTCCAAGTTGAATAGCTCTCTTCCCAGGCGTTGAATCTGAAGTAGTAGACTCCTCTGACGGGGGCTGTGAAGACACCTGCATCAGAGGAGAGGATCAGGGAGGGGAGAATGATGCTGGAGCAGGACTTCAGGAGGGGGTTTAAATAAGACTACAGTAAGTAGGGGCTTCAATGTTCTACCGCGATCAACTGTAGGAAAACTGAGAGATGTTTTAATGGTTTCATTAAGAAAACTCTTTCAGTCAGGTGTGTGTGTGTGTGTGTGTGTGTGTGTGTGTGTGTGTGTGTGTGTGTGTGTGTGTGTGTGTGTGTGTGTGTGTGTGTGTGTGTGTGTGTGTGTGTGTGTGTGTGTGTGTGTGTGTGTGTGTGTGTGTGTGTGTGTGTGTGTGTGTGTGTGTGTGTGTGTGTGTGTGTGTGTGTGTGTGTGTGTGTGTGTGTGTGTGTGCGCAGTACCTGTAGTTGGGCTGTAAGCCTGACCGATATCGGTGAAGACTTTACTGAACTTCAGTGTGATATCGGTGCTGAAGGGTCCGACTGATCCGGTATGAGTGAGACCGGCTGAGAACGCCACCTGAGGACGGTCTGTGTGAAAGTGGAGGAAGAAACAGAGAGGAACAGTCTCTGAACAAACTGAACATCTATTTAAACAAAACTCCTGACAATACTTAACCACACAGCATAGTGTCACTGCAGTCCTTTGGGTTCTGATAACCAGCGGTTTGATCTTAATATGCTCATCAGTACACCAGTTTCATTCATTATGTGACTATTAGAATTTCATTAAAGTTTCTGTATCTCTCCTGCGTTCTCTCTCTGGAACTCCTCCACCTCCTTTTCACTGAAGCTTATTCTGGCCTCTAAAGCTGAACACATGGGACATTTTACAGTAAATTATACTGTAGTTATTGTCCTCAGTTTCCGTCACTTTAATCATACATTAAAGTGTTTGACACATATTTCCTACCACACTAAAGGGTTCACTTTAAACCAGCAATCTGTGTGGCTTTGTTAAAAACAACAAATGAGTCCTTAAAGTGAGATAGTAATAGTGCCAGTGATGATCAGTGCATGTGTCAGTGCAGCGTGGTGTGGCTGACTGTGTGTGTTACGTCAGGTGTCTCACCTGTGTTGTCTTGCTCCAGCTTCTGGATCTTGATCTTGTGTTCGATGGCCATGTCTCTGAGCTCCTTCAGCTCAGCCCAGACGTCAGTGATCGTCACGGTCTGACTGCTGCTCTGATCGGGGACTGCTTTCACTGCTTGGATATCAAACTCACCCTCTTTCTTCCCTGTGCCCCCTCCATCCTCACCCTGAGCCCCTGTCCAGAGCAGACAGAGCAGCAACGCCAGAAAACCTGCAGCTCTCCTCATTCTGAAATATCGCTGTTCAGACATAGAAGTGAGACACGTCTCGCTCTGTTCCCCTCTTTATATCCACGTGAAACAGGTCGCTGACGAGGAGCATGAGAATCCAGCAGGTGTCTTCGATAACACATATAAAAATACGCCCAGACGTCCTTGTACATTTACCTGGTTTTAAAGGAAAACAACTGTAATTCTGTTCTTTTAAAAAGGTTTATTATTCCTTATTTTTTATATCTCTCTATTTATGAGAAGACCTTGTTTTCCTTGACTTATATTAAACTGAACTACCTAAAATGATGTAATGTTTACAGGAAACCTCTATGTGTGTAACAGGTTTACATGGTGCTCAAAGGGGAAGATGGTTTCTCACAGACAAGAGAACTACTTGTCCCAGGATGCACTCTGTTCAGGAGGAACTCTCAAGACACCTTTATCATCAGGTGAAATCCAAAAACTCCACATAAATCAATACACAGACGCATTTTACATCAATCTCACGCCATTATTGAGTAGCTTTGGATTTGTTTTGCTCATGTTTAAAGGTGGTCTCTGTCTCTAACCCCACAGTACAGCAGACAGCCTGGGCCCTGTGTGGGGGGTGCACATCTGGCACGACAACTCTGGACCCTCCCCGATCTGGTACATCAAACACCTGGAGGTGTCCGAGGTAAATATTAGCTTTGCCACACAGATCCATTAGCCCCAGTTTCCTCAATTACAGTTTTTCTGTGTGAATGAATCCAAAAACAGAAAATCCTCGACACATTTCCTGCAGGTGAATTACAGCAGTATGGAACAGCAGTGAATCTTGCTGTTTGCTGAGTTCTGCATGAACATTTCTGACAGTTTTGCTAGCATATGACTGGATAAATGAGAGATGGATTGTCCTGCACGTTTTGTGAGAGCTGGGTAACAGAGGTTTTTTTTTTTTAAATATAGATCAAAAATGTTCTCAGTTTATTCGATTCTTGTGAGAAAATCAATTTTCTTCAAGAATTGAAGCTTCAAGACAGGAGTATGTTGCAAGACTAATGTGCAAATAAAGAAAGAGAAGTTAACTAAATACTTGTCAAATAGAACAAGATGAGCTAAATAGTGTTTTCCCTCTCAAAGAGTCCTATTTTTAACCTGGAAATGTTGAGTACCCCACTGTTTAATGATAGAAATGTATAGTCGGGGTCCCCAGCTCATAGAAACTGCTAGAGGCTAACTTGCACATATTGTGCACTTTGCACAGTTAGCATAATTCACCAGTATTTGTCCTCTCTGTGGGCTGATTTTGGTTCATTTTGGGTCGATTTGGAAGATTTAGGGGACTCTGGATCATTTGGGTTGGACAGATTGCTATTTATTTGAAAAAGAATAGTCCACAGTAGAGGTAATAATTGTCCTCTTGTGCTCTCTACATCAACACTGCAATTTTTGATCCTGAAAATTTCAGAAATCGATCCAGCACCACTCTGAAATTGCCCAATAGTCCTTTTTTTAATACTATTAATGCTCATTATGCAACCTATGCTAATTGTCCAAGTTGCCCAACATGTGCAGGTTAGCATCCGGCAGTTTCCATGTGCTGGGGACCCTTACTATACATTTCTAATGAAACTTCCGGGTACTCAACATTTCAGGGTTCATGCTGGCAACTCGAATGTAAAATGAAATGTTCTGGTTTTCTATAACCCAGGTGAGAGGAGGGCATATGAAGGGACGTGCTTGGCTCTTTGTGGCTCAGTGCTGGTTGGCTGTGAACCAAAGTGACGGGCGGGTGGAGAGGATTCTGGGAAATTGCGCTCATGGATTAGGCTTTTTTAAGGTAAGGAGTCCTCTTACACATACACTCAGATACAAAAAACCAAATATATATATCTTGCCCTGTGTTCTTGCAGATGTTAAGTCTCAAGCTATCAGACTATTTGGCCGATTTCCACATCTGGATGTCTTTGTACAGCTGCCCATGCCCCAACTCGTTCACACACACTCAGAGACTGTGTGTGAGCCTGCTGCTTCTTTTGGGATATGCATGTGTCAGCACGGTGATCATATCACACATGGACGACCCGGTTGGTGAATAAAACTATAGCGTTTAGTATTTAGTGCCCAAGAGTTTCCAAAACGTTTTAACGCTGATCCATGTTTGCAGTTGCTCTTCCAGCTTGGCTTTGTAGGTGCAACAGCTGTTTCTGTGCGGACAGGAGTACTGAGTGTGTGTGCAGTGTTGCCAGCAGCAGCAGGTATATCATTACTGTTCAGACAGGAAGAGGTCAAGCTGACGGGTTCAGGAGTTCAACACGTGAAGAGCAGAGTGAAGGAAAAGGACTTTTTGGAAGGTCAGATTTGGTATTTAAAGCATCATTTCTGCATTAAAATGTCTTCAAACGACTCGACATACATTTTATGTCACATTTACTTTTGGGATGTTTTGTATGTTGTCTAATTTTCACATTATATGCAACGCCTCGTTTTTAACATTTCCCAAATTGAGATCAATAAAGTAAATCTAATCCTATCTCAACTTGTCTCCTCACCTCCTTTTTGTATTTCTCCTTATTTTATTGTTGTTTCGTCTCCTCTCAGATGATTCTTCAGTGACTGGCAGTACATCTGAGTCCCATCTCTCCTGGAACGGTCTGCAGCAGTGGGCGCAGGAAGCCTGGAGGAACAAACACCAGGTGACACTCGCTCTTTCCTCTCACTGAGCTTGTCTCATTTATCTGTTTTGTGAGTCCTTGGTCCTCCAATACAATCTCGGTGTGCCATCTTTAAGGATATCTTGATTATCTGACAGATACAATAAATGAAGATTATCTAGGGGAAAAGAAAAGCCCTTTATATCTTTATTCCCACAGCATTTTGAACCCTGTCTGACTCTGTTTTCAGGGCACAGATCTGCCATCGGTTTCCCCTACGATTCTGGTAAATAAAAACTCAGACAAAGAACCTGAAGTCACAACAGGCCGCAGTTTGTTGCTCTTTAACGAGGGGGGCGATGTTAATCAAACTCCTCCGGGAAAAGAGTTTGATCTGTCCTGTACGAGGTATGGAGGACAGGAAGCGAAAAGTCTTCATGGGTGTTCATCGGACAGCAGTTTCGAGGAGGACGTCCGTCTGAAGGGAAGAGGATTCAGAGCTCAATGGGGTCTCTGTCTGGCCTGGGCTTTGTGTCTGCTGATGTCCCTCTGCTGCCTGGTGCTCTCTGCAGTGCTGGGGATGAGGTAACAGACATCTGATGACAACTGATGGCATGTGAAGTGGTGATGATCATGCTGACTGGTTTATAATCAATAATCTGTGTCAAAAAGGATGTCTCATGTGTTAGGTTCAGCAGCTGCCAGGTTCTTCTGTGGATGCACTCGCTTTTCTTCTCCCTGGTGTTCTGCATCTTCGTCATCCAGCCAGCCGTGGTAAATAAATAAAGACTTTCCAATAATATATTACATGTCCTGGGCTTTTATTGTGAAAGTGTAGAAAGGAAAATGTATATATTTGTCAGGTTGAAAGGAAGACTATCCATGTTATGGTTTTATAATCCTGATCCTCTGCACAATGTGATGGGTTGATGCCTACATGCTGCAAAAGCTCAGACATATTTACAGAATTTAGTCTCAAATGGCACATATCAGAGCAAAATGTGCTCTTTCAGGAGGTGAGCTTAAAGAAACAGGCACTTAAATTAAGCTTTTTAGACATGCAGGTATCTTTAGACTGATATAAGAAAAATAATGTGTTTTTTTTATCCTTACAGCATGTAAACATGTTCTAGTAACCCAAAATACAAGTATGAACCAGGAAATAAACCTAATCTCTTTGCACTGTGCATGTTATTTTTATTTTCCCAGATAGCTACGGTGGCCGTGGCTGTCTCCTTCGGGTTCAGGAACAGAACAGACTTTCATACTTTCTCCAGTATAAGAGAGTTTGAGAAAGAGACTCTAAAGCTGCAGAGCCACAGCACTGCCTCTCCTCAGGACTCACGCCTTGAAAAGGTGATCGTCAGACTATTCTCTTTTCATTTATTCTTTTCTCTTTGAACCTAAAGTCTTGATCTCTGTATAACAGCTGCTCGGAGCTCGTCAGCGGGTCCGCTTTCTCCGTCTCGTGCGCCCGCCGACTCCAGCAGAGCTGAGGAAAACCAGAGGGAAGAAGCAAAGAGAGACACTGATCCAGAACACTCTCAGGTGCGTCTTTGTTTGCAACCGTTTTTAAAGTGATTTAAAGCTCTGTAAGAACATATCTCCTCCTCTTC
Source organism: Eleginops maclovinus (assembly GCF_036324505.1). Classification (NCBI taxonomy): domain Eukaryota; kingdom Metazoa; phylum Chordata; class Actinopteri; order Perciformes; family Eleginopidae; genus Eleginops; species Eleginops maclovinus. The sequence goes on from NC_086369.1 coordinate 15,092,121, forward strand.
ACCCTAGGGATTTGTCCCTCTGTGGCTCCATGCTTCTCCTGATGCTGTGCATAAGTTATGGTGGCTCTTTCACCGACCATTACCAACTCAATGAAGCTGTCAGGAAACAGTTCATTAGGTAACGCGTAAAACATGCTGTCCCTCTCTATATTCCCTTGGCTCTCTGACACACTTCAACATAATGATTTATCTTTAAACAGGGGCCTTGATAATGCATTCATGTCCATTCAAAAGCAAGAGGACTGGTGGACGTGGGCCCAGAAGAATCTCCTTCATTCACTCTACAAGATTTCATCACCCACTGAGGTGAGATACAATACCCTGAGATCAATTCATCCATCCAGGCCATGATGCACACTTCTATAATTCTCTTAAGGAGATACATTTCCTGTGAAGGAAATATCAAACCGATATGTTCACCTTTTTCTTTACTTTATAACTTGATGTCATGCATCAGCCACACATCTTGATTGGAGAGCCAATCCTGTGGAGGGAGGAGTCCAGTGCTTTTCAATATAAGGTAAATAACATGCATGTAATTTAAAGTATATTCCTCTTTTATTACTCTATTACAAACATGTACCATCGTAATGTCACTTCCTGGAAAATTCAAATGATTCTACTACCAACCCTATAGCAGCACCTTTAGCAAGCTCCTCAAACTAAACTCTCACTCAAAATCTCTTTATGCAAGTCATTTTTGGACTGGGGCTTGGACTGGGAATCGTAGGGTCGCCTGTTCAAGTCCCCGAACAGACTTGAAATATGGAAAGTGGACTGCTACTTGGAGAGGTACCAGTTCACCTCCTAGGCCCTGCTGTGGTGCCCTTGAGCAAGGCACCGGACACCTCCAATCCCCCCTCCCCATTGCTCCCCGGGCGCTGCACAATAGCTGCCCACTGCTCCTAGCACTAGGATGGGTTAAATGCAGAGGACCAATTTCACTGTGTGTGCTCTGCTGTGTGCATGTATGTGACTACTAAAGAGGGTTTCATCCTCCCATTCTATCTGTTTGTTTTGCACCAACTCCCCCTTAGAGGGCACTGTTTCACAAATATTGTCCCATAATGAATATGTGCAGCAATGCAAGTTTAATATGTGTCAAGGTCTTGAAGTAATACCTTAAGAGATGAATGAATCCTTCATCGTGCATTTGACCCTTTGATTTATGCTTTTGTTCTGACTGCTCAGGTCTCCAATGTGACGCTCGTACCAGAGAGTCTTCTCTCATTCTGGTCTGGGATCAGAACAACCAAAGACTCGATGCCTCCAAGGACCTTTGGTCAGCTGGGACCGAGTGCTTCAGTCGGATTAGGCCACACAAAGTGAGGAACAGACACACACATGTTGGGAAGGAGAGTTATTTGGGTTTTTCTAAATGTGATGAGAGACTTCTTGTACTTCTGCAGGACTGCCGCTGCGTCCAAACTGAAGCTCCTGCAGACAGACGGCTGGCTGGACGGACATACGGTGTCTGTCCACTTCACTTTGTTCAGCCCTGCCTTAAACTTATTCACCAGTGTGACCCTGCTGGCCGAGCAGAGCCCCCCCGCTGCCCTGCTGGCCGAGCAGAGCCCCCCTACTGCCCTGCTGCCCTCTGCCAGAGTGCAGTCAGTGAGGGTGTTTCACTCTCCTGCTGTGGGGGACTATGTTGTCATGGTGTGCCAGGTAAAATAGTTCTTAGCTTTGAATCTGTGGAAACCACTGATCTGAAACTGAAGAGAATCTACAGACAAAAGTCACACAACAAAATACTAATAGAGGTGGGAGAAGTACTAATCTTGTTTCAATGTGCTTCTTCCTCCCCTCCAGCTCCTCTTCCTCGTCCTGTCTCTGCTGCAACTCTGTCGTCAAGTGTACACCGTGGGGGAGCAAGGGCTGATGGGATACTGGAGGTCTCCCTGCAACTGGCTGGAAGTGAGTCTACATCATCATCATCACACAGAAACATGCACACACACTCTTGGCCACACACCAATGCAAACAAGATCACAATGACCTATTCGGAAGGGTAAAGTGACCTGCAGCTCTTAAACCAACATACCTGTGAAAGGTCGAAGCACACAGCATGGTTTTAACTCTAAAATGTACCTGTTTATGCTTTTACAGCTGAAATATACCTCTCTCTCTTTCTGTTTGCAGGTCAGTTTGCTGACAGTGTCTTTAGTGCACTATATATATTACATCTATCGCTCCGTCATGGTGCTGGAGGTCGTGGAGCTGCTGCAGAGACACCGCTACAGAGCGCATGTGGATGTCAGCCTCCTGGCTACATGGGAACAAGTGAGAGACGGAAAAAACTATATTTAATGTTGAGAAAAACCTCTCCTCCACTCCTGCCTTAGTCTAAAAAATAGTACCTTTATCTTTAAGGGGAAAACCACAAGTACTTAACATAATTAAAATGTCCCTTTAAAGGTAAATACTGAATAAGAGCCCAACTGTGAGGTTTAGAAATCACAAGAGGTCATGGTGTCATAAAGTAGTGGGCTCAAAATTAACAACCTTTTTGAGATGTGATTTAAAGGATTCTACTGATTCAGTGTATTATTGTGTCTGCAGTGTATTCGATCACTGCGTGGCATTACGCTCTTCCTCCTCACCATGAAGTGTGTCACTGTGCTGAGGGTAAACTCCTCCGTTACCCTCCTCTCCCGCTCGCTCTGCAGCCTTCTGTGGCCAACGGTAACGCAACGAGCAGAAAGACAACCAGCTAGGAAAAGACTCCATACATTTCAAACCTGACATATAATAAACTAAGTAAAAAGAATGTAAATAAAGACATGAGGAGCCCACACCACACGCACGCAGCACGCACGCACGCATGCACGCACACACACACACACACACACACACACACACACACACACACACAACACACACACACACACACACACACAATCAGTCAACAACACGATGAAAACATCATGACATTATCCTGAGTTAAATGTGTTCTGAGGAAAGCAAGCGGTCAGTAATCTCCTGTTGTTCTCCTAGATGTCCTTTGTTATCCTGATGGTGGCGCTGTCCTGCGCCGGGAACCTCCTCTTCGTGCAAAGCTCCTTGTCCTTCAGCTCTCTTCCCTTCTCTGAGCGGGATCTCCTTTACCGTGGACTCCTCTATCTGTCCTCTGTGCTTCGGACAGCAGTGGTACACTATAAAATATAAAGAGTCCAAAACATCAAAATACATCTCAAAATAGAAACAAAAACAGAACTCAGAAGTAAAATATAAGTATGGCTTATCTTTATCTTGTCCAATAGGTGATAGGTGTGATGTCCTCATTAGTCAGAAGAGCCAGAAGATCTCGAGGCCGGGGGGAAGTTCTCACCATGGCAGAATTAGCCCGCTACATCAGGAGGAGGATCTCTGAGGTCACTCTGCAGCGTGGACAAGCATGGACTGAAAATCATGTGGAAGGGAAGGTGAGGAAAAAAGTAGCTCAGTGCAATAAAACAATAACACTGAGACACATTTTACAGACTGCAACAGCTGCCGTGTTACATTTTAAATTGTCAAATTACCTGGGTGTGAACATTGGAGGACAGGTTTATGATGTAATGCTACTGGCAATGCTTCCACAGGCGTCTCTTAAAACTAAGACTATATCTCCAATAAATAAGATCCGATAAGATAAACCTGTATTGGTCCCTGTAGGGAATTCAATTTCTAAAGCAGAAACAGTTAAAAGATGGAAACGGAATCAATCATGCATCCCCCAACCTAACACATACCAGTACTTTATATATAGGTCAGATTCACTTTGCCTTCTGGTTTTTGCAGACGTACTACTTTGAGGAGTTTGAAAGCTTATTAGATGAGCTTCTGTTCAGACTCAGCGCCCTCTCCAACAGTCTGCACCAAACTCTGCCCTGCAAAGCTCCTCGCTACAGGGAGGACGGTCCTGCTCTCTCAGCCACACAAGGGATCCACCTTGATGCACAGGTGAGTCAGACTTCCAGGAATAAGTGCATACAGAGCATTACACACACACTTTCTCACAATGGTTTATTCTAGAGCTGATGCTGTGTGAACACTGTCTGATTGTACTACAGGACATTGTAAGAACACAAGAAGAAACCCTTCCTGCATCTCACCTGCTCAGGTATGAAACATTTCAGCACAATTTTAAAAAATCATGAATTGCAAAATAATGAGAATTGACAAGTTTCTTTCTGCATGATCCTGCCTTACCAGGTCCGAGCTTGAATCAGAGGACATCCTGTTTCTGCAGCAGAGAAGCCAAAGGGGAGGTTGTTCCTTCTCTGACATTGCGCTGGAATTGGATAATTCACAAAAACCAGAAACAAGAGCCGGAGAAAACCCAAGAGGCCAAGAGCTCCAGACACAGAACTACCCGTCCCGCCCAGAGACACTCATCAGGGTTTGGACAGAAGATGCTCTGGAGAAGCAAATTGACTCATGGACAGAAATCAATGATAAAACTCAGGCCACACAGACAGAGGTGGTGGTGGAAGTGCTGGTCCATGAGGAGCCTGGCAGTGTAGAGCCAGATCAATAAATTATGGAAATGACAGGTTATTACAATAAACAAAGATCTGTAAGGTCTGTATTTTCGGTTCTCTTAAGATTAATAAAGAAATCCTTCACCTTAATATTCTTGCAACCTGTCAATGCATGCATGTGTTTTAGTTCATGCATCATATTGCTGTTTTTAAAACCATATTACGATTTATTTCTTGTCTTGGTATTATTACCTCTGTAAAGTGACTTTGAGCATCTGTAAAAGCGCTTACTAAATACATGTATTATTATTATTATTATTATTAATTGTAAACTTCAAGTAGATACAACCATGGATGTCAGTTTCCTTTTATTAAAGAAAATGTATATGTTAATACATATTGACATCAGGGGTACATAGGTACATGATATACAGTAAAACAACTCAATAAGAAAGAAATATGAAGAACATTGTAAAAACAGGTTACAAACACAGTAAAAATATGTGTAATATACACTTTTGGTTTTGATTCCCTTATTTTTAATACTTCATAGTGTTGCACTAAGTGAGTCCAGTTCTTATTGTGTGTCACATCTTCCCCAAAAGTAAATTAGTTGTGTGTATATATATTTGTTTTAAATCCAACACCTTTAAAGTTTATTAAAAAGTCCTGAAGACCATATATTTGTGTGAAACCATAATAAAATGCATACATCCGGGATAGATCCATCCAATAGAATCACACAACGTATAATTGAGTGGCGAATTGTGATTGGATGACAACCGATGATTCGGACCAATCAGAGCGTGGCAAGTCAGACAAGTCGCAGACAGAGGAGGCGGTGACGGTATGCGTGTTTTCAGAAGTAGTTTGTATGAAAACACAGACACACACACACACACACGCAGTATCGTCAGTATTGATCCGGAGAGTGTGTGTGTATGCAGCTGAGTGTGTGTGTGCATGTTCATGACACGTATCAGCCCTGTTATTAGCTAGGTTGATTAGCCGGAGACGAAGAGTTAAAAACACGTAATCTGCAGACAATGAAGAAGCTGGCTCTGCTGCTGGTTGTGTTGCTTGGTGTTGCACATTTTGCAACCCTCAGCCGATGTGAAGATGGTAAGTGAAGGTTTTACCAGTTTATTGTGTTTGCTGCAACTTAATTAGCTATTCAAGTGAAGACATCACGTGGCTGCTGTGCTAATTATTGACTCGCAAATTAGCTAGCTAAGTTAGATACCATGCTAGTGTGTTAGCCCGCTAGCTAACAAGACAGGTAAGCTAACGACAGCAGGACTGCCTTTTACACACACACACACACACACACACACACACACACACACACACACACACACACACACACACACACACAGTCTGTTTTGATGCATGGTTGGTGTGCAGGAGGTTGTCAGTGCAGCTGTGTGGAGCATTCACATTCTGTTATCACTGTCTACATGCACATGTGGGAGAAGTACTCAGATCTTGTACTTGAGTAAAAGTAGAAGTACTCAGATATTGTGCTTGAGTAAAAGTAGAATTACTCAGGTCTTGTACTTGAGTAAAGTAGAAGTACCAGAGTGTAGGAATACTCTGTCACAGTAAAGTATTCTAAATGTTCCTCCAATGAAAGTAGAAAGTACTCTCCTCTAAATGTACTTAAAGTAGCGACAGTAAAAGTAGTCATTGTCTGATTGGTCCATTTCAGAATAATATCTCTGATATGTTTTATAATGATTGATCATTAAAGTGTTCTCAGAGCTGGTAAAGGTGCAGCTAGTTCTAATGGCTTTGTATACTGCAGGGTAGCTGCTGGATTTACTGCAGGTGAACTAATAATCTGCCTAGCAACTAAAGCTAATAAATACATGTAGTGGAGTAAAAGTACACCATTTACTTCTGAACTGTAGAGGAGTAGAAGGACAAAGTAGCATAACATTAAAATAGGTTAACTAAAGTCCCTCAAAGTACTTGAATGATTCATAGTAGTATACATTATGATCTACGACATTAAAATGCTCCTGTTAGCAATTTAAACCATGTATAAACTAAACAAAATGCATAACATAGTTCTTAATCCAAGAAAAGGAGCATATGGCCCCTCTTAGTCTATCTTTTTAAACCTTTCCTGTTTCAACAAGAAGCGCTTTGATAAATGAGTTTGTACTGAAATCAGTTTGTCCTCTTCTTGTTCGCTGTCAGATGTTGCAGAGGAGAAGCAGGAAGCTGACGAAGAGGACAGTGACGAGGAGGAGGAGGAGGAGGATGAAGATGACACCGAGGTGAAAGAAGAGAATGGAGTGCTGGTTCTCAACAATAACAACTTTGACTCTTTCATGGAGGGCAAAGACACAGTGCTGGTGGAGTTTTATGCCCCATGGTGAGTCTATTAGGATTTTCTGTAGTCACACACATTTGACAGCAGCTCACTTTCCATAAGCATTCAATATTTAAATCTTTGTTTATCCCTTTAGGTGTGGCCACTGCAAACAGTTTGCCACAGAGTACGAGAAGATCGCTCAAACTCTGAAGGAGAGTGACCCTCCGATTCCTGTCGCCAAAGTGGATGCCACTGTAGCCAATGACATCGCGAGCAAGTTCGAAGTGTCTGGCTTTCCCACCTTTAAGATCATGAAAAACGGGGAAGCTCTGAACTACGAAGGAGAAAGGACAGAGAAAGGTAGGGGCATCTGGATAATTTAAGCATCACTTTGACCTTTAAAGTCAAACCTCACCTCGTTATTAAATGTGTTCAATGCCTGTTTGTTGCAGCTATTGTGGCTCGGGTGAAAGAGGTGGCTCAGCCAGATTGGAAACCCCCTCCTGATGCGACGCTGGTACTCACCACAGACAACTTTGATGAGACTGTTAACAACGCAGACATCATCCTGGTGGAGTTCTACGCTCCATGGTCAGCAGACGGTCATTTATAAAATACAGATGGTTTAATTGTCACTGTTGTCAATTTTGTTGGCTTAAAAGCGTCCCAAGGTTTCAAGGTTTCAAGGCTTCAAGGTTTCAACATATTTTAAAAGGTCCGTCTCTGTCCTGACTCCCCTCCAGGTGCGGACACTGTAAGAGTTTGGCTCCAGAGTACGAGAAGGCAGCGAAGGATCTGAGTCAGCGCTCTCCTCCCATTCCTCTGGCCAAGGTGGACGCCACCGTCGAGAGCGAGGTGGCCTCACGCTTTGAAGTGACAGGCTACCCCACCATCAAGATCTTCAGGAAGGGAAAGATGTTCGACTACAACGGACCCAGAGAGCACCGCGGTAGGTCACTCGGATATCTTTCTATATAAATAGATCTGCAACACCCAAATGACACATTAAATGCTTGATATCCTGAGAACATTTGAAGTATTTCTTTATTGACGGCCATGTATTGAACGTTTTCCTCCATAAGTAGTAAGGAGGTCCGGTTAACAGGCCAGGGGTCTCCTGACACGTTTTTAATTCTTTAATTTTCTGGATTTCATGCATTCTTATGCATTTGCAAATAAAATAAACAAATACAAGTCACAGTTCTTCAAGCACAGTTGATTTACCTCTTTATCTTTCCCTTTAGGCATTGTTGATTACATGATCGAGCAGGCCGGACCTCCCTCTAAGCAGGTCCAGGCAGTGAAGCAGGTTCAGGAACTCATCAAAGATGGCGACGATGCCGTTATAGTCGGCGTGTTCTCCAGTGAACAGGATGCAGCTTATGAGATCTACATCGAGGCCTGTAAGTACCATGACATTTGAGGAATGTCTAAAGGTCCTGCAGCTGTCTTCAGCTGGTACACGGCAGTGAAATGGTCTTAACGCTCATGGCTGTTCTGCAGGTAACGTCCTGAGGGAAGACTTCACCTTCCGTCACTCCTTCAGCTCCGAAGTGGCCAAACTGCTCAAAGCTTCGCCCGGTCAGATCGTCATCTCTCAGCCTGAAAAGTTCCACTCCAAATACGAGCCAGCGTCACACACACTCACAGTGGAGGTACTGTCTTTTGATTTCAATTGTTTTTATGCTGTGTTAAACTCCTCGCCTCGTAATGACTGTGCTTTCAGGCTCAGTATCAGTGTTGCATGGACTAAATAAGCAATCATTTAAGAGTCACTTTTCAACTAAAGACATGTTTATTTATTTCCTAGGACTCCACAGCCGTGTCACAAGTGCAGGAGTTCTTCAGAAAGCATGTGATTCCCCTGGTGGGCCACAGAAAACCAGCCAATGATGCCAAGCGGTACACCAAGAGACCCCTGGTGGTGGTTTACTATGGAGTTGACTTCAGCTTTGACTTCAGGAAAGGTGAGTCTTTTTATTTTACCGGGAAAAACGAGTTTGACCTGGGGTCATTAAGTTCAGATTCACTCATTCATTATTGGTGCTTTATTTATGGCATCCTGCCAGAGTTGATGTACTTTAAAAGAACAATAGTTTATAACATTTTTAAAGTCTACTACTTTTTTCTACATTTTCTCTCAACTTTACTGCAACTTTTGTTAGTTTTTACTAAATGACAAAATGATCAGCATGCTATATCTTCTGAACTTATTATTTGCCAGGCTATACTTTGTTGATTTAACATTTTCGACATGCAATACTATAAAATAATATCAACTTACTATACTGTTTCATTTGTGATACCTTCGAAATACTATGTTGGGTATATTGACTGACGCTTGTATGCTGTTTTATTGTGACTTTTTAGACATAGAACAGGGTTTTGTCTAAGGTCACTGTCGGCGTGCGCCCTAATCCAAAATGCAGATTTGCAGAAAACAATATTTCTGTTCGTCAATTAGATTGTTTCTTTTACTCTCCTCTTCTCTGTAGAGGAAGTGAAGAGACTTTAACTCTGGATTTATTTGTTGTTTGAGGTGCAATATATGACGCGGCAGCTTTAATACCCAGAAGTGGGTGCAACATCAAGCTGTCTTTGGCTCTTTCTGCTGTAACAATGCAAATGTCCCCTCTGTGGGACTATTAAAGGGATTCTGATTCGGAAGTGACGTTGGCGCCTTCATACTGTGTTTTCTAGAAAAACCCTGTACTATACTATGCCGTTTTTCTTATATTTTCAACATACTATGTCTGGTTTTCACGTGTTCTCGAGATACAATACTACGTTTCTCTTGATATTTTAACATACTATTCTTTACATCCTTTGTAAGTTTGAGTATGTTTTATGACAAACTGTCAATGGGGTTATCTGACATCAATAATAATAATTAATACAAATTGTGGAAGATTTACGATGCATTCACAAAACCTCTTAACCCTTGTTTGTCTTTTATTTTTAGCCACGCAATTCTGGAGGTCCAAGGTGCTCGAGGTGGCTAAAGACTTCCCCGAGTACACTTTTGCTATTGGCGATGAGGAGGACTACGCTGAGGAGCTGAAGGGCCTCGGCCTCAGCGACAGCGGAGAGGAGGTGAACGTGGGGATTTTGGCAGATGGAGGCAAAAAGTTTGCCATGGATCCGGAGGAGTTTGACGCTGACGTGCTGAGAGACTTTGTGAAGGCTTTCAAGAAAGGTGAGTGTTGAGTTGTTTAGGCAATACTGAAAGATGGGTAACAGCTTTACTAGTGGAAATCCTGGTTTTATTACATTTATTACAAGAGCTGAGGTTGAACTTCATAAAATAAACTCACCCATGCCAAAATGTATCCCTTTAAAAAAAAGAAGCCCAACATGTTTCTAGTGGGGCTTAAGGGTTAATCTGCTCTCACAGTTTAGACCAAGATTAAACTCACATTTGTTCTGAACTTCTTTCTGTTGTCTACAGGAAAGCTGAACCCCATCATTAAGTCCCAGCCAGTGCCAAAGAACAACAAAGGACCCGTTAAGGTCGTGGTCGGAAAAACCTTTGACAAGATCGTCATGGATACCCAGAAGGATGTCCTGATTGAGTTTTACGCCCCCTGGTGTGGCCACTGCAAGAAACTGGAGCCAGATTATGTGGCTCTTGGCAAGAAGTACAAGGGGGAGAAGAACCTGGTGATCGCCAAGATGGACGCCACGGCCAATGATGTGCCAAACGACAACTACAAAACAGAAGGTTTCCCTACGATATACTTGGCCCCCAGCAATGACAAGCAGAACCCCATTAAATTTGAAGGGGGAGACAGAACTGTAGAGGGCTTCAGCAACTTCTTAGAAAAGCACGCCACAAAGCTATCGGAAAAAAGAGATGAACTTTGAAAGCATCTCTCGAAGAGCAGTAGCTAAGAACTCTCACCGTGCTCGGCAGAGTCTTAGATGAGGCTTTGGCAACGCAGCGGAGATAAAAACGGTGTTACTGAGATGATAGCACTTCAATCATCTTTTTCTTTTAGTTGTCTGTTCATTCCAAGGGATTCAGCTTTCCTATGTTTCTGAAAAAAGCATGTAAGCACTGTTGAGGATTTCCATCTTTTTAAATAAAATGACACAATGGCGGCTTTGAAGGCCAGCACTCAAATCATTTCTCCTCTTTGTCACCGTAAATTAATGCAAGCACACAATGCAGATTGAAAGGGTTTAATAACATGCAAGAACAATTTAAATATTAGTAAAACACATGTCTACAATCTGAGACAGGCTTTAAATCATGGATTGCTCCTTCAGGACTCAGTAACATGGTTCATGCTCAAAAGTTAGTCAGGTGAGGAAATAATTAACACACATGTCATTGAATAGCATGTCCAACTCGTTTTCCAATGGTTCTTGGCAGCAGAGAAATTAATGTGTGACACCACGACCTCTGAACTCTCTTATACTCTTTAAATGACATAGAATCACAAACCGGTCAGCTAGATTTTTTTTAAAGTGCATCATTTAGTGAAAATAATCACATCTTCACGTGCTGTACATGAGCAGGACACCTAAGTTGTACTAGCTTTATGAACATGGATGCAGCAAAGAAGTTCCAAACTGATGCAAAACTGAGAATATCTGTAAAAAAATCACATGTAGTGTAAATACAGCCTCGAGGTGACATCAGGACGGCTCCCTCGACACAAAGGCACTTTAAAGAAACTGGCACTGATTGGGTTGGTTTCTGAGGCGATCGTTATGAAAACTGCTTTGTGAAACGCACGTGGAAGTCCCTGATTTTCTGCAGCACGTCCTTCAGCTTTTCAGTGGGAGGCAAGATAGTCATCCTGGTAAAACAGCAGGAAGGGAGATATGGTTTAATGGCAATACAAATGTGGTGGATGAGACTGGTTAACTTTGATCCATAAAAAGAAGTAGGACTAACCTGAAGTGAAAAGTTCCCTCTCTCTGGCCAAATCCACTCCCTGGCACGAGGCAGATGCCCTCCTCCTCCAGCAGCCTCATGCAGTAGAACATGTCTGGGGCAAGGCCTTCCTCCTGGGGATGGACACACATGAGAATGTATTTAACACCTATGAGGTAATCCAGGTGAGATGAGGTTTGTGTGCAGTGCATACCTTAGCTGTGTCGATACACTTCTGTGGTAAAGTGATGCGGGGGAAGGTGTACATGGCCCCCTGCACAGGGTTACAGATGATACCTGGTACTGTGTTGAAGGTCTTCTCCGTTAGCCTCGCCTTTTCTGCTAAAGCTGCAAGCACCTCTGTCCGCTCCTGAGGAGGAAGCAGGAGAGACGAAAACGTTATTGTAGTTTATGGAAATATAGTATACCGAAAAAGCAGTAGCATATTATGGCTAAAAAATGATTGAAAATCACTCAGTATAATATGCTATTTCAATTATACGATTTGATCATTTTTGGGTAAAAAATAAATATGTATTATGCCTCATTTGGACAGAATACACCGTTCACTACCCCTACGCGGTATACCACGTGGTTTTTGAGCATTTTTGGCCGTGATATGCTGTTTTGAAAAGATGGAAAAAAACATGGCATCTAGGATCAACATGTTTTGACTCCACGAACACCCCGAAGTAGATCACAGTATGCGGTGGTGTTTAGAATCATTACAGAAATACAATATGTTCGCATACAGTCTGTGTTTTCTCATACCTTCATAAACATGCTGTAGGAGGGCTCATCGGGCTGGGGGGGGTTCACCACCAGGTCCAGGAGAGCCTGACCGGTGACGGGGGGGCACAGACGCACCGACACTAGCTTCGTGAGCTGGGCCTTCACTTCAGGGTCCATGTTAATCACCTCCATATAGCCGCCGCGAAATCCACACCTGACCGAAGCAAACCGAGGAAAGCAAAAGACACATCAACAACGGGAGCTTAGTTTTGTGTGTTTCATTAGCATATGATTAAAGGGAAGATAAGAGAAACCTTTACTGATCCCTGTCGGGAAATTCAGGAGTCAAAGCAGCCCAATGTCCCCCCCCCCCCACACACTTTATTTAATAACAAATGACATTCAAAATAGCTATTATTGTTTGCAATGTCTTTGTGTGTGTGTGTGTGTGTGTGTGTGTGTGTGTGTGTGTGTGTGTGTGTGTGTGTGTGTGTGTGTGTGTGTGTGTGTGTGTGTGTGTGTGTGTGTGTGTGTGTGTGTGTGTGTGTGTGTGTGTGTGTGTGTGTGTGTGGCGCCACTCACTCTCCCATGTAGCATTTGGAGGTGGAGTGGAAGGAAGCCATCTCCACGGTGCTGGAGTACTCTGGTCCCATCTCAAACAGTACTTTCTTAAAGGAGTGAAACTTGCAGCCTTCTGCGTACACATTGTCCTGGTACACCTGAGGAGGGACAACAGCTTATTAAAACACATCATTATCCAGAAAATAATAAACTGAAACAAGCTGTGATATATTTAACTCTTGGATGTAAAATAAATTAAGCTGATCTTGGCAACTTTTTCCATACTTTTCGATTTGGCTAGTTTTTCAGTTGTATTAGCGTGTGCACGCCTCTTTATTTAATATGCAAGTTTACTTTTGCCTTTGGTCTCGACTGTACCTTTGCTGTAATCCTGTAAATGGCCCCCTACGGAAAAAGGTAAGGATTTCTGGTTCTGAATCTGTGTTACCTTCAGGGACTAAGGGGAAATAGATACAAGTAAAAAACGACCTCATAAGTTGGGCAGGGGTTGCACAAGAGTTTGGCACCATTTTATCCTTGAAGACTGAAAGAACTAGGAATTCTGACACCTCTTGTGACACTGGGTCCAAAATGTATGTTCAAATGTTAACTTTTAAGGCTCAAGTTTTCTTTTTATATGAAAGAAAACAGGAAGTGAAAAAACTTCTGAATTGAGGAAATGACATTACCTCGTCAGCCATGACGAAGAGATGCTCCTCTTTTGCAAATCGGATCACATCTTCAATGCACTGTCTGCTCTGGACCTGACCTATCACACGGGATAAACAGAGTTACATGAAAGCTGGGCGTTCACATAGAAAACTGAGCAACAATTTCTTTAAAAAAAGGAAACAGTAATCATACCAGTGGGGTTTCCGGGGTTGATGATGCAGAGGACGCGGGGGTTGCAGTGCTGCCGGGCGGCTGTGACGGCTCTCTTCAGCTCCGTCACATCCAGACTCCAACACTTGTCCTCGTCCAGGTAGTAGCTGATCTGCACGGCAGCCAGGTCTGCCAGAGCGGCCGAGTACAGCGGGTACTGAGGAATGGAGATCATCACTCCTGTACGGTCATGCCCCTCGCCACACACCAGCAACTTCAGCATGGTCTGGGATATGGGGAAAGGAAGGGAGAGACAAAGGATGACGTTGGGGTGTTGTAAATGGCATTAGACTAGAACAATGGTATAGCCGTCAGTTCTGCAAAAGGAAATGTCCATTTAACCCAAAGTGAAATCAAATTAGAAACCCCTGTTAGCTTCCTGCAGGTCAACCAGGCCCAGTAGGGGCATGCACAACTCCATCTACTCTATGTATGCATGCATGTCCAGAACTCTGCCGCCAGAGTTCTCACCCGCACCATACCATGGCAGCACATCACCCCCACCCTCATCCACCTTCACTGGCTCCCGATCAAGTCCCGGATCACTTTCAAAACCCTCCTCCTCACCTACAAGTTTCTGCATGGTCTCGCTCCACAGTACCTATCAGACCTCCTCCATCCCTACACCCCTACACAGAGTCTGCGGTCCTCGAACACAGGCCTTCTCTCTGTTCCCCACACTCACCTACGCACCGTTGGTGACAGGGCGTTCCGTGTTGCGGCCCCCACCCTCTGGAACGCTCTTCCTGCAGAGATCTGCAATGCTGCCTCCCCGGACATCTTCAAATCCTCACTAAAAACTCACCTCTTCATCATAGCCTCTGACCATTAACTCATCTCACCCCCGTTATATTCCAGCTGCCATTTCTGTTTTCTTTTTTATTCACTATATTTTTCTATTCTTTTATTTGCTCTACTTTTTTGTTTGTTTATTTGTTTTCTGTCTGTCCTCACAACATGGAAAGCGGCCTTGGGTTCCTAGAAAGGCGCTAAATAAATTCAAATTATTATTATTATTATTGTGTAATACTCTGAGTATGGACCTGATTCAAACCCACTTCTCAAAATCCTTTACAGTTGATCACTAGCCTGATTAAGTTGCATAAAACTGGAAAAAGCTGCATCCTCAGTCAAAGGTCTGTGGGTGGAGATGTGCAAAGTGCAGCAGAGTGTATAATCAACAGGAGTTAAATAAAGAAGAGACTCACGGGGCAATTATACCCAGAGTGTCACACGGGCAGGGTTAAGGCAATAGATGAACTGGTGGCCTACAGTGCATCGGCAATAAAAGCTGTAACGTGTACCACGATTGCGTCACTGGCCCCGGTGGAGAGGTAGATGTTGTCGGGGTTGGAGGGGATCCCGCCGTCTCTCTTCTCGATGTAGCGCGACACGTCCTGACGGATGCACTCGATACCCTGGCTCGCACTGTAGGCCCCTTGAACACATGGCGATGAACTTTGATTAAACAAAACATTGCTCACTGTCTGTTTAAATAGTGACACTGTCCAAACACATGTTAATGAGTAGACAAGGGGAGGTGGATGCGATGGAGGGGGGTGTAGATGTGGTTGGAGGAGAAAGGGGGAGTTGCCTGACCTATACTGTGGCCCCCGCAGGCAGCGAGGATACGCCGGGCTCTTTGCTTGGCATCCTCCGGGAACTTGTTGTCTTCCAGGAGTGCAGGGTAAGAACACAGAGCCAAGACCTGAGAGGGGAGGGGGAAATGAAAGTCCAACAGGCACATTTAGTCTGTGTAAATCCAGTAAGGCCAGTTTAACATACAGAATCCGAAACAGGTCTATTGCCAAGTAGGTAGACACATACGAGGAATGTGTGTTGGTGTAAATGGTGCATAAACAACACAGTTTAAGATAAGAATAAGATATAAAGCACTTAAAAGCTGTCCGACCTGTCTGAGAAATGTGATTGGTTTTTGACCCATGGCATGGGCGTCACCTATGTTTGCCTTGATGACTTCTGTGAAAGGTTTCTTGACTCCCTGAAAATACAAAAGACAGAAAACACGGCAGGTAAATACGAAGACCGAGAGAAGAAGTTAGAACATGTTGAGTTTTTGTTATAGATACCAGCCATCATCGCTTGCAAGTAGCAACACATTCAAACAGAACAAACAGGATGTGTGAATCTTTAATGAGGGGTGGGAAGGAAGGATTTATCTGCATGATGTGGAAACTGTATGGCTTTAATTCAAATGATGTACAGCATCCTCCGCCCACTAGTCAATTTACAGTCAAAATTGCCATCATTTCATACATTTAATTCCGTTTTGTGGAGTGCATGTGACCTTTCTCCACCAACATTTAACCAGCTTAACGTTGATTTAAAATGTGAGACCTTTACAGAATAAATGGGACAAAGCCCTCAAAACTTAATGCCTTCAGCTGCAGCATGGAGACATAAAAGTCCCTCTAAACTAAGAAAGGTTTCCCTATTCCGATCTTGTGCCCAGAGTCAAATAAAGAGAACATGTTATTTGCATATCCTTCACGCCCGTGTTTACATTTCCTAACCAAGAATACAAAAGTGATTCATGGATGTTGGCTACAGGACTTCTTATAACTCCTGTGTTTGAAATTCAAAAAGTTATCCAGATATGGAACGTTTGCTCAGGGCTTAGGTGGTGGGAAAATGAAATCCTAATAGACACATCACAAGTGTGTTGTTACCAGCTCTGGGATCAGCATGTAAATATAGCCAGGGACACTTATATGCATCTCACACATGAATCTCTGAGAAGCACATGTTGCCTCTGCACAGTCAGACTCAAACCCGCCAGACACTTCTTCTGCTTCTGGTTATGGATTCACTCAAGAACTGCTACCTTAACCCAATAGTGAGACAGGCTCGGCTCTTTTTCATTACATTTCCTCCTCATCTGAACCATTTACTTCATCAGAGTCCTTCATCTGCATCTCTTTGCCTTAATTGGATATGTAATCTTTAGTTTGGTGCCTGCCAGTCTGTGGGCAACACCACGCTGCAGCTGTTAATCAGGTGACGTAATGTGACAATAGATTGTCCCATGTTTCTTTACACCAGTGTTGAGCAATGAGGTCTGATAAACCAGAGTTTTATGGCTTTATAGTTTTTGCATTCAGATTGATATCATTGAATGAAGAGTCATTGCATTTTACTGCAGGCTGATGTGACATTCAACGTCAAATGAAACTGAAAATTAGATTAGATTAAGAAATGTTTGACTTCTTGTGAAATCTTTACACAATCGCACTGCAATATACAGTTGTGTTCAAAATGTGTGTTTAGAAAAGTTAGTAAAGCTCAGAACCTTATAATAGTTCTTTATTGTCATACACACAAATGAATTGGGAACATTCTATTCCAAATCAAAACATGAAGAAAAAATGATCAAATGAGTTTTCACTTTACAGAAAGTGAATATTAGGCTGTTCAAAAGATAGTCTGTATTTCTCTTCACTAACTCAAATATTTACTGAAAAATGCTTGAAGATTTAGCTTTCCTGAGAATCACTGAACTAATATTTAGTGGTATAACCACTGTTTCTGAGAACTGCTTCACATCGGTGTTGCATGGAGTCAACCAACTTCTGGCACCTGTGAACAGGTATTCCAGCCCAGACGATCGGACTACACTCCACAACTCCTCTGCATTTCTTGGTGTTGCCTCAGAAGCAGCAGTTTGACATAACCCCACAAGTTTTCTATTGGATTAAGGTCTGGGGATTTTACGTTTTCTTCCCAGCTTTCTGGTTTTGGTTGCCATTTTAAAGCATTTGAGATCCTTTTAGCTGAGCAGCCGATTGTCCTCTGCACTTCTTTGTATGTTTTCCCCTCTTTAATCAACTTTTTAATCAAAGTACAATGTTTTTCTGAACAATGTCTGGAACGACCCATTTTACTCAGGTTTTCAGAGAGAAATGCACTTTACCATGTGCTGCCTTCGTCCTTAAATAAGGGTCACCTGTTTTTTCACAGAATTAAGGATTTCACTAATTGAACTCCACACGGCTATTATTTTGAACACTTCCCTTTCAATCTGTGACATTCCCTATATAATCGAGCCATGATATGACATGATCAAATATCAGGTAAAAGTCCTCCAAGGGCACATGTACTTTCCTTTTGATTAAGTCAACGTTATCATTTCTATGACCTTAACATTTAAATGACAGCAGGAGCAATCGTACAGGGTTACCTGGGTTTATGGGCTTGTTTGAAATGTGAGTAACTGGATGCAACACGTTTCCTTTTCAGTCCCGGGGCAACAAAGAGGCTGCTGTTCTCGGGGAAAGAGAGGAGCTGAGCACTGATTCTCCTGCTCGCGCTGCGCCAGGCACTGATTACACAGGCCAGAGCACAGAGACAAGAAACCCTCCGGGCCACCAGGCTGAATTCACATTTCACTTCGTCTGTGATATAATCTGAGAAACTGTCATTCCTCGGACAGTGTCCAGTCAGGTTGGAATAATGAGAAATGTTTGCTCATGTGATACATGCAACTCCTGCCAATTTATCCCTCCACACAGAAAATAAAAGAGAAAGGCCTTTGTGATTACACAAATATCTAAATAAAAACAAGTTCTCTTCCCTGATCTCTTGCCCTGTTGTCCTCTCACTGTCCCTGACGGTGCAGACTTTAGATCCAAGCTTGGCTAGATGTCTGGGGTGAGGTTTTATAAGGGTCATCAACACAGCAGCGCACGTATGCACTTTCACACACTTGCATAAAATGTGCTGAGCCATCAGTAGAAACGTTCCAGTCACAGGTCTGACAGGAAAGACACACTCCCAGCCGATTGGACATCTGATGCAAACCCTCCTGACCTCACAGAAAAACTCCAGGATTTCACTGTCTCTCCCTTTTTGTATAGCTGCAGGAGTAACAAATGTCTGAAATAAATCTGTACAATTCATAAGCAAACTTTCTATGGTGCTGCAGCACACCATTCCAGCTACTCCAGGCCCGAGCATTAGCCTCCTTTCCCCTTTCATCACTGGAGGCCAAACAAGTGGATTGCCAGGAACTGGAGCACTTTGAGCAGAAACTGGGCTGCTTGTATTGGAGGTCCTCGTAGAGAAAGGCCTGTGACGCTGCGGGGCCTCGCAGCTGCAGCTCTTTCCAATGAACTCCCCCCCCAGTGGGGAGGGAGGGAGGTGAGCAAACCCAGAGACACAAAAGAGGATAGAGAATGTAGCCTCTCATCTTACGTAATAACCTTCCACCATACACATTCTCTCAGGATAGAGTGAAATGCAAACACTCAGTACCTCCTGCAGGATGTGGGTCTCATAAAAAGGACAGAGCTGCGTCACTCCTTGTTTAACGCGCTGAGGAATGCATGGTGGATCCAATTGACCACTGCAGAATGTAATACGAGAGGAGGAGTGCTGCGCAGAACATAACATGCTGTCATGCAGGGGCTTTTAAAAGCCCACCATCTACTTCCTGCCTCCACTCTCTCAGCCTGTCAGCACAAACTGTCAAATGCATGCATATTATTCAGGTGTAGCCTATATCTGTCCTCCCTCTTTCTTTTATTGCTATACATTGAGGATAAAAATAACTTGGTTAATAACTTCTGTCTTCCTCCCCAGCTAATGGGTGCCAAAAAACACTGAGAGGCACTCTGGGTTTGATTGATAAAAAGGTGATTGAAAAAATACGTATGATTTATATATTCTTCTATGGAAAACGAGCAGGGAAATAACTTGTTTTTGCTCCACAGCTGTGGAAAGGAAAAGAAATGTACTAAAGAAAAACAGACTGGTATTGAGCTTTTGGCAAAAGTCAATTTCCAGGCAGTTCAACAGCTTTTCACATCATCTTCTATCCCACAAACACACACTATTTCATTTCTCAACATTTGGGATTTACTATATGCTTGTACCCTTATAATAAAATTAAATAAAACCAAATGTTCCACATAAAAGCTTCAACCTCCCTGTCATATCATGTAAAATAAATAAAAACAGCTCTCTATAAACGCCCCTCATCAGCAGACTGTGATCATTACAATGTTCCGTTGTCTACAGCGGTGTAAAGGAAGTGTGTTTAATCAGCTACTGTACTAAAGTACACTTTGGAGATACTAGTACTGCACTTTACTACTTAAATGTTGTATTACTTCCTTTCTCCTTTCAGTTGACTACCACATCTGAGTGCTTCTCCCACTCTTCACCTCTTTCAGCTCCTTCTCTATCTGCAGGGCGCGCTGCACGATGGCCCCTCGCACCGCGTACTCCACCTTCTTCACGTTGGGGTTCATGGTGTCCAGGGTCAGCACCTTGCCCCTGGACACGGACCCGTTCACCGCCTGAGTGGACATGTTGGTTCAGTCTGGATATCTGGAACAGAGACAGAGTTTTAGAGGCTCCACAGTGAACAGCTGTGACTGTACACCGGCCGTCAAAAAAGGTTTCAGAGCTGGAAGGAGTATGCAGATGCTTTAGTACCAAGACATTAATGTCAAAATACTTCATTACAAGTAAAAGTCCTGCGTTCAATCTTACTTAAATAAAAGTACAAAAGTGTTATCAGCTAAATGTACTGAAAGTATAACAGTTAAAATACTCATTGCGCAGAAAATGTGCCTTTATGTATTTATACATGTGACATTTCTAGATACCATTGTTGCATTAATAGCATTTTACTGTTGTAGATGAACAAAGTGCTGATTTACTTTCGGTAAATATTCTCTTTTGTGAATTATAGAGTCCGCTAGTTTTATTTTCCAGAGATACATTTAGTTAAATGAAGCTATGTTCATGATCTCCCTTCTGGAGTAGAAGTAGCATTACATGGAAATACTCAAGTATAGTACCAGTGCGTCAAAACTGTCCTTAAGCGCAGTACTTGAGTAAATGTACTTACCAGCTCTGCCAGTTGTTCCGCGAGGAGAAGGAGTCCGTTGCCTCGTGTTGTTTACTTCCACTCAGACTCCTCGAGCTCCGAATGACAGTTGAGCCTCTGGTGTTCATATTCTCACCCGCGAGACACGCCTTCGCTCGTGGTTGGCTGGTTTCTTGTCCAACTTCCCCTTAGAATTCAGCGTGCCAAGAGGACCCCTTGACGTGCCGTAGGATGTATTGCATCAGGGGGCCCTTTACGCTCAGGAATTTAGATATCCCACTTACTCAAAACGCTCTTAGGTGCAAAAAGTACCAGAGTGTAGGAATACTCCGCAACCATTTACCTCTGAATTGTAGTGGAGAAGTACAAAGTAGTAACAAACAGTAGCTACAGTACTTCAGTAAATCTACTTTTAGAAGTAAACACTACTTCAATAAAGGCAAAGAGATCCAGGTGTCATTGCAACAAAAAAAAACATGCTTAGAAAAATGATAGAAATAGAATTCATTAAAATCATAGATATGGATAAACATTTGGTCAATCAACGATTAACTATTGGGTCACTCATTATGAATTATAATTTAAGAGTCTTTAGTTGTGTATGGCAAGAGTAAGAGTACCAAAGCCACAATAAAAAGTGTGCGTTCGACTCACACATTGTCTCTTTAAGGCAGCCAAACCACATTATGGTCGTAAAACCAGTGTTAAGAGGAAATTAAGTGAGGAGTGTATCTTGCATAAATGCTTGGTTGTGTTGCTGCTGTTTTGCAAGGAATTATGGGGCAGCATGTTGTTCTCAGGGCTCCTTTAATCCATCATGTGCCCTGCATTAGGAACAAGGAGATTGTTGAGAAAGGCTCTTACACTGCAAAGGTTAATGTGCACGTTCTGCATCCTGCTCGTTGTTAATACGTGGACTAAAGCAGGCTTTCCTGTCGCTCACACCCAAACATACTTTTGAAACGAGACTTAAGCACAGTTCTCAAACAAATGTGGGGGTAATAAGAGACATGGAGTTAGGAATGCAGACTGGAGGATTTCAAAGAAGATAGAACCTGTTGTGCAAAAAAATCTCCCTCTTTTGTTAGAGAAGAGAAGGAGAGGCACAGAATAAGCCGAGAGTGAGAGACAGAGAAACCCCCTGAGATGTCATGGAAAGGTCTTGGGAAAGACATTTGATATCTCAACATGTGATGGCCCTGCAGTGCATATTTTGGCAGCATCACCTGACACTGTTCCATTTCATACCACACCTTAATTAGAAAGACAGATCTACTCTGTGTAACAAATAATACTGTAAACCATCTCTCTGTGAGTCGCTCAGAGTACAAACATCTCTGAATATAAGCAGAGGACATTTTAAACAGACTTCATGCACAGCTGTTACCACGGCCACATACAACATGTGCTGCACAGTGTGTGTGTGTGTGTGTGTGTGGGGGGGGGGGCTGAGATTCTTAAAGGGAAACAGACTTTTTGACGAAGCCTAAAAAAAATGTCTATGTACATGTGATCCTTTTATGGGGAGGGAAGTGTTTATTATGTACATCATGTGCTTCCCCTGGCAGGTGGATCAGGACTGAGTGTGACATTGGAGATGAGCGGAAAGTGAGTGACCACATGATGTAAGGAAGAGGAAAAGTATTTGTGTATAACACTTTTAGATTCTCACCACAAGAGGGAGACCTTGTTCACCTCATGCATAAGTCATATGTAAGTTGTATAAAAGTCTCTAAAACTTAGGTTGCAACGTCATGTTTCTTCACACACTTGTATATCTGAACCAGACAGAGACATACACCCAGATGCATTAAAATGACCCGTTGCAGAAAAGACAAAAAACATTAATGAAAACATTTTTTATGTCGGTTTTTTTCTTAACAGGGCTCAGTAAAAATCACTAGCAAATAGGAATTTCAACACAGAAATTAGAGTGCATCGCACGTCACGTAGAGGTTCATATCAGACAGATCGTTTGATCCCGCTGCTCATCAATTCTTCATGTGGGACTTTGTGCAAGCATTGCAAACCTAAATCAAATCTGCCACCTAAAGAAGGCACCAACCTTTGAGGATAAATCATATGACAAGTTCACTTGGTTTGACAACTTAAATTATATATCGCTGATAAATATCTTGCCAAAATTGGGCTGTACACCGTCAGCCATATTCAGTATTAGATAATAAATAATGTGATCCATTCAGAGGGTAGAAAAATAGAAATACTGACAGAAAGAATAGAAGTGATTATGACTGGCTGAGTACTTTTCCACAGATTTAAATATAAGCGTATATGATCGCTGATTAATTGATGAATTGAACCATTACACATGTGGAAATGTAGGCTTTTCTGTGCACTGGAAAAGTAAATAAAAATAAAAAAATCAAGCAAGGAAATGTTTCTGTGAATTCAGAGGAGCTATACCGTATACTGAAACTAGCATGACCCAGCAATCACTCATGCACAGAGTCATCTCTGGATCATAATGGAAATGTAAGCAAACGTGGATCACCTATCAGAGGACTCGGTAAAGATGACCTTGAAATGTTAATCTACACTAATTGTGCAGTGTGGTAAATGATAAATAAAGTAATAAACAAAAGGCAGCAGAGAGCAATGCTTTGGTTATGATTGCATAACTGGAATCTCTAGTTCTCCCTTAAGTGTCTCAGTCGACACCTGACGTCCAGAGGGAGCGACCGGGAATGTGAGGACCTTTAGTGGAAAGTGTGTATTGTGTTAAAAAATGATAAGCAATGGGAAATAAGAACAAGGATTGCACTTCAGTCACTGAAATGCTGCGTAGATCAAACCCTCGTTGGCATGTGGCCTTAACTCACAGTCTGTAAGGATTTATCCGTCTGATCTGAAAGCTTTTTGCCACTTTGGAGTGTAAAATCTTATATACTCTGCAGGCAGTGTGTGTGTGTGTGTGTGTGTGTGTGTGTGTGTGTGTGTGTGTGTGTGTGTGTGTGTGTGTGTGTGTGTGTGTGTGTGTGTGTGTCTACATGAGTCCACAGCAGGGCTCCTTATTGATAGACTGCTCCTCCTCAGGCGCTCGGAGTTTCAGCAGTGGAGGGTCTCCGCTGGCGGGGGTGAAGTACACCTGGCTGGGGGAGGCGACCTCCTCTGCAGGGGGGCTGGTCTGGAGCTCGAGCTGGGCCTGAGAGGTGGTCACCTCTGCGGCAGGTTCCTCCTCTAAGGCAGGGGGCAGTGGAGGGGGAGGGGCTGGGTACTTGTTGAGCTTGGCGGCCGCCCGCTGGCGTTTCAGGTCGGCCAGGGTTTGGTGCGATTTCTCCCGAGTCATACTGTCCGCCCCCTCCCCATCTGCATACGCAGGGCTGAGCTGGTAGGAGGCGCTGCGGTCCATCAGGCCTCCTCCACTCCACACCTCTCCGGGGACAGAGGACGCCAGAGACACTGACGTCCCTCCGTTACCCAGGCTGGACACGATACTCCTGTCTGCAGCCTCCAGCTCCTCTAAGCGTGACGCGGCCCCACCACCAGCAACCTGCAACCAGAGAGAGAACATTAAAGACCCTCAGCTTCAACGAGGTGTGCAAAAGTGAGACAGAAACCATGAGTCTGGCTCCGTGTGGCTCACCATGGTGGCGTGCCGGTGCAGCTCATTGTCCGTTTGTCTGTCCTCGTCGTCGTCCTGTGGCTCCGGCTGTCGGCCGCGCTCCTGCCACACCATGGCCTCTTTGTGGTGCTCCCGTCGGTACAGACTGGAGCGCTCGTTCACACTGACACGACGTACCACCTTACTGTACAGACAAAAGAGGAAGAGGGGGAAACAGTTACGCTTAGCTGCTCCAACTCCATGTGTACTGTCTTCACCCTCTGGTCTGGTCACATTCCAGCTCACCCTCTGCTGCCCGTGCTCGAGGCTCGTCTCTGCAGCGTTCCCTTCTGCCGGTCCTGGTTCTTCATGATGGCGTCATGTTTGTGCTTCAGGTCCATTAGTTTGGCTCTGACCTCCTCATCCATACACACATCTGATACGCCAGGAGAAGCATAGGTTAGGCACATGGAAGGGAAGATGCTAACAACAAATTTGCTATTCTGTCTTTTTTGCCCAATTGTTATTTGTCTATGGCAATACAGAACCATAAAGGCTGTGTGATCTCACCCAGAGGCGTCTCGTCCAGCACAGACTTGGTGTCTAAACTGGCTCCATGCGCCACCAGCAGTTCCACCATTTGGATCTATGCATCACATAGAAGCACATCAATGGGTGGTCTAAGAAAAGTGGAAGGTTTTATCCTTTAGTGTGTATTGCAGCACTTACTTGTCCCCAGCAGGAGGCGGCGTGCAGCGGCGTCCAGCCATCAGAGTCCCTCACCTCCATCTGAGCTCTGTGCTCCACCAGCAACTCGGCCACAGACACGTAGCCATTAGCCGACGCTATGTGGAGCTGGAAGAGAAGTAAATGTAACATAGAACGTCCAAATGCATTCATAAAAAACATGTTTCTCTCATTCATCTATTTCTATAACACAAGTAACATATGTGAACTCTACAAAGCCCTTTAAAATTCCCTGGCCTAATTTATAATAAATAAAGTGCATGTCCGTCTGTCTCACCAGTGTTGTTCCGTTAGCATCCTGTGTGTTTAAGTCTGCTCCGTTCTGAACCAGAGCTTGAATGTCAGCCAGCATGGCCTTCTCTTTAGCCCCCCGACATTCATCTATGCGATCCTGAGTTATCCCTGCACACACACAAAGACACACCGGAGAAAGCAACGATACGTCTTAGAAAACATGATTGCTAACTGGTTTCCACTGGGAGCGACAAATGAGGAAGATGTGTTTAGCAGCAATGCGTGACAGATTTATTTTACTGACCCTGTTCAGCCATAACCATCTCCAGCAGCTCGAGCGTGGCCTCATCCTCACAGAGGTCATAGGGCATGTTGCCATCCGCATTGACAGCCAGCAGGTCAGCCCCACTGCGCACACACACACACACACACACACACACACACACACACACACACACACACACACACACACACACACACACACACACACACACACACACACACACACACACACACACACACACACACACACACACACACACACACACACACACACACGCACACACGCACACACGCACACACACACAAATATGTAAACGATTAGTGCCACACCGACACACCCAGATGTACTCACGGATATTCCTACACATGCAAAGTGTTTTGAAAGTCAAAGTGCAGCCATGTTTGCATCATCAGTCACTCGCAGAGAAGTCTGTTTGTATTCCGCACTAGAAATTGTGGAATTAAAGCAGCATTTATCCTTATATAGTTGTTGCAAATCTCAATAATATATCAGTTTGGAGACCTTTGGAATCTTTCTGTTAAATATGCACATGAGGCATTACCCTTTTTTAAATAAACAAATGCTTGCTTATTTGCTTACATCTGTTTTTACTGCACTGACTGCAGGACAGTCGTTCTATGGTATAAAAGGAAGCTGAAATGTGGGGCTGAAATTGACGGGGAAACTCACGCCTGGATGAGGAGCTGCACCAGGCCGGTGTGTCCACAGGTGGCAGCAGCGTGCAGCGGCGTCCACAGCTCACTGTCACACGCGTTCACACAGCCACCAGCGTCCAGCAGGCACTGCACGATCTCCACAAAGTCATCTATGCAGCACTGAGAGGGTAAACACACATGAATACACAGACAGTGCCGTATCTATGCATCATTATTTATGGCAACTAATACACTTTGCTTGGGTGAAACGTGCATGCAGCCCTCTGCTGTGTAAACACTGAAGCGTTCCAAGGGGAAGAGCAGAGTGCACTGCTTTTATAAAGTGTTCTCTGTCCGCACAAATACCACCCTCATGAATTTATGGCAGTATGTGTTTACTTATGAAGAGAAGTTAATGACACAAGAAGGGAGGGAAAGTTTCTCAGATTATAATTGTGTGTAATCAAGGTGCTCTTCTGACTCAACTGTTTAGGAAAGTAATGTAAAACTAACATGGGGGAAATTAATCAGTGTGTCTCCAGATAAGTTGTGGTTTAGACAAAACAAGAGTCAGATCAGAGCTGTGACTGCATGACACATAAACACACACTCTGCTATATAAAATGTGGCCTGCCTCGTTAAGGGCAGTCATAAAGTGTTGGTGTAAAGCAGGTCTTAGAGAATGTCCTCCTAACCTCTCTACTCATTATTACACAACGGATAACCATTACCCCAAAGGGGGGGGGGGGGGCAGTGGTTTCTGCACAGGTGACACAACGAGGTGTGAATGTGTGTGTGTGTACCTGGTGTAGGGCTGTCAGTCCATCCTCGTTGACCAGATCTGGGCTGACGCCGTTGTTTAGCAGCTCCCTCACTAGAAGACACACACACACACACACACACACACACACACACACACACACACACACACACACACACACACACACACACACACACACACACACACACACACACACACACACACACACACACACACACACACACACACACACACACACACACACACACACACACACACACACACACACACACACACACACACACATAAACATTGCAACACTTGGCAGGTACAGTATCTACCTGCACTAAATAGCTATAAAAAGCTTGACTGATTCACTTCCATGTCTATGCATTGTGGTAGGTTTCCAATCCTTAAACATATTGCTCTCTAGCATGACTTTCCCCGTGTGTTTGTACCGACCCTCCTCCACGTCGTTGCGTGCAGCAGCATCCAGCAGGGTGATGGACTGGGGGAACGTGACTTTAATCGTGCGCGCCTTCTTCTTATCCGCTTTGGCTCTCGACCCTCGCGTTGTGTCCTTCTCCATCTGCGCCCATCCCTTCAGTTGCTGAGCGCGCCGCTTCTGGGCGTGTTTCAGGCGCTCCGTGGCACCCAGGCGCCCGATTGTGGCCATCTCAGCCAGCAGCTCTCCGTGCTCTGCTGCCATCCCACCACACACGACACTCTAAACTGTCCCGGTCGCTTCTCCTGCTGGCTTATCTTAGTCCAGAAGGATATTAAGCAGAAAAGTTTCTTGAATCTCTTCTTTCCCCTCGTCTTCCCTTAAGGAGGCCCGTCTGTAAGGCCAACCAGGCCTACGTTAGGGCCAGTGGTAGACACACACTGTACAAATATGGAGAAAATAACAGCAAAAATATCCAGGGTGATGAAACCTCTTATGTTGTGCAATCAGGCGGAAGATATCTCCATGATTTCAGAAGGAAGCAACATGTGGACTTGTTGTAATGTCTCTTTCTCATCTTTCACATATCAACTCTTATCATGCCTTGGAAATCAAAGAGGGAATCATCCAGGATGTGGATTGTAAGCAACCATCAGTCCTGCCATCCATATCAACTGCTGGGAACTTGATCCACTGAAGGGAGGAGAGAGAGAAGGGAGATGTTGCTAGATAGGAAGAGACAAACTCATCTCCAGGCTGGATGCTTTATCTGAGCTTCTAATCCAAAGGGAATGTGTCCAAGGTTTTGATCCAACAGGTGTTTGAGAATCCATAGTGAGAATATGACAACAAATCCAGAAAACTGGAAGAACCGTGGAGACTAAGCAATGATTTAAGTCCAACTGTAGTGTCAGTATCCCGTGTTGGTGTGTGGAGACTATTCCAACTTGTTGTTGTGTACGTTTTCTCTTCAGGTCTTCAGAAGAGGTTTCAATGATTCGTCCCACAGCGTCATCGTCTCCCTGTGGAGCGGGAATGGGGAGAAAACGAAAATGTGAGTGCTGTATTACAGTATAATGTTTGCACACTGCTCTCCTCATCCTGTTATCTTTAACCCCTGAGCTCCTTGCACCGACTCCCTCCTCTCCCACTCCTCTCCCGGAGGAAACCTGAGACGGTGGGACGCTTTTCATTAATGATTGACACACCCTGCAGCCCGATACACACTCTGCCGCCATTAGCATAAACGTGGAGCAAAAAGCGAGAGAGGAACGCAGTGGAGAGGCAGGTCACTCACACACACACACACACACACACACACACACACACACACACACACACACACACACACACACACACACACACACACACACACACACACACACACACACACACACACACACACACACACACACACACACACACACACACACACACACACACACACACACACACACACACACACACACACACACACACACACACACACACACACACACACACACACACACACACACACACACAGCTACTCATTTATTATTTAGGCCCGGCCTGTGAGCGCTGAGAGGAAGGTCAACTAGACGCACTCTGAGTGATAGAGAGTGACTGACATGACACCAGTCCTGGGCCACGAGACACGGCAACACGCAGCCAAACACCTGAAGAGGAGGCCGCTGTTTACACACATAATAGATAAACAGGCATTTACAATAACCATTATGCCTTTACAGGGGCCCTTTTTGATTTAGAAATATCCCAATGAGGCGAAAGCAACAGCTTTAAAGGAGAGCTGTCAATTGGTATCAAAAATCATGATGAATAATTGCGTTAATCACCGCAGTAATCTGTTTGAAATAAGAGTATTTACTTGTATTTTGGGGGAAATAAAACTCATACACGTGGTCCTTTAATGAAGAGATGCATGACACACATCAGAGGGTTTGATCTGTACTATAACATCTCAGATTTCTGAATAAACGGCATGAAGTCCGACAATTTTCCCAGCAACCCTAAAAAATCTACCGTATAAGTTATATACAAAGCAATTAATAAAAGGAGGTACTATTATAACTCTGGAATAGAGGGCTGAATCTGGACATATATAAGGGGTTTATATATAGAGAGACCTACCAGTCACTGTTTCCGTCAAGACAACTTCCTAGCCACTCCAATAGTTCCTGTTTAAAGGCGGACAGATGATTGTCATTTGTTCCTTTGCTCTGCCGTTCCACTATTCTTAGGACACCTCACCTTTCACCCTTTGTCACAAGCTACAATACAAGGATTTCCTTAGGTTGAGGTAATAAGCTTAACTCTCCCCCATTGACTGGCGAACACTGCACGCATAATTAATTCAGACAATACACACATGGACACGGACTTGTAACGCACGGGATCAAACATCATGAATGATGAATGTTAGGTGTGTTTAAAATGCCAATTATCCACTTTCTTCCTTTAACCCGCCCTCCTGCTGAAGGGAAAAGTCCATGTTCTTGTTAAAAGGTCAACAGGAAACTAACAAACCCTTACGGAGCAGTTAAGGCTGGGCCGTGTAGTTAGCAGCAGCATGGCTCATTGTTGTAAAACACAGATAAAAAGGGACAAGTTTTGTTGGACTTTAAGAGCTTTAAAGGGAGAAGGGATTGGAGAAATTGGGAAAATGTCTGCAGGATTCTAACTGGTGTATTAGTGGGATAATGCCAGACACAATCTGAAAGATCAGTGGAATAAAGATCCCAATCTTAGTGTTGTGTGCCTCACAAAGCAAACTAAAGAATAAACTATCTTAAGGAAGGATTTGACTCATAGTTCAGAAGACTCAGGTAAAGCAGGGGTGAAAAAATGGCCTCAAAACAGACAACAGAAATATTGGGAGCATGTTACAACACAGCTGCTTAAATCAGATTTGCGCTTCTGATGATTTGCGTTATATCAATGCACATCTCAGGAGCAGGAATTTTAAGCATGCATGCTGTCAGTCTGACATGCGGTGCCTGATTCGGATTTTTACTGTAAGAAGTGAACGAGAAGTTTGAGATATTAATCCAAAATAAACTCACAGGCTTACATGAATGTGTTAAGTATTTTTGAGACTACATTGCGAGTCCAATTGTCTCCATTTTTCATTTATTTAGTGCCAGCCACTGTTCCTGTGATCATAACAATTAAACCGGTTCACAGTGTTTCCACCCTGACCCTGAGTACAATGACTCACCTGACTCTGGGCCACTTCACTGACAGAAATCACACCCAAAACTCAAGCTGTTGCTTTTAATCGTATCTTACATTTTAATAGACCTCACAGAGGCAGTCTTGGCAAACTATAAAGTAGATAAATAATATCTATTATGGGTTTTTAAATCATTTAATGGACTATTGGTAAGTGGCAATACTAATTCAGCAACTCATTACATAACAGGCGAGTTGGAAGGGGGGGGGAAAGCTGCACACTCACATGTAGGTCAACCTTTGATACATGCAGGTCACAGGTAGTTCACATCTGATGATGTACATGCAACAACACACACACACACACCGCTGATAATCCATCTTGGCAGAGCGAGCTAGACAACACAAATCACGCCCAAAGCCAATCAGTGCCGGTATCGGGGGAATGAAGCTGAGGCTCAGACGGTACGACGTGCGTGACTCTGAGATCACAGGAACAATACACACTTATTAGCTGTTTATCTCTCAGGTCCTTCATGAATATATCACAGTGATAACATATTTCTCCTTTACAAGCCTGGAATTAAAACACACTTCCTGCACTGACCTACCACATATGTGTATATACAAATACATAATGATAACGAATGGTTACTTCTAGTGTTTGGAAAAAAATACATGATTATGCTGCCCAAAACAGCTCAAGAGTATCCGAGGAAATCATCCAATTAAGCTTTAAATGGCACCACTTTCCACAGACACAGATGTGGAGATAAGCTAATTCTACACCATTGAGAGAAACAACACCTACACCTTTATTATTGACAAACTAACAGACATAATGCATACGTTTCCATGCCCATACTTAACTATAACAAATGGTAACTTTGAGTGAAACTGGTTAAATCAACTCAATAGCAGGTGGATAAATACACACATTTTTCTCTGATGTGTTGATCTTACCCCCTCTCTCTGAGTCCTGCACATTTAGCTCTCCTCACAAGTCTGCACACTCACAGGTCGACAGAGACACTGGAGGTTAAGCTAGCGTTTCCCCAGCTTCAGTTGATTTTATCCCGTATAAAATAAGCCCCTGCTCAGAGGCAGTATGGGGAATTTGTTGGTGGCTAAAGAGCCTTGTGATCCTGTGAGTCACGACGGGAAAAGACCAGTTGAGATCACTCATAATGTCCGAGGCTAAACATTTTCTGTTTTTGAAAAATATCCCAACATCAATATGACATTTGTCGAAGTTTTCCACCTTATGACCGAACAGGAAGAGCCGTCTACAGCTGCAGACACACACTTTCATTCAACAGCTGCAATGAATAGACCAGTATACACACACACACACACACACACACACACACACACACACACACACACACACACACACACACACACACACACACACACACACACACACACACACACACACACACACACACACACACACACACACACACACACACACACACACACACACACACACACACACACACACACACACACACACACACACACACACACACACCAGGTGGGTGGTACCTCAGTGTAAAGCTTGTGACTGCACTTACAAGAGAAACTCTGCTCAGAATTTAATCCGGATACAATGGAATGACATTGCTCAGCTGTTGACTGAAACAAACAATGCTGAGTCGATGCAGCGTGATCATTCGGGAAGCATCGTGCCTGCTAAACTCTGAACCAATGCCAAGTCAACATGCTCTTCTGTCATGATCCTGGCCGAAAATAGTCCACAAAAGTATTCGAATAATCATGAAATGATGCTTAAAACACAGCAAACTATAGCTGGAATCACTTTGCCTTATTTAGGATTTAATTTCTAAATATCTTATTGCTTCATAGATTGAGAAATTAAAGTAAATCCCAAGGTCCCCCTGCTCAGATAAATAGGAAATGAAACACTAAAACTTAGTGTGAGTCTGTTTTTTACATGATAATCCTGTGTTTTTCAGAACAGTTGCTATTTTTAACTTTGCTACCACGATAGCAAGCTTGCAACATTTTCAGAAAACCACAATCAACTTACCCTGAGTGTTTTTAAAACACAACTTCAATCAAATTCAATAATCCTTTTTGGTAAAATATAGAGTCTAAATTGGAGATTCCAGCTGAATCTGTGGCACTGTGTTTGTTTTTTGATGTTTGATGTAAATGTGATAGAACTATATTAATACTACACACAATCAAATTATGGTTGCAAGAAAGGGAAATATACTGAAATACTGGTGTTTTTTATCACAACTTGCCATAAAGTTGTGTATTTTCCTGTCCCTCTGATGGTTCAAGCAGTTGAAAACTCCTCTGGTCTCTGGGAAACTATTTCGAACATGTTAGAAAAGAAACCATTTAACAAAGTATGGAAAAATAATCTGCACTTGAGTTGCAGCCCTCGCTGTAAGACTGTGAGTCAGTGAGTGCCAAAGAAAATGGGAGGGGGTTGCACTTGAGAAGAAGTGTGCACACATTAAGTCCTGTCATGTGCAATGGGTTGCTCTACATAATCACTCAGAAATCTCAGCAATGCCACAGAGGGAAGGAGAGAGCATGAAGTGAGTGAGAGCATGTGTTATGGAGATTTAGAGGAGACATTTAGACAAAAAGTGGCTGCTTTTTCTGGAGAACAGGATATAGAATAAGAGGGCAAAGGGATGCGGAGGAAATAATGTGAGGGAGATAGAGAAGGAGGAGGAAGGATGGGGAGGAGACAGAGAAACTCCTTTTGTTGCACTGAAGCAGGAAGTAGAGGTGCAGGCATAAAGGAGTAGATAAAAATATGATTAAAAGTCATTCAATGGCGCCAACAGGATGAGAGGATGTGACATCTGCGAGTTAAACACACTCACATGATGCTAAAGAAATGCCTCAGTATGAAAACGCTGGGAAAAATGAGGAGGAAATGATGTTCGAGAACAGGAATGTAACAGAGTTTGACCTTTAAAGTATCGCACGGGTTAATCTTGTTGGAAGCATCTTATCTAGAAGAAAACGACTATATTAGGACGGCAGAAACACTGATTAACTAGTGACACACTCTGCGCTACGGTATCAAATAAAGTGCGTTTTGAAGTTGAGATAACCTATTGTTCCAGGAATGAAGGATGCACACATTGTACTGAAGATCACCGAGGTTAAAGTCCACTAAAGTCAAAGTCAAGAATAACCTTTCCTGCATCTTTTGTGTGTGTGCTGCCATGCTGTGTATCAAGGGGCCTCGCTGCTAATCCTGCCCTATATTGTGAAACCAGCAAATATTTGACCATACATACCTAGGAAATGCTATAGAAGAAGTACTTTGACCACCCTTGTGAGTAAGGGTGGCTAAACATAGAATAAATGACTGTCTATTTAGGTTAATAAGTCAATCAAAGAGTCAGTGAACTATAGCATATCTCTATAGCACAAAGTTATCATTAATCTGCATTTTTGTTGAAATGAATCCATTCATTCACCAAATATTTTGAGTTTACTGTCGTATATGGCAAAGAAAAGCAGGAAATCCAGCTTTCACTTTCTTGTGACCAACATTTAATGGTGTGTAGCATCAATAGGGTATGACATCTGTAGGTTATTTGGTCCTGCATACAAAAATAATAGAGTGCAACAGATCATGCTAAATGTAGCTTCAGAGATAGACGTGTATTTGACCGTCCTTCTAATGTCTATTTTCTTTTTATGGTAGAGGGATCATTTTTAATGTAGAAAACAGAGTTACCTTTTTATGTGAGTCCCATGAATTTAACAGACGAGTTCACATGACGTTGTATCCAATAATCCACGACATGAACAAGGACATCTTGATGAGTTGATATGGAATTCCCTTACAACATTCCTACCAATGGTCTTAAGGTAAATCAATATAACAGCACCGCATGACATTGGAGCCATTTGACACCGAACTATGAGCTGCTGCTTGGGCCATAAAAGTCAAACTGTAGATTTATGACAGCCCATGTACCTGATAGTATGAAGACTATGCACTTGCCACCGTATTACAAAACTGTGATATAATATAGTATTAATCAGAAACTACCATAAGAGCACTTTAACAGTTAGGTAAACTCACCTTGGGTGGCTATAAAAAGCTTTAGCAGCAACAACACCAGTGTTTACTTGTGCAAGATTAAGGGGAGCTGCAGATTAGCTCATTTACCTTCATGCAGGTTCAACAGGTGGCTAGTCTGACAGGTAACGTAAGCAGCTAATTAATAAAGCTTCCTGGTTCATTTATCGACTCCTGGAGCGGATCAAAGTGAACACAGGAGAGTTTATCCACACTTAGTGACTTTACAGGACTACACATGGTGACAGCACTTTATCAGCAGCATTAAAGTCGACTAGCTTTGATGTCATGCTACCGTTACCTTAGCCTCAGGTTAGCTCACCTTTCAGACACACGACGCGCGGAGCGGTGAATTAAAAGGTGCGTCAAATAAAAAAACGACCAACTTTGGCGGACACCAGTTAAAGTGAGTCCAGCGGGGATATATCTATGTGAAATGGAATTAAATAAAGAGGGGATATCCTACCTGTTCGCTGTGACTTGTGGCTCCTGTGAAACTGAATCAGCTGCTGCTCCTGCCCTCAGGGGGAATGCTTCACCATAACAACCGGACCTGCGCGCTCTCCTCCCGCAGGACTCCCTCCGCCGGGGGGCGACAGAGCCTGGAGGTTATTTCATTTTATTGAACATTAAAGAAACAAACGGGATTTAGTGGTTTAGTGGTGGTTTACTTTTGCATTATCCCTGCAATTATGTCTGCATTAATTAATGTATACATACTGTACAATTCAAGACATATATTAATACTATTTTAACATTTTAACCAATTAAATTATGAATCTTGATTTTCATTATTATTATTATTATTATTATTATTATTATTATTATTATTATTATTGTTATTGTTATTTCTACACATCTGTTATATTTTCCAGTACAAATCATATACACTTTTTATTTATTTTTAAATTTTCATTGCTGTTATATATTGTAGTATAATTTACATGTTTTACTTTTTTGTATTTCTCTATGTTTATATATGTGTTTATCTTTTAGAATTGGGGAGAACTGTAATGCAACACAATTGTCCATCAAATCCATCAAAAAAGTCCTTGTCTGATAAAGAAATATTAAAAACACATCGGAGTGGAGAAAGGACTTCAAACATAACGTGCAAAAAACACATCTATAATCTAATCTTAAAGATGCTAATGCTATATAATATTATGGAAATTGTGTTACAACACTGCCTATAGGCCTATCCTCAATTTTACAGGTGAGTGCAAACACTCCTCTCCTTCTTTATTCAGCCGAATGTAAAGGCTGTGTTTGTGAGGATAGGTCATACTACTCCACCTATTTCACAATATTAGGTGTGTTTGCCCCTTGACAACACAAGCCTGAACACACGATCCTTTAAAACCCCATAATTAAATATCAATTTAGCAAAGGCACCAACCTTAAAGTAGTCTGGCTGGTTTCTTAATGATGGGGAATCAGCGGATAATACTAATAACAGACACACAGTGGGGATCTGCTGACTCCTGCTGGGAACTGGACACCATCGCAGCAGAGACACAAAGAAACAGCTCGGGAACATGAGCGACTGTAAATGCAGCACATGTACAGTGGTATTTGTTTGATGTGACTGCATGAAATGTTTTCTTGGGATAACAAACAAAACATATTTGGACCAATTAGTGCCCATGGTGTTGGTTTTAAGTGCCCAGATTTGAGGACAACCATCTTTGAGACGCCTGCATCCCCAGGCCATGCATTATATTTCTGTTTAGAAGACTTAACACCAATGCAGCTTTCCAAAAACAAGGTGTCCAGAGTAATCTACAGACTTTAATTTAACTTGTTTTTTCCAAATAAATAGTCTGTGGGAGATTTTTGTAGGACGTTGTGTTCTGTGAACTATCCAGATAAACCTGGACACCATGTCTGATATTGCTATTGATACAGATTTTTTAAAATAATGTCA
This sequence comes from Eleginops maclovinus, assembly GCF_036324505.1. Taxonomy (NCBI): domain Eukaryota; kingdom Metazoa; phylum Chordata; class Actinopteri; order Perciformes; family Eleginopidae; genus Eleginops; species Eleginops maclovinus. The sequence continues at coordinate 15,128,689 of NC_086369.1, forward strand.
CTTTTAAAAACTCTCAGTACCACAAAAAACGCTGTGGTGGCCAACATGTATTTAGTGCATTTACTACAGGCTCAGATACGAAATGAAATCCACTTTTGTTCCTTGAGATACAGAACACACGTGTCTTAGTTCTTAGAAACAAACATACCGTAGGTTTTAAATGCATAGAACAAGTGTTTTGGTGCATAATACTGTAATGTTAAACACTCTGGTGGAGGCAGAAAAAGATTAGGAGAGGTCCAGTATATCTCAAAAGTAGCATCCCTCGATACTAAATTAAAGAATGTTTTATTTGAGTAAACAACAACAACAACAACAACAACAACAACTCTATAGCCTAACAAAGAGACTTCTGTTTTGACTTAAACTTTACAATTCTATAAACTGAACTCTGATGCAGGTTTTAAATAACCACATGTATTTTGGTGCATGTTAAAATACCTTTAAACCTGCACAACACTGATGGCTGACCTGCTGCTGGCTTTAATCTGGTGCAGTATGTTTGTTGTTAAATGAGTTAATATAGTCTACTCTTGCAGTAATGAAGCAGTGACAGCACAATGCAAACTTCCTCTCACTTTCTGTGTCCGTCACAAAGGGCTAAAGTCTGGTCTCAGTTTCAGGATGAGTCCCAGGGCAGCTTAGGAGGGATTTGTCTGGACACAATCAGCCCCAGTGAACAGCCCTGTGCCGCATGCTCTCCTATTCATATGGTTTTCTATTCTTCTCATGCGAGGTTCACTAATCCAGGCAAAACCTATTAACTGGCCCTCCGGTAGACAGGAAGACACAGATAAACAGTTTGTATTTAAATTACTGCGTTTTGCACGAGCACTGGTCCATAAAAAACATGTAAATCAGTCCAAACATTTGGGAGGGGTTTGTCTGTACATGTTTACTTTATCAGCTCTCATTTAATTTCTAAACAAGGAAGGATCTGGAAGTCAGTAAATAAATGTTTGAAATCCAAACATAGTTCATATATGATCAATCTATCAACTTATAATTTAATTTCAATCCTAACTTGCTCATCTGATGATCCCATTTCTGGGGATCATTGTGTTGATCAATAAATTCATTGTGTTTCATGGTTATTTATATGTTCTGAGGGATCCCTTGGTGTGTTCTCCGACAGTGTGGGCTACATTTAGGGTGAAACCACTAGAGGGGGCCAAACTTTCTGAGCATGCAGCAAAGTGTGTGTCAACCAGAGAAGAAAACCACCGATGCTAACTGCAGCAGGTGAAGGAGGTTTGCTGGGAAGCAATCTGACCTGGAAAACATTTTGAGTTTTACTGCAACATTTACAAAAGCTGCAAATCAACAAGGTGAGTTTCTCTCTCAGGGGGAATCGTTGTTCAAATCGATGCTTCTGTGCAGGACAACTTAAATTAAAGTGTCTCATTGATTTATGTAATTACCCAATACAAACTTAAAGTTAAATTATAGAGGCCAGATGCTTCTTGGTGCAAAAGGAAAACTCCAAGTAGCACGTTTGAATGAGGCCTGAATGCATTTTACCTTCAGGTTTCACTTCAGGTCAAAATGTGGGTTAATTGTCACTTAATTAGCAGCACAGCTTTTCTTATGCTATCAGCTAGAAACTTAAGAACTGACTTGTTTCCAACACTTTTGTTCCTCTGTCTATCTGACAAATCTTTGTGGGAAAAACATCACTTACTTCAAGAGGCTTTTCACTATCTTATCAAATGTAATATATCCACAATTTAAAGTGAGCACATGAATACAAATCAAACTAAATATCAGGATGCAGAAAGGCAATGTTTGTTGATTCTTACATTGGGTTTTTGTTTGAGAGATATCTTGAGTGCAGGAGAACTTGATGGCTCCATGTTTGAGGTGTGAATGTCCTTCCCAACAACGACACTTAGCAGCTTGTAATCGCCAGAAAACCCACAAATGGTGTTGAATGGCCCCCGTATTTCCTCACATGCTAAGCAGCTTCTCGGGGAAGGAACCGTCTCCAGCCTGCCGGTGGGGGTTCCTTCTAATCCAACTTGTTTTCACTGTCTTGCTGGGAAGAAAGCGTCTGCACATTAGCACTACGTTAACATGAACAAAAGACATGCATTCCCGAAACTTAGTCTTTCAACGCTGAATAACATCTTGCATAGTCACAAGGAGACCCTACTGTGCGTGAAACACCCCCAAATGTTGCGCACTCACCAAAATGTCTCCAAATTATTTGAGTCAGCTACAAATTGGAACATTTTTTCTTCCAGAATCGCAAAGCTTGTTGAGTCGTTTACATGTGCATATAGTTTGGAATAAGCCTAAACCCCGTCAATAAAAGCACTATATGAAACTGTATTTACTTCCACTCTTCTCCTCACAATATAACTCAAATGACTCAAGTACAGACTACTTTATTGGAGGTGCCCTTTTAAAATGGATGGTTCCTAAATACATGCAATCATCATAATCTTAATGTTTTAATCTTTGTATATTAGCCATTCCTTATGTATATTGCTCAACAGAAATTGTTGATTGCGTGTAAGCTTCAATCGAAATGACTCCTCTTTCTTGTCCTCCCCACCCCCCCACGTTTTAGCTTTTGCCTCTGCGCAGAAGTGTCACTCTCGAGAACGGTATTTTTAATAAAGCTTATATATAAATAGATAAAATGTTCTGCATATTTAATTGAGATAGTCCAACAAATAGGATTCCCTTATCTTTGGAATTGTTAAAGTAAATCTAATTATTTGTTTTAGGTTGACTCCTCCAAATACGCACTTAATACTTTAGGCCTTGGCGCGTAAATCTCCTGATTCCAAAGCAAACTGAATCTCTGCGTTGTAAGTGGCATGTTGATATTATCGTAAGGGTCATTTACAGGTTTACTGTCTTTCTGTCGCCCCTCCTCGTACACAGACCCTCCCCAGCCCCCCGGCGCGATCACTCATTCTGTTCTCAGATAACGCGTCATTCCCCCCTCGATTACGCAGCGGGATTTACATGAAACTGTTAATTGTTTGCTCTTCAAATAGTCGGCCTGGAGCCAGCAGTCTGCCAGAAGTTAAGGACCGACTCTTTGACCTCCCTCCCCCCTCACCAAGCTCCTGTCCAAACGTTCGGGCCGATCTTCACCCCCCGGCTGGGCATCAGCATGACAAAGCACTGGCCGGAGCCGACCCTCTCGGCACCACCCGCTCTGCCCCACTGTGGAGAACATCTCGACCATCACCTTGACTTCCACAGAGATGCGCAGCAGACTTGTCTTCACAGCGGAGTAGTGCGGAGCTCTGCAGCCCAGCATTGGCCTCACCACATGGTTCATATGGTTCCTCAGCAGCGCTTGGATAAACCCACTGCGCTTCCCGATCACATCACCAGCGCCACAGCATTCATGGATAAAACCGTACCACCGGGTTCAGCCCACCCAAACCCACAAGATGCCCACTTTAAACAGGAAAATATTTCCCAGGAGTCGTGGAATGGTGACCGGGAAAAGAGTAGCAGCAGCGGGGGGAAGAAGAAGAACTATCAGCGGTATCCAAAACCTCCGTACTCCTACCTCGCTATGATTGCTATGGTCATCCAAAGGTCGCCGGACAAGAAGCTTACGTTATCTGAGGTAAGATTATACTAAAATTGAGCAGGAATTTCTAAATGTTTGAATCCCCTGCGCTATGTTTTAGCTGTTTGGGTAACACTCGTGAGTTTTTACGCACAGTGCTACTCACCATGTTGACTTTAAATCTGCAGTATTTTATCGAAGTACATCTCAGAGGAATGACTGTAGTGAAATTCTAGCAGGAGAATTACTTTAACTTTCTACTAAATATATCATTCACACAAACAGATAATGGGCTTCTGAAGTGACACTAAACAGCAGCCTGTTGGTGACACTTGAGTGACCAGCACCCTGAGCAGTCCTGGTGTGCTTTGATAAGGAGGGACTGCAGTGAAACCAGACCCTGATCTGTATCAGAACTGTGATAACATGGTGATATAATGTGCATTGTAAAAACCATGTCCGTTGTTCTGCTAATACAACTTACATTATTGTAGAGAACTTCCTGTCTTATTTTTAATTCACAAACAGCTTTAAACTGAAGGGCAGACATTCACTTCTGCAAATGAGTTAAAATAGTAATAAAGTCTTACATATCATTGCATAGCATACCCAAACTTAATGAAAATGGAGCATCTTCTTCAGGCAGCCATATTGATGTGCTGTTTTGTTTCCAGATCCTGAAGGAGATCAGCACCCTCTTCCCATTCTTCAAAGGAAACTATAAGGGTTGGCGGGACTCTGTGCGACACAACCTCTCCTCCTATGACTGCTTTGTGAAGGTATGTAGAAATATTCACATGATTTAACCCCTTTTAAAATGACCCAGAGTGCTATTTTTCATCAGTCTAAGTTGTTATGATGTGAGATTTTGAGTGTTGTAGTACGTCTGTAGACACGTCTGCTTTTTCTCAGAACTATGGAACTATAGCAAAACCCTTAACTTATAAAACTCAAACACAATGTGGCTTTTCAGAAAAGCATGGAACAAATACTCAAGATGACCCACAGTCTTTGTTATGAACAGTTTCATGTAGGAACTATTTCCTTTCTACCAAACCATGACTGCCAACGAGTGGTCACCCCCTCTTCTGTGCAGTGATGCAGTTGTAGTAGTTTGGTAGAAAGAGTAGGGCACTGATCGAAACAAGGTCTGTTTTATTAGGTCAGGATTTCTTGCTGTTGCAGGCTTTAAGCACCAGAAGGAGTTCTTATAGTTCCCTTATTTTGGAGAAAAGGCAGACGTCTCCAACTTACACCAAAACACTCTAAATTCATGAGTAGCAATACATATTAAAAGGGAGAATATGCGTCTCTGATTGAACTGGCCCTTAACATTTACATTTTCTGTAGAGATCTTGTTTAGAAATACGCTCCAGGGTTTTTTGATTGAACCTTCGAACTAGTTTTGGGCCTGTCCCCTGTTATTGTGATGGTTAACAGTAAAACTAGGTCCATCCGGTCTGACTAGGTTTTCAGGCAAAGTGCTCATCCCACTGTCTCCCCCCCCCCCCCCTACTCGCTCCACCTGTAGGTGCTGAAAGACCCCGGGAAGCCTCAGGGAAAAGGCAACTTCTGGGCTGTGGAGCTGAGCCGCGTCCCCCTGGAGCTGCTGAAGCGGCAGAACACGGCGGTGTCGCGGCAGGATGAGACCATCTTCGCCCAGGACCTGGCCCCCTACATCCTGCAGGGACACAAGATTGAAACTGAGCCACCTCCACCACCTGCGCCCGCCACCCACCTCCCCATCGTACGCTCCAGAAACCCCTCCCCGCCTCAGGAGGATTTGTACCGGCCCAAGCTGGACTCCTCCTTCGCCATCGACTCCCTGCTGCACAGCCTGCGGCCCCCGAGTGCCTCAGATGTGGATCAGTCAACCAGGGACTGCTGGGGGAAGGCGGAGCGCCCTCGGTCTTCACCTCCTTGCCCTCGCTACGCCTCCTCCGCCCGCAGCGCGTCGGCCAGCTCCGCCAGCCCGGCCTCCACCTCCTCGTCGGATGAGGAGTGGAAGGGGATGTCTGGGAAACGTGTCACTGTAGACGGGGAGGCGGGGTCAGATGGCTACGACGACTACAGACCCCCTCTGCACAAATCAGCCCGACGGGACATCTCTGCTCCCCCATGGGAACTCCCCACCTCCTACGCCAAATATGCTCCTCCTAATGCTGTAGCCCCCCCCAGCATGCGGTTTAACGGGGGTCCTCTAATGCCCCTGCACAGCGGACTCCCGTTGTACGGCTATGGCAGCTCTCCTGTGGCTCCGGGTCACTTTTTAGGGCACGCTTATTGGCCCCTCCTCCCCAGTGGACGGGTTTCTGTCCAAGCCCCCCCACTCATTATGGACCTGGACAACATGTTGCAATCAGTGCCGCCCAATAAGAGTGTGTTTGACGTGTTGGTGCCCACTCAGAACTCACATCACCAGTCACCCAGTCAGTACACCCTGCAGAGCGGGCCCCATCTGAACCGGTACCCTCAGTACTGACTCACTGACTATGACCTCTGTGGAGCAGGACTATAAGATGAACCACACAGGAAGTCCGCCTCAATCACTTCCTTTAAGACAAGAAACGTCCACATATGAACTACAGAACTACCTCGTGTTTTTAAAAGGATCAAACGTCTTTATTTTTTTATTAAATGTCACTAATTCCCCCTGTTGTTTGTCATCAGTGTGTGCAGTATGGTTTATTTGGGGGAAATGTGCCACAAACAGCTATACAACAAATCGAATCTACCTCAGGCTCACTGCCGATCTAAGTTGCACTGTTTTTTATTGCCATGATTCTTTTTTCATAAAATTGCTTTTGTATGTTGTCTACCTCGACGCTGAATGTATCTCTGGAATGAATCTTGAATTTTGAAGTTTTTCCCATGTCAGTGTTTGAACAGACACTCCAGGGTCGGACATTTACCTTAATGTTCGTTCTTGTCTGGACTGTCTCAGTTACATTTGGCCATGTAATTGTCTTATTCCATTTGTGTTTGACCAAGAAAACATCATTTTTTATGTGTCTGTCTGTGAAAATGCTGCCAGTATCTACCTCAGGTTTTGAATGCATCCTGTGGACTTTGCACTGCCTGTTTTTTGCACTAATGTCATTATGATCTTCTTCCAGATGAAATTGCTTGTGATGTCGGCCTGCCTCGACGGCTGAATGTTTTGTTGTTTTTTTAGCCGTTTTTCCTGTGGTCTGGTTAAAGGTTTGTACAGTAATGAGCTGAAGGGAAAACAGCTCAAAGTATTATAAGACGGAAGAGGAGTTGAACAGGGTATGCAATAAAATGCTGTTTATTTTACCTCTGCTGCTCAGTGTCGTGTGGCTAACTGGAACTCAGAGTCTCTTTACGGTGTGCATGTTGGATTTACTCTCTCATTTAGGTGTTAGTTTCAGCACGTTGGTTCAGATGGCTGTTTAGTGCTGGTCGCTTTATTTGTTCCACAGCTGGACTCTAGCAGTGTTGCACAAATTGACTAACGGCTCATCATACATCAACTAATTTCAGAGCAATTTCTCATGCAAAAGTCTCTGAAAATACTTCCTTCTGCAGCTTAAAAGCTACCTATTCTTTTTCAGTTTTTTATCAACTTCCTTTGGAATTTCGTCCATTTTATGAACAATTAAGAGAACCCTCAAGCAGATCACTTCACTTTTGCTAACTATTTTACCTTTAATCCATTATCTAACCGAGCTGTTAAAATGGACTAGATATTTAAACTATCCATTATCTTGTGGAATTACTTTCACTGTTTTACTGAAATATCTTAGGGTAACTATTTCAACCATTTGTACTTTAGAGCACATTATTCTTCACTTTTAACCCATTATTTTAGGCATAATCCCCTTTATCCAATAGCTACCTTTGTCAGGAATGTATTCATTATCTTTAACTGTTTATTTTGGCCTGATTTAGTCTAAGTGAAATAATGAATCTATGTTAGTTTAGTACTCCATAGTCTTTGTGCTTTACTAATGACACTCTGCTCTAAAACAGATTGTTATTGTTGCCTTTCTCAGTTTCTCCAAGCATTTAAATGAACTGGATATTTAACTCTACAACTAAGGACTTACTCTTGAGTCTTGCTTGTTTTCTCTTTAGTCTCCAAAAAGTCTTCCAGTAACTGAGGTGTAGAGATGGAGAGATTGTGCGGGCAGCGAGTTTCAAACGCTCTCAGTTTGACAGATTGTTTTACCACAGGAACAGTGATCTATAAACCACAATCTGTGATCCCATAGCATTACAGTTTACACACACACACACACACACACACACACACACACACACACACACACACACACACACACACACACACACACACACACACACACACACACACACACACACACACACACACACACACACACACACACACACACACACACACACACACACACACACACACACACACACACACACACACACACCTGATTTGCATCTGCAGTCCGGCAGCCGTCAGCCTCCTGCTGCTTCTCTGCTATCTCTTTATCAGCCGCCTGCTCATGCCTGCACTCCCTCACCATCCTGCCTCCTCTCCTCCCTCATCATTCCTCACCCACAGAGGGGAGGAGGGGACGCCACTTACACAGGGACATGTCCCCTTCCCCCAAACACACACACCGAGCCATTCCTGAATGCATCTCAACAGCTCCTCATGAATTGACATGCATGGTGGACATTGTGCTGTTTAATTGCCTGTGATCGCCGGGTCTTCTTTAAATCGTCCGGGTTCCCACAGACTTTCTTCTAATGTGCTATAGTAATTGGGATTTTAGTTTTATAGTGAATTGTGTGGCTAGTGAAATCTGATAGACAGCCCTAGTATATATTTATTTATGTGTATATACAGTACAAGTATTTGCATATTTATACACAGCTGTTTTGTGTTTTCCTTCTTTATATTTATATAATTTTTTTACTTTACCATTAATCTTTTAATATAAAGGATAATATTATGTAAGCCAGAGTACATTTAAGTTTAAATTCTTGCACCCCAGAATTCCTACAAACACATTCATCCTTTCCTTCACGTAAAAAAGTTGCTCTAAAGTTTTTCTCTGACAGGAATAAAAACAGGACAATTTGATTAGTAGAAATGGGGTTTATTTGTCTGTCAAACTACATTTTGACTTATTGCTGTTATTTAAATGTTCCAGTTCCACACAGATTAGCAGCTGCTTCATATGATTGACTTCAATTCATTCCAGTAGTAAAACTCACGCTGTGTTAGTAATGATTTATCCCAATGGGACTGTAAAAATGGCAGAGGGTTATAAAAAGATTTGTGAATGTTAAACTAACTTAGACTAAAGGTAAACACATTCCTGTTGTCTGTTGAGTACAGTATGTTGTTTGTTGTTGTGCTGGAGGTTAGTTTATGTTACCAAATGCTTGAAATATATGTCCCCTTCTAACTTTAGTTTGTGCCTTTTAATGTCTCACAGTTTAGTGCTCTTTCATTCTATCATTCTAGAGAATCTTTCCTTCTGAGATTTCCCACCTCCTCTTCCTCTCTGTCTGATTTCTCTTCACACTCCCTCTTGTGCCATCCGGTACTCGAAGACGCTGCCTCTCTCGGGGAATGTCTCGTTGAGGCGCCGGCGCTTGGTTTGGGGTTTACTGTTCGTCTCCTCCTCTCTTCCATACCCTCCTCCTCCGGGGGTGTAGAGGCAGAACATGTCCTGTAGGGGGAGACACAGAGACATGGATTCAGCTGAGTAATCAGTTTACTGCAAGCATCTTTTAAATATCAAACATATTTGTAAAAAATGTATTTAAAGCTAGTTTATGAAAGCGTTTTTTCCCCGCCTCATTTCATGTCTACCTGGTATTTCTTGCCCAATACATTAAAATGCATCCAAATATATTAGTTGTTGCAACCTAACAACTAACATACAAAAGATAATTCAACTTCTGTGTGCCCTAAGTGGCATTATGCAAACAAACTGGCACATAAAGGGTTAAAATTCAGAAAAAATCAGATTATTAAGACTGTTTTTGATTCAGTCTGGATGATATATTTTTTCTTTCACACATGCACAGTGTGCGGTCTCACCCCGGGCTGCAGGCTGACGCTGGTCTTGGCTCCCAGGTTGAGGACTCGTCCGTCGGCTCTGTGCAGCAGGTTCAAACCGGAGGCTCCGTCCTCACCCCCTGAGCCGCAGAGAGAGGGGGGAGAGTGTTAGAGAGACACTGAGCAAATAACCTCCAATGCAAATTAAAAATGTGTGCTGGTTTGGGTTGAAAGGCTTCACCCTGGAGGCCGTACGGTCGGGTGGATCTCCTCTCCGTCAGCACCGACAGCACCACCTTGTTCCTGAACAGAAGCTTCCTCACCACCCCGTCTCCCCCGTGGTATTTCCCTGCGCCCCCGGACCCGGGCCGCAGAGAGAAGTGCTCTAAAATGACAGGATACCTGAAGAGTATCAACACGCGGATCAGTAATCATACAAGGCATTGTTATTATTTACTTTATGAAGAACTTGAGCTCATCTCTGACCTCTTCTCCAGGATCTCAGGGTCGGTGATGCGGGTGTTGGTCATGTGACTGTGCACACCGCTCCGCCCCGTCCAGCCTGGCCCCGCCCCCGCTCCCCCAGCAACTGTTTCGTAGTAACCGACGCTCTCACTGCCGAAGGAAATGTTGTTCATGCAGCCCTGGGGGAGGAGGCATCACAACATTTGGACAGGAATTACAAATCTCCGCTCTCTGCTTCAAATTTAATTTCCAAATGCAGTTTTCCTCACCTGTGAAGCGGCGCACACCTCGAATGCCCTGAAGATGACGTCCACCACTCTCTGGGATGTGAGGACGTTTCCTCCGACCACAGCTGCATTCTTGGAAGGCTGAAGGATGGAGCCAGGGGGGATGACCACTTTGATTGGTGCAAGACAGCCCTGGATATGAAAAAGAAACACTTAAATAACAGAAACTATATGGACATTTTCGTCATTTGGCCATGGCATTACATTTCCCACAGTTGTCTGAGAGTAAACCCCGTACCTGATTGAGGGGGATGTCCTGCCCCACCATGCAGCGCAGGCAGTAGATGAGGGCGGAGAGGGTGATGGCGCGGGGAGCGTTGCAGTTCCCCCAGACCTCCGTCCCCGTCCCTGTGAAGTCGAACACCGCACTGCCCTGTGGTGACGGAGGACTGATCAGCTCATCGTGCAGGAGGAAGTGTTTTAGATTGTCATGAGGAGACCCTCCCTGCTCACCTCTTTCTCATTGATCTGAACTCGCAGTCTGATCGCAGTGCCGTCGTCCATGAAATCCTCAGACTCCACATCCAGGGAGCCCGTCTGCTGCCGGCGGCGCCGAGCAAAGTCTCTGAGCATGTCCCTTACCGCCAGCTCTGCATTGCTCTGAAACACCGAGACACACCAGCAGCATCACTACTGCTGTGCACAATAAAGTGATGCATCTAACCAGAATATCATTCAAACTACCACTGGAGAGGGTGAGGACTCATTCCTGCACCTCTCTGAAACAGTGTTTTATCTACCTGGATGTATCCCATGTAGGCCTGAACCACCGCCAACCCGTAGCTGTCAATCAACTCCCCCACCAGCTGGCTGCCTCTCCGATTGGCTGCCACCTGAGCCCGCAGGTCTGACAGGTTGTCATGGAGATTACGAGTCCCAGAGGAGTCTGGGTACTGGGCCGGAGCCATCAGAGCTTCAGTTACAGCTGACAGAAAAAAAACATTAGTGGAAGTATTAATAAAGAAACTGATAGAATGTTAAAGAACATAGTATCTCTGAGCTCTTACAAGACCATTCTGGTAGTTCTGAATGTTTGAGCTCACTATTTCCCAAAGCAGGCAGTATGTTTTTACAGAAGTAACCTCAGAGATTAAACCTCCTTCTGGGTAATGCATCAGTCGATCAAACACATGTGTCTGTGTCAGTCAGAGTATTTTATATATGTTTTTGCCTTTTGTTTGTTTTCTTCTGACCTCATATTAAAGGGATCGTTTGGATTTTTTTGAGCATAGTGTTTTAAGGCATGCTCATATTTTGGAGAACATTGCAAGACTAGAAAATAAATGTTTGTGCTATCGTGTGACTTTGTTGATCGAGGCTGCAGAAGACGAGCAACCTTTGTGTTTGAGAGGTAAATAACTGCTTCTCAACAGTTCCCTGTCAGAAAGGACTGTCTGACAACAAAGTAAAGAGGCAAACATATCTAATACAGCGTAGACATTCATTTGTTTTTGTTCAAAAGGGTTTGGCTCCTTTACACAGCAGCACATTGCTTAGTTTCCTGCTGTCTGGTTCTCCAAACTGCATCTTCTGTGGGTAAACCCCCACCTGTGGAAACCCGGTACAGTCAAACGTCCACATCTCTCTCTGGCCTGTCGACGAGACACAGCTCTGTACTCTCTCTGTTCCCCTCCTCCTCCTCCTCCTCCTCCTCTCTTACCCTCTTCCTGGAAGACCCCGCCAGTGACCAGTTTGAAGGAGGTGAAGACGGCCCCCTCCTGCTGAAGGGAGGTGGAGTGGGGGGGCATGGAGCCTGGAGTGATGCCTCCGATGTCAGCGTGGTGCCCCCTGCTGGCCACAAAGAACACCGGACTGCCCACCCCCTTCCTAAACACCTGGAGAGAAGCGGTTTGTAGGGAGAAGTAAATGGAATGATGAGATGAATCAGACCCACAGCTGGGGGACTCACTGGGGTGATGACGGTGAGGTCTGGGAGGTGGCTCCCCCCTGCACACGGGTGGTTACTCAGGATCACGTCGCCTTCTTTCAAGCTGTTCCCCAGAGATCTGATCTGGTACTGGACGGTCTCCTGCATGGCCCCCAGGTGGACAGGGGATGTGCGGGGCGTTGGACACCAGACCCCCGTCAGGTCCGAACACGGCACAGGAGAAGTCCAGACGCTCCTTGATGTTGGTGGAGATGGAGGTCCTTTGGAGAACCCTTCCCATCTGTTCTGTGGAGGAACACCATGTGATAAGAAAATAATACTCCGCATGTATTCAAGTACTCTCCTCTCCTCTCCTCTCCTCTCCTCTCCTCTCCTCTCCTCTCCTCTCCTCTCCTCTCCTCTCCTCTCCTCTCTCCCCTCTCTCCTCTGTGTTGTACCTGCGATGCTCATGAAGCGGTGAGAGAAGATGGAGAGCTGCACGGTGTTCAGCTCGGTGCCCAGAGCGCAGTTGGGGTCCGAGCTCACCGTCATGCACACATCACCCGCTTCTGTCAGACGGGCCTCACAGCACGGCTCCACCAGGATGGTGCTGATGGAGGAAAGAGCAGAAAACATGTAAATAATCCAGGCAAAGATGCTCATATGGGGGGCATACAGGGATTTAAAGAACCCAGTGTGATCCCAAAAGTAAAAAGTAGTAATGTGGAAGTATCTTAATAAAGATCATTAAGAGCAAAGATGTCTCACTCTGTTAGGATTATTTGGACTGCAGAATTAATCATTTCTCTAGTTTGACCGCTGTTTAACACCTGCCTGTTTTTGTCGATGATGATGGCCGGTCCCTTGATGCTGTGACCGGACGGCAGCTCCTCCCACAGATACACACCTGTGTCCAGGTACCCTTCCTCAAAGTAGCACTTGGTCATCTACACAGGAGAACAGACACAAGGTAACTCTAAATTTATACATTTTTCATCTGTAAGACAGTTTATTTTTTACGTGTATTTGAGTTGTATCTGTACATGTTTAGCCATAGTTATGTATAAGACAGTGTGTGTACCGTGACTGGTTTGGCCTGTCCGCGCCCTGTCTTTGTTTTATACACAGATTTGATCCCAGATTTCCCACAACCCCTCACTCTGATGTCATCCACCAAGATGGGTCTGTCCGGGATGGTGAATCCAAACTCCTTCAGATAACTAAAGAAGAGAGAGGGAGGAACGTGGAGGAACATTAACCTTCAGTAGAGTAAACAGCGGCAGAGTTGACTGAGCTTATCTCCTATGGAAAAACGACTGTAACCTGACTGTTTACACAAAGAGGGCGCAGGGGGGGAAATGTGTAATGCATAAACCTGTTGAATGAATGTGTAGAGAGAACTCTGACCGCTTGGTGAAGGCGCTGCGGAAGTCTCCGGCTGCACAGGACTGAGCGTTAGCGGGGTGAGCGTCAGCCGTTACCATGAGGGCGCAGTCTGTGCCTTTGTATCGCAGGTGGAGGAAAACCTCCAACGATATCTGACTGCTGAAGACGAAAAGGAACAGAGAGGGAGGAGGTAGTCAGAGCCTGTACTGCAGTCAAAGCACACTGTCCTGCATCTTTAACCTTTCTTACGTTAAGGTTTGTGTGAGAAGTCTGATGATTATTCTCAATCATTATTCCTGCTGCAATAATGCATATGTTGCAGTTTACTGCTGTAGATGTTTGTCTCACTTCTTTATATGTTGTTGAGTGGTTTCATTTAAAGAAGTGCATCCTGATCTATAAGATGATCACAGGTTTGTAGCATGGTCGCTGTCGCAGTTTCTCAGAAAAACATCCCTATTTTATACTTTGTGATGATGCATTTTCCAGCGGATCCAAGAGGCTTTCATAGAGTGTATTGTTTTTAAATAGGAACTTAATCAAAATGTAGTCAAGCAAAAAGTACAATATTCACCCCTGAGATGAAAGAAGAAGAAAGTATGTAAGATTTATGCCACAACTGCATCTCAATCTTGGTTTCATTACTTGTTCACTGAGTATTAAATTGAAAAACCTGGACTAACACACCAGGATCTGGTTTAACCTTTGACCCTGCAGTGTGTGTGCTGACCTGCTGAATCCCCGTGCACACAGCGTATCTCTGCAGCGCTTGGAGAGCTGCTCCACCCTGCGGTTCAGCTCCCTGAAGGACTGCTGCTCGTACTGCAGAGAGCACGGCTCCTGTACCTCCTCCACCACGTCAGCCAGAGCCAGGCCGTAGGCCGACAGCACGCCGCTGTATCTGCAACACACACACATATTACAGGCTCAAGTAAATCAATACACACCCACACATTTAAAAACAACCAGTCTCCCTTACTTGTGTATGAAGACAGTCTTCATCCCCAGGGCGCGGGCGATGGCACAGGCATGTTGCCCACCTGCCCCCCCGAAACATGCCAACACATGCTGAGAGGTGTCGTGGCCTTTAGCCTGTGATGGATGGGAGACAGAGAAAGAGAATAAATAATACTAATGAAGCGATTTTATTTAAAGGTTCTTAAGACAACGAATCATAAAACGTATTTTGAGTGAAATTAATTTGACAGAAAGGAGAAAAAGAACACAAATAAACTAAAAGACCAATTTAAACTAATCTTATTATAATTATCATTTAGTTTACATATTTTCTTAGGTATCTCTCTCTCAGATAATGTTGTGAATTTATTGTCAATGATGTGGTGACACTCCTATTTGAGACATTTTACATCCAACTATTCAGCATATCTCACAGCTGGAGTTAAAAACCAAAGCATACCTGTGTCAGCGCTCTGATTGGCCGACACATGGCTTCATTAGCAACCCGGATGAATCCCATCGCAACCTCCTCCACGCTCATCTCCGACCTGCTGCTGTTGGCTCCATTTGCACTAACCTGGGAATGAAAACACAAAAACACATCAGAGTTTTATCATGAATACTCGCTTACAGACTTATTTAGAATGATACGAGTAATTTTCAGTGCCTGGGATTGGTCAGAGGACAGGAAGAGGTTGATCTCCTTGCTCAGACGATGGAAATGATTCATGGTTTCCTCTGAAGACAGCGGCTCGTTCTCCCCCGGCCCGAAGATCTTTGGGAAGAAGGACGGGAGGAGTCGACCAAGCGCTAGGTTAGCATCGGTCACAGTCAGAGGGCCGCCTGGGAACACCACAGAGGGGACCAAAATCAGCTGAATGCTGTTCAAAGTAGGTAGTTCAGTCTTGTATTTAACCATATGTAATTCTGTGAGAAATGTGATGCTCTCCCCTACAGGGAACATTAGATCTGAAGTCATATTTATTTTTGTTGGCACCACATCACATTTCCAACTGAGCACAATACTTGGACCTGTGCCAATGTCCAACCTTCATGCAGCTAAACCAGACTATAAATTCAGAGAAGAGGGGGGGCATGGAAGAGGACAGGAGGAGACAGAAGTGAAAGCTCTGTGTGTAGATTTATGACAAACAGCTGGACTGATAGAGTGGGGGAAAGGTGGGAAAAGTGACCTTGTACAACAGCGTGTTACCTTTTCTGTAGCAGGCGGGTCCTGGATGAGCTCCTGCAGACTCTGGTCCAACCACAAACATCCCGGATCTGAGAGGAAGGAGAGAAAACAGAGAGGACAGAGGTCATGAAACCTAAAGGAGCAGAAACAGTACAAATCTGGATCCAAATGGATGCATGTATGCTTTAGTACTTTGCTAAAATTACTACATTTCTTAAAGCTTTTAACCAAAGAGACAATAGGCATCTTTGCTGTTCCCTTCTTTGTTTTTGTCAAAGGTTTACAAAGGTCATAAATCAAGTGAGAAGAAGTGTAATTTTCTCCGAGACTTCTATACAATCATTCATGTTTTGCAGCCGTTGAAGTCTCCCGCAGTTTTAAGGCATTGTCTTCTTTTGGTGACGGACCTGAAGAAGAGGCGAGACCCTCCTCCGGCAGCCACAGTGTTGATGTCCAGCTGAGGGGCCTGCAGGGTGACCCCGGCAGTGGTCGCCTCGAACACGTGTTCGTACTGACCGGCGTAGCGACTAACATCGGTGGATGTTCCTGGAGAGAGAGACGGAAGAAATCAGGACAAGAACACACTGTGATTAGCTGTGCAGCCCTCCTCAGCATTACCCTCACTCACCTCCCATGTCGAAGCCAATCACAGCTTTCTTCTCCATCTGGTTGTATGAAGTGATGGCGTATCCCACCACACCCCCCGCCGGGCCGGAGAGGACGGCCCGGGATCCACAAAACTGCTCCATGGGAGTCAGCCCACCATCCGACTGCATGAACAGGACGTCCACATCCTGAGGAGAGGGAAGTAAGAGATGGAGGAGATCCGATTATTGATTGGATGAAGCTACTGGACCCTCTGGAAAATCCTGTCTGAGATTTGATCAAAAACACGCATAAGTTTAAAGTGGATATAGTGGATAACACACCTTGAGGCCTCCCTTGAACCCAGAGGTAAAGCCCTTTAAATACTGATGGATTTTGGGAGTGAGGTATGCGTCTGCGCAGACGGTGTAGCCGCGAGGCACCGCCCGCACCATGGGCATGACCTGGCTGGACAGAGACACCTGCGTGAAGCCCAGACGGCGAGCCAGAGCGCCGACGACCTTCTCATGATCGGACCATCTGAAGGAGAGAGCGAGAGGAATGAGGCGCGGCAGGAATGCAAATCAAACATACAATTCTTACGCAATTTAAACGGCTCTTTTGCAGCCTTTTGAGTCAGTCTTATCTTTTAAAGCCGGCACATATTGGGCAAGTGCTCTGACCTCTTTCACTAGTGTGAATTCGAGGAGAACATTGGAGAAGAAATGAAAAAACTTGGCGCAGTTTAGGAGAAAATGTAAGCTGTTAAATAGTAAATGTTTTATTATGGACTTCAGACTTGAATTGCAGTATTCAATGGAAGAAAAGTTACTCAAATGTTTGCTTATGCTGTCCATTATAGTTCTTAGAAAGAAAGGAAGGTTGCTAACAGCAGAGTTAGATAAATTGGGAGATCGATGCAACTCTTAAAGTAAAACATGAACTTTCCTCCAGTGCAGCACTCATACTGTACCAGTGGAGACAGACACCCGACACCTCTGACATACATACCACTATTTCCACAGAGACACAGAGAGGGTGGGAGCTGCACACACACTAGTGTACAGTGACAGGGAGGAAAGACAAATGACTTCTATAAGTGAAGCAGAGATGGGCGGGGACATGGCCTAAAAGGTAGGAGGACACGATGTACTGACGTGTAGGAGTGCAGCAGGAGGACAGCGAGGCTGGTGATCCCCCGAGACAAAACCCCCCTCAGGTCCTTCTCCACCCGCTCCAGATCCAGCTCCTTCCACACCTCCAGAGAGTCTCCTGTACTGCCTGAGGGACACACACACACACACACACACACACACACACACACACACACACACATCAGGATTATAAAGTGATCTAATCAAACAATGCGCTCATGCAACTGACAGACTACTGATTGATTGATTGATTGATTGCACGTTATTTTAAATTGCACAAGAACTTGGACAATGAAGAGCGTAATGTGAAGTGTACTGGTTGTACAGTAAGAGTACAAGTACGTGGTTTTTGATTCCCACCTGTGACAATACGCTTGGTATCTTTCCGGGGTAGCTGGCAGTCATCTTGCCTGAGAACAACCCGCTCGGCCACCTCTATAACCTCTTCATACAGCACATCAGGAACCGCCACCTCCTGCACACACACACACACACACACACACACACACACACACACACACACACACACACACACACACACACACACACACACACACACACACACACACACACACACACACACACACACACACACACACACACACACACACACACACACACACACACACACACACACACACACACACACACACACACACACACACACAGGAAGTCAATGCAAAGCCGGTCTTGAGGAAACGGCCCCTGTCAGAGCCCTACAGATAAGGATGAGGCCCACACATTGCAACATGCATACCAGCTCTGCATTAGCTTCATAAATATGTGACCATTTAAACCATTAATGGTACAACTGGTCAGGGGGCAAACTCCAAAAACTGCCCCCTGTCTCTGTTAAGTAAAATAATGTCTAAGCCTTATATGATGCAGGACACTGGACCCAGGAGACTCATGACCAACACATGTAGTACAGAAAAACATGACTCGTGGTGGGATACACTCACGACTTAGAATCAAGGAATTCCTCTGTGGTTTTTCACATGCTGACTTTTCAGTTAGCATGTTATATGAGCATGTCTGGATCTGCTTTACCTACAGAAGATTTCTGAATGGGCGGTCTAGGCAGAAACCTTGAATTCAGCGGCAAAATATCAAGACACTTACCAACCGCATAAAGATTAAAAGAGATTAAAACTATTACAAAGACAACAAAACATCTTCTAAAAGACACAAAATGAGCCCAAAGAAATGCAAAGACACTCAAAATGTCCTCAAACATGCAAAACAACTTCAGAAAAATGCACAATTATCACAAAATGATCCGAAGGCGATAAAAGGACTAGAAAGAGACACAAAACCACAGAAAGATGCAAAGATCACATCCAGAGACAAAATGACCACAAAGACACACGCAGTCCTTACAAAGAGACACACAATGACAATGAAAAGAAACAAAAAAAGGACAAATGACCACAAAGAGATGCAAACAGCACAACACAACAGTGGTAAGGCCTTTCAAATGTCTGTGCCCAGGGACCAATTGTCTCATAATACACCCATGACTTTACATTTTCATATAACAAATATAATATAAAGAACTAGCATCACACACCAGGTCGAACAGCTTGGGCCTGGCCTGAGTGCCGATGTGCAGCAGGTCCTTGAAGCCCTGTGTGACCATCAGAGCCGTCCGCTCGCCCTCTCTCTCCAGCAGAGCGTTGGTTGCCACCGTGGTGCCCATCCGGATCCAGCCAATCAGAGAGGTGTCCACCGGCTGCTCGCGGGGAAACATCCGCGCCGTTTCCTGTCAGAAAATATATCAAATACAGTTCATACAGATCACGAGGAGATGGACTGATAATTAATTTGACTACTTTTAAGTGTCTCTATGTTTTGATCTGCTCTAAGTGCAGCATCATTATTCAAAGTGTTGAGTCCTGCTTGACATTCTGTTGATTTAATGAGTAAAACTAAAAAAAGCTACATGAATCTGTGCAGCATTCATTCACCCAGCACATGACCACATTACAGTCAGGGTCAGATTTCATTCCTCTGGCAATACACACATCTCTTGATGCTCGGGGCATGCTTGATCCATTTCAGCTACTTCCTGCTTTACACACACAATTTTAAGTAATTGATTGGTTTGGCGCCATAATCACCAACTATTTTGATAAAAGTAATGTTCATGCAATGTCATAACACAGAGAATGAGAGTGATGTTAAAGAACATGATGTGGACAAAACATTCAAAGACCTTGTACTTGAAAATTAGTAAACCAATTGATAGCTAAAGTTTAAACGGGCATACATATTGGCATAAATGGCTTCCGAAGAGGCAAAATTGAGCTTTGAGAGGCGAGTAATTCTCCAAAACTCTCTGTACAAATGTAATATCAACTAGTAAATGCTTGCTTATAGTATGTACAATATGTCCTGTCACGTTACCTCTTCCAGGACCCTCCGGATCCCCTCTGTGGGGGCGTCTTTGTAGTTCTGGGGGTCTCGGGACAGCAGCTTCAGGACTCTCTCCCTCCCATCGGGCAGACGGGCAAACACATCGGTGAAGGTGCCCCCCCGGTCGATGGCAAAGTCGAATTTGCCCTGAGTCTCAGCCATGGTGAAGAGCGTGTGATTATCTGCAGTCACAGGAGGTGAGTTATATCCTCTGCATCACCGATAACACATACATGTTCATTCACTAAACACACACTTATTGCGCTCTGCTGGAATTCCTTATCAACCCCCACCACGCTTATATAAGTCGTCCCCCCGTCTCTCTGATCTCCAGGTTTGGTTTAACATTTTGCTGACTGCAGACATTCCTCAATCATCAATGCATTTAACACTCCTGTGCATCTTAACTTCACACCTAATGCTCATCTTATGCTTAACTCCTGCACTGCTAAAGTCCTGCATACACACAATTTATATTAGGGTGAAAAAGCAAAAGTTTTAGCTTCAAAATATCCTTGAAGTACCGAAACAAAAGTACTTTTTATCCAGAATTGGTCCATAATTATTAATGCTTGATTATGATCACCGCTCTTGCAGCTGGTCTAGGTAGAGCTTCTTTAATTAATGCATGTCCTACTGGGTAATTGAATCTAGAATAATTAACTCTAATGTATTGGTTGTTAGCATTTTGTATTAATAATCCGAATATTACAATATTTATCTGTGTGATGGAGTGGAGTAGAAGTTGCAGAAATACTAAAGTGAAGAACTAGTAGGTCTTGTACTTTTGGCTGGTTTGTACAATTATACGTTTTCTACATGATCTTTTACAAACCATGTGAGACCAGTTTAAACATGCTAATAAATATATAAATGCATGTATTACAAATGCAGATTATGTAATGTTGAAGGAGTTATTCAGTGACAGCCAAACACGCAGATCAGAGAGGATCCCTGCAGGAATATCAACGAAACTGCCCCCATAAAGTCAGATAACACCGCCGTAAACTCCCTACTGACTCTGCCGCTGTTGTGTTTGGACTGTTATCGTTACAGAGACATTAGAGACAGTAGTTGCAGATAAAGAATTAGGAATGAGCTCCTAACATTTGAAGGGTTTGCAGCTGTGCGTGCTGTGGCTGCAGACCCTGCAGTGTCCGTGCAGAGAGCTGTGTGCAGGACTCAGAAACCATGCGAAATGTTTGCGCAATGTGTCGGGGATTACCGTGTTCACTCACCGGTCCGCCGCTGCTGCTCTGCCCGGTGTTAATCTGTGATAATCCGATAACTATCAAATGTTCCTCCCCTCTGCACTGAAGTCGTCTAAAGGACAGGAAACACCAGGTTGCTGCTGCTGCTGAGGGTTAAACCCCGCCCCCCTGAGAGGCGCCGGTGTCAATGCCGAGGACCCAGTTTTGGCCTCCTTTTTATTTGCTTCCTAAAACATGAAGCTAAACTCTAAATGAAAATGAAAATGACACAACCCGTTTCTAAATCCATCCCATCTGACACCACGCATGCATGCTGTCCACGTGTCCACACAGCGACACTGACACCTGCTGGTGGTTTACTGAAAGTACAGATGTGACATTGAACAAAGTTGTCCTCTCCAATTAAACAATACAAATACAAGATATAAAACAAGATAAAACATGTTTAATAATTACAAAATAATACCATCATTTAAGGCTGACTGACACATGGATTAAAATATGTAAATTCTTACATTTTTACTAATAAAATGTCTTCCAGAATAACCCCAGAACTTGGTTTAGGCGGTCTGTAGACCAAACCTATAAAAACAGGAATATATTGTTTAAAATAAAACTAAACCAAGCTCTCAGAAATGGAGAAACAGCCAAGAAAAAAACGAAATATGTTCTGTTGATTACTGCAGGAAAACTGGTTAAACATGTATGAATCAAAATTTGTAAAAAATAAAACATGAGGGGAAAAGAAACCTTCTCTAAATTTCCAAAATAATATTTTGGAAGCCCATATGGGAAATTATCATTCTAAAATAGCACAATATTCAAAAATAATGTGTGTTTTATTTGAGTAAAGTTTAAATTAATATGCAATAATCCAATTAACATTTGCATTTGTCCAATTGCTAATTAATTCCATTGTAATTAAACAGTGACTTAAATGAATTCAACTTTTATTCAAACAGGTGGTATCCAGATTACTAATGAAGAGCAAAGACGTGTGTGAGTTTGTAGGTGTATTTATTGATAATTAAGGCACAACTGAACACCAGTGACAGAGCTGGTGTTGAACAGGTAACAGTGAAGACTTCTCATGGCTTGTCAGTGGGGGGGCAGTAGTGTAGTCGGGGGGCAGAGTGCAGAGCCCACATGCTCTAAACATGGTGAAGATTCAATCTGAATGACTCATGCATAGATGAAATACCATCATGGGTACAAAGCTTTTAAATAAAGCTGTAGGTGTGCTGGCTAACATGCAGCTGATCTATTAAGCTTCACAACAAAAGGAGTCTTTTCCGAAAGTATTCAAGTATTGCAAAAAAACCTGGCTATTATCCACTATTTATTAATAATGTCAGCGTATAACACTCAGAACCTCAGCTCTACTCCGCTCGTCGGGTTCAGACTCCTGTGAGAGGTGAACACGTGCAGGCAGCCTGCTTCCGCTCAAACAAACAATCAGACACACCTCTCTGGTGACCACGCACACATGCAGACACAGAAACGTAACAATATATAACTCTATTAACTTTGTTTGAAATAGCTCTATGAAGAAAATTGCACATCAAGACGGATTTATTATAACTTATTATTTATAAGTCAGAAACACCCGGCAACAGCTTTTGTGCAGAAGAATAAGGCCACAGTTTAGTTTAAAGGGGTAGTTTGGATGTTCTTATGTTCTTATGAGGAACTTCTCCATTATCAGTGTATTACTCACAGCAGATGCAGTTTGGCTAACAGACAGGAGTACCAACAGAAGCTAAGTCATAAACTGCTTAAAAAAACCACATTTTCCACACATAAATATCAGTCTGTTTCTCTACTGCAGGTAATAAACTGAATATGGAGAAGAACCAACACACAACCACACTTCATAAACCCCAAATGTCGCTTTAATGTAATGCATCCTGGTTTGGAACTGCTTCCAAAACAGAGAATGACACGCCTGCAGTGCAATCATTTGTCAAGTGAGATGTGACCCTTAATATATAACATAAATATAATTTAAAAGGTTTACTTAAAAAAATAAGCGGTAAGAAAGTGGATCCAGCTTGAATTTACATTTCGTTATGTATTAACCTTAATCCTCTTTTCTCTATTTTAGAGAATACTTTACCTCAATGCATTTTATTATCTGACCTCTTTCAGGTTTCTCAGTGACAGTTTTGACACTTAGGATGACATTTCTGATTGTTGACGTTGCAGCGACATCCCCCGCTGGTGTCTCCGGGACCCTTTAGAAAGAGGATCAGAATGAGAGGTGACTTCCCTTTCAAATAAAACCTTTCTTTAACCACCATGTTTTGTATTTGAAGTGTTCTTCCAGGGTTCCTACATAAGAAAAGAGAGATTCTTACCCTTGGCCCCCAGCGCGGCCCTCTGGTCACCCAGCAGATCTCAGAGTGACAGACGGTGCAGCGCAGCCAATCACATCCGTCCCTCTTCTGCACGATGATGCCACACTGGGGACAGTGCATGGCCTCGCCTGACTGCACCAGAGTCTGCTCGAGACAGAACAGTGTGAGTGAAAGTTTGCATGAAAGGTGCTTCTGTTCCAGATGTATTATTGCACCAGATAATTCCTTGAAACTAAAGTATTACTTAGGCTAGATCCCTCTTTCTCTTTCCTTTTCACTTCATAAAAATAAACACAAGTGAATGGCAGCTCGCCTGCAGTAGCTGTGTCGTCCTCCGGGCTGCAGAGTCATTTATAGCGCGGGCTGCGAGGTCATCCTGGTATTGCTTACAGTTCATTCCCTCGTGGATAGACTGAGGAGAGAAAGGACATAGAAACAAGGAGCTAAATTTAACCTCAGAGAAGTTTAATGCATCAAAATAGAAACATTTCTGTCTCTACACAGCAGTACGCTTGAGGGGATCAGTGCGATTAGAAACATGTGAGTCGTCTTTCACCTGTAATTGGGTACAATCTTACCTCTATTTCTACCATCACCAACACAGAATGTCTAATTGTCTACCTCTAGGGGTCTCCTAATCAAAACATAACAGGTAACAAAATGAAGCGCACCCTTACCTTGATAAACGTACAGATTTCTCTGGGTTTGAAAATTGTAGGAAAGAATGTGAGTATAAAACACATCAGAATATAAAACAGAGTCTAGCTGTTTTAATACTTTAGATGCAGGAATGCTACACATTACACCAGTAAATGCTGTATTGTTTGTGTGTATATACCTTGCAGATTAGGCAGTTGTGCTTCGTGCAGACGGGGCAGTGGAAAACGTTGACCGTGTCCTCGTACACACACCAGCCGGCACAGTCGGGGGTGGCACAGTGATAGCTGCCCTCACATCGAGACTCAGCCACTGACAGCCCTCTCTGCAGCCAGCGCTCGTACTCCTCTGCCGGCACCAACTGAGAACGAGGAGCGGAAATGAATTATGAAGGACGGGTAAATACAAATAATACAGCTAACCGGATTCTGGATTTCAGGATTCTGTTGTTTCCATTTACCCATTTTTCTTCTACACACCTTGTTCTGCACACAGAAGCATTCAAACTATTGCATGTCTTTAGAAGTTCTGTTTGGATTACAGTTTATTTTGTTAACATTTAGAAGCTGGAAAGGTTGGTAAACTGTTGCTTCATATAAGCTGAAGCTGCTAAAGTCTTTCCACATGAGGAGAGGTCAAAGTCTGGGCAGAAAACAAAGCAGTAGCTCCAGCACCAAGAGCTTTAAATATGCAGAACTATACTGGGAATCAACACAATCGGAAAACATGATGGAAACTATGTTCCCATATTTGCAGCATGCTCAAATATCAATAAACACTGCAAAAGCATCAAGAAGTCTGCTTTCTTCTTCCAAATTGAGTGAGTAATGGACCTATATATCTATACCTATATATCTATATCCCGATGTTACAAATAAACACAACACTTACTTCCCTTTTTTCTTTCCTTTCCCGAGAATTGAGTTTTTCAGCTCCTTCAGAAACAAAGGCTGATCGTTATGTGTGTGTGTGTGTGTGTGTGTGTGTGTGTGTGTGTGTGTGTGTGTGTGTGTGTGTGTGTGTGTGTGTGTGTGTGTGTGTGTGTGTGTGTGTGTGTGTGTGTGTGTGTGTGTGTGTGTGTGTAACTCACGGCTCTGATCTCCCTCTCCTGCAGGGAGCAGGTACAGGAGTACGTGTCGTCTCTGTAGGGGCAGGCCACCTCCGGCTCCTCGCTCAGCATGATGACTGAGCGAAGGCACTCTCTGGATAAACACATCGCACAAACAAGAGACACGTCAGGCTGAAGAAGACTCACTCTCTTTCATTTCTCCACACCTCTGCTCTTGACACTGTGAAGTGGTACCTGCAGAAGCAGTGCAGGCACTCCCTCAGCAGGACGCCCTCCCCGCGCTGCAGGTCCATGTAGCAGATCCTGCAGTCCACCGGCTCGGGGTTCGGCAGCAGGTCCTGTCCGTCCAGCATCACCAGCCGGGCGAAGTTCTCTCGGCGCTCCGCTTCCCGGGCCTGGTGTTGTTGGGAGGGTTAAAATGATGCTCTGACTGTTGCCCGTCAGTATTTATTAAATGCACAATAAACATAACAATGCATTACAGGTGTAAAAAGTGTAGGATGACACAATGATTGTGTACAAACATTTTATTTCAATGTGTTTCACAACAGTGCAAAATGAGCAATCAGGCTGATACATTCAATTTAGTGGCAATCTCTTCATTAAAGTTCATTAAAAAAACACCTGATGCTGATCGTCAACAGCAACCATGGTTATTCAGCTCAATGTAAAGAAAGTCTCTCATCACCCCTTCATATCTCCAGCGGTCTGTCCCGAGAACCAGAGACATTATTGGCTTCACTCAGGGGTTCACAAGGGAGTCAGACTAAGTGATTTATCATTTCCAGACCTTTTAAAACTCTAAAATGTTTATGAAGGATAACCTATTCCACCACCTGTTGTACCAGTATTAGTTTGATAGGGATAAAAAAGTCTTGTAAATCTCAAATGACCCACATTCATCTTCCGAGTGGAAATAAAAAAAAGGGCCATGTGTGTGTGTGTGTGTGTGTGTGTGTGTGTGTGTGTGTGTGTGTGTGTGTGTGTGTGTATGTTCAGTAGTCCTGGTCCAGGTTATACAGGAGTGAGTTGTTTTGAGCCCCAGCACTCCTCAGCACCTCTCTTCTCCCTTTCTCCTTCAAAAAAACAGAGACAGAAGAGAAGAGAGTCAACCTGGGGGGCCAGCAAATTTTGACTTGAATCAATTTCAGACTTTCCCCTCTGCTGAGCATTTGGTCCAGTTTGGAGCCCTGCGTTGCTTTAAGGGCTTTACAAAGAACGTATTTATTTCTAAAATTGCCTCTTAAATAATTCACTATAATCGAGTAAGAGATAATCTAGAATTTGTGTAATTATGTTTTATAAATGTACTTTTTGGTGCTGTTGTGAATGACACCGTATGGTACATCAGTGTGTGATTGCATGAGTCAGAGTGCTCTGTGGTTCAGGTGTGAGTGAGTTTCCTACCTGCTGGTACTGTCTGACCGCGTCCTTCTCCTGCTGGATGCGTCTGAGCTCCAGTGCATCGGGCCGGTACCCCCCCGGCACCACGTAGCTCTCCGGGCGGTTCGTGCTGCAGATCTCACAGCCTGGCCGCGTGGGTTTGTTGATGTAGGTGCAGGACGGGCACGACCAACCCTGAGGGGGGTGATAAACAACATGAGCATTTTTAAAAGTGTGTAAAAATCAAAGCTCTGTTCTTTTTAAACCCTGACTGCTTTCTCTCACCTGTGTGGAGGCTGTGTTGGGGATCAGTGCTCTGTTGAGTTGGGGCATCTCCATGTTGGCTAGGTCTCTGATCTCACGGATGTTCCCTCTCTCAGACCCACCTAAGACATTGATGGAGAAAAAAGCAGCTGATATTCAACCAGGATTCATTTCAGCAGCACTCTATTAAATGTTTTCTTCTTTTTCTACCTACTGCTAACATTTTACACACTAATTAAAGAGCTGTAATCTCATGTGTGCTCTTGACATTTAGAAGTTAAATCAAATCTGATAACCATCACAAACCCTACATACTCACCCGTGCTGCTGGTGCTGGGGTGGAGCCTCGCAGGCAGGGTGGTGTAAGGCCTCCGGTCGAGAGACGAGGGGCCGTTAGCAGAGGTAGCAGGCAGCGGGGGACCCGGAAGAGGCAGAGACGGAGGGGTGAGGAGAAGGGCGCTCTCCTGGTCCTGCTGCAGGGCCTGGAGGGTGAGACGAGAGTGCCGGGCGGACAGGAGGTACAGGAAGGCCGAGAGGTCGTTCTGACGAATCCCGTACGAGGCCAGGGAGCGCTGGTCGCTGCACAGACACTGACCGATCACCCAGCGCTGCACCCGCGGGTGGAAGCCGTACTCAAGGAACATCTGAGGAAACAGTGAGGGAGACATTTAAGCCTTTGTTTGGTCAGGATTTGTTAAAGAAGTTGTTCACCCCCCAAGCAGAATTATCCACAGTTAACTTCCTCTCCAAAACAAACAGACTTTTGATTTAACAGTGAACACAGCAGTTTTATGTCGAGCTGTTCGGCTGCAGCGAAGGATTTTTCCAGCTGATTCCTCTGATAATATAAGATCCTGACATCCAATGACTAAAACCCTTCATCAGGCTACAATATCGGGCTAAAACGACCAAAATCATACCAGGAATTTCTATGTATGAAAAGCTTCGAGCCATGCTAACCCATGCTCTTGCCAGTTACATTACAGGGGTATTTTGGACTAAATAAATAAAACCAACATGATTATCTCAGGACACGTATAAAGAAAAAGAGCGTCTCTCAGACTAACCTGCTGTTTCAGTGCAGCTATCGTCATATGTGGGAAAACTTTCACAGTGACGCAACAGGACGAAGAAGAATCCTCCACAGCAACGACCAAGCTGTCGGATAAAATGAGACACAAACCATTAGCCAATTCTTCCTAAAGATAATCATGTCGTCACAGCAGCACGTAAACAAGGCCTTGCACATCTATCAATCCGCCTACTTGATTTCATTGTCCTCCACGTCTCTGGTGGACGGCTGGATCTTCAGCGTGGCATGTTGTCGGGCGAGCGTTGCAGCAAAGAGCGACGCAGACTGCATGTCGCCTGCCTCTATGGCTCGTGTCAGCTCTATGCAGGTGTCCTCTACAGATGGATATACACACACACACACACACACACACGCACACACACGCACACACACACGTGCATGCACAAGGAAGCACACAGGACCCCACACAGGTGAGCACAGTGTGCAGAGGATGTTTCCATACCTCCAAACAGCCACTAGAGGGCTAAACATGATTCAATGAATGGATGAATAAAATGAGTGAGGGAATCAGGCAATTAGTGACACACATCTACAGAAATAAATCAGATAATACTTTATATTATTCTGTGCACACACCTGTTCGTTGCAAGGCCGCTGTGTTCTCGAGATGGAGAGCATCGGGGAGGCGCTGTGGACTGTTGTCTTGAGGGGCGACTGCCAAACAGAAATGTTGTACACCAGAAAACGGACATGTAGATAAAAAACACAAAAACAAAGCACTGATCATCTAATCCAGATTCTACAGAAACATTTTACTACTTTCATCCTCCCATTAACATATGCATTTATTCTTTTACTTTTCCAGGAATGTAATTGAGTAATAAACAAGGGGCATGTTTTGCACATGAGCACAGACCAACTTGTTGATATTCCCCTGAAACAAGAATATGAAGCTTGTTTACAGTGGTTGGGATGGACTGTAGTGAAAAGCTCTTTTGTTCAAATAAATAAATAACTAAATAACTAACCAGCTGGATTCGTCAAGCTTAATCATGAAGTACGTTCACTAAAGGGCAACATCATTACTCCAGATCACATCCAACAGGGCTCTTCCTATTAAATACTACATTAGAACATTTCCCCTCCCTCCTTTCTGCTGTTGTTGTGATCCAAAGGAGCACTATTTGGCAGGAAGTTGCACTGACCTCTGTGCGCCTCCCTCAGTGAAGACAGCACCACCGTGGCCCACTCCTGCGCCTCCTGCTCGGAGTGGATGTTGAAGCTGATGCGATCGTGTGGAGGCGCTGCCAAGCTCAGCTCGTGGCACTTTGGTGACTTCACCTCATAGTTCACGCTCCTCAGATCAAACTCAGTGATGGTCTGCAGAATCAAGCAATGGAAGCAAGAATGAGAGGAGATGAGGGAGGAACAATTTGGGAAGGAAGATGAATCCCAATGGTTCAAAGTGTGGCAATCATGCATGTGACTTTGAATATATGTACCTAAAAAAAAGGATTGTATGCCATGTTGAGACCTTTTCTACTAGAGGGAAACATAACACCATTATTGTTTAAGTTAATGATGTGCTTACAAGCTGCACGATCTCAAAATAAATGTGGTGAAACAAGTCAATACAATAATCTGGTTCTTGCAAAATCATGTTGGAAACTAAAGCTCTAGTCGGTTCACATCAAAAGTTGGTTTTATTTCACAATATATCCAAACTCTTGGACAAAAAATGAAGTCATATCAAGCGTCACAAACAAATGTTGTATTAAATTGGGTACTTTCCCACTCAAAATACATCACAACAAACCCAACACTACTGCTGCGGGTCGGAAGAAAAGGTACACCATGCATCGATATGTAGGCTACTACAGAATGACCTATTTCAGAAATACCTGACCTCCATATATCTATACTACTGCATTATAATAAGTGTGCATTATTATTTGCATTATTACTGTGTATTAATAATGTCAATATGCTCAGTAAAATATGCTGTCCGACACCTTTCTAAAATAAATTGCACTTATCTCAGGTTATCCTATATTTACATCTTAACCTTGGTCTATTACAGTGTTTCTGGGTTATTCTGTATATTATATAATGTATTCTATGGATACTTTAGAGAAATGTATATCTTTGTTGATGTTTATTTATGCAATGCCAATTTCCCAATTTGTCAATCTCATTTCATCTAAATAAACTTGAAGTTTAAAAACACAATATGGACCTCTGAGAGATGTAGTGAGTAGAAGTAGAAGGTAGCATGCAATTGAAATACTCATCTAGAGTATAAGTACCCCAACAGTGTACTTCACTTGACTCTATAGTGTCACATTTCACCCTGTCCGTGAACTCACCACACTGCGGCCGGCCCCCCAGCTCTCCTGCTGGAGCGAAAGCCGGAATTCCCCGGACTTCCCCGGGTCCATGCTGAGCTGCAGGCGGAGAGACACATCTCCTGCTCCGGGGAGACACAGCGGTCGGATCCCGGAGTGGCACACCGAAACCCGCACCGACGCGAGGACGGTGTGGCAGCCGGGTTGAGGCTGCAGGGCCCCGGCATTTTGACCCTGGAGGGAGGGGGTCTGGTCCTGGGTCTGGTCCTGCGTAAAACCTGGTGCCCAACCTCCTGAAGTCAGCGACATCCTGTCCGCATTGAGACACACGGGGCCCGGGTGGTTCAGCCTGTCGACGGTGTCCCTTTTAACGACATTTTTATCAATATTTCAAAACCACTCTCACAACAGGAAGCAAGTCCGTGACGTCTGTCTGTCAGCTGTTTCACCCAAAGCTCACAGGACTCTCCTCCTCCCTCTCAGTGTCCTTTCAGGTTCACTTAGAGTTTCGATTCGCTTTAACAGTATTCCAGGGGATATTTCACACCTGTAAACATGGAGGTTATCAGCAGTAATTTGACTCACTGGCTGCTGTTGTTTGTGCGTAAAGGCTTTCACTCCCCACTGCGCATGCGTGGTGGGCTGACGTGAACTGTCATATTCATGAGGGCGTGACCACGAGCAGAGGTGGAAGAAGTACTCATAATATTTAAGTTACAGGAGTAATACACACTTCTACCACATTGTAGAAATGCTGTGTTACAATAAAAACACGTGTAAGTCTTTCCTTAAGAAAAGATGCAAAATAATTAGCATCAAAATATACTTTAAATACCTAGATTAGTACTCATTATGCAGAAGGACAATTTACATTATTTATGCATCACTGGATTTTAGTTAGGGATGCATTAACGTGCAACTCATTTTAATTATGCAGCTGGTAAAGGTGATTATAACGACTTTATATTCTTCGAGGTGTTTTAATCCATTATAATACATCATAACGTATTTGATTGATATGTAGTATGAATATTATGTAGCTGCAACAAATGATTAAGCTGAATAAGTTGAAAGAGTAAAGAGTTGCAATACTTGCTTCCACTTTGTAGTGCTGAAGAGGTAAGCATTAATCAAAAAAATGGAAATATCTCCTCAAAATTGCACTTTAGTACACTTTATATTCAACATTAGGCAGGTATGTTGTTGTGCTCACATTTGACCACAAGGGGGCAGCACAGCCCCATTTTAGCTGAAATGTACAGGTTGGAAATATTATTTATGCTGTGTGTTTAATGACCTGTGTGGTATACATGAGTATTTATACGCTCTAATATGTACTACATATTTGAAAAGAAATCCACAGTATACTTAATTTAGATAACTAGAATTTACTAGTGCATTGATCAAGGTCTGAGCAGGATCGTTCACACATTTAATGCAGTAGAGGGTAGAGGACCCATGGTGTATGAGGGTCATTCTGTCATTAACACAAGCATTGACCTGTGACAGGTGGGCACAGGTGTTTCTGACAACATTAACAATGGCTGCATATTACTCAGGTGTGATTGATTTGATTTTTTAGTACTGTCTTTTTCTTTTCATTAAGATTCTGATCTCTACTCGACCCAGGTGGGACTCGAACCCACAATCCCCAGTTCCGGAGGCTGGTGCCCTGTCCATTAGGCCACTGGGCCTTACAATCAAGGTTTTTCTTGTTGGATTTTAATCCTCTGATCAATTATATATACACAAAGGAGAATTAATAAATGCAAATACTTATCAACCCACTTAAAAAGACAAGAAAAACTCTAGTTGGTCCTGTAGGGAAATTCAAGTGTCATAGCAGCAACAGTAAAAGCTAAAAACACAATGACAGGTACAGGTAAGAGTCGGCCTTCCCTCCAATATCATGGATTTAGTGTTATAAAGCTTTCATATTTGATAAACAAGTACACATGCAATGTAAATGCTTTGCCAACAGGAAACACCCTAAGAGAAACGTCCCTGCTGACTGACTTCCCAAGCCTTTTCAAGAGACAGGGTCACCCAAACATGGTCAGTGAACGCCTCATCCCACACACTCTCTGGGGCTTTGTACGAATTACGAGGCAGATAACAAAATATACTGTAGCACGTACCGGGAATGATTTAGACCACACAGCTCGGCCGGAAGAAGAGGTTAGTCATTCAGCCAGCAGGGCTTTTCTCAATCAATACCACATTCATCACAGCCCCCTGTCCTGCAGTTTAACGAAGCACCTTTTTTTTTTACAAATGAAACACCTTCACTCATTTGCTTTTTATAGATACATCAGTCACAGTCCCTTGTCATTTTTCTTTTGTTCAGAAAGTGTAATGAAGCAGGAGGGTGTCGCTGCCCCCCTGCTGTGAGTCAGCCGGTGATCCTCTGAAGCCTTTCAATCACTTCTGATGAGAGGGTGATGACACGGTGTCACGTCAGAGCTGGAGTTATCACACAAAAGAGGGAATCTTGAAGGAAACATTTGGACAATTTCTGGGTATATTCTAATCAAATAAGATGATTTAGTGACATTAAAGGAGGAGGATTAAGTAACCATATGCACAGGTAAGGGAATAACATATTGCAATTTAGTTCAGATGTTCAGTGTCACAGGTGCAAATTGAAAAAGGGATTTCTTTGAGTCAGAATTCTGAGACATTTCTCAAATGTGGCTTTACCTTAAAATGGGAATATAAAGCCAAAATATGGGGAAGAAATGTGTGTTTTTTTTATCAAATAAGGTGATTTGGTGAATTTGGACAAGAAATTATTCAAGAACCATATTCATGAACAGGTATAGGATGAGAAAAGTCAGAATTCAACTCATCTCAAAAACCTTTCTGAGGTATCGTTATGCAAAACACACAAAATAACCCTTCTTAAACTCAATTCTTTTATCAAAGTGTATTTTTTAATCAATATGGTGATTTAGGGAGTTCAAAGCATCGGTTAATCAAGGCCAAATGTCAAAGTATAATTTAGAATAAAATAATTTCATTTTAAGGAGATTTAATGAAAAATGTAATTCATTTCTATAAATTCTGGATCCTGACTTAAAACCAAGAGCTCAAAAATCTGTTTACATTCTTTAATACAATTTAACTCTATGTGTCTCTAAATCTATTCATGAGTAGCTCCAACAACCCCACATTTTAGCCACAAAATATGCATAATCTGACCTTCCACACCTGCCTGTGAACACAAATCTTCCTCTGGTGTTCAAATAAAGGCTCCCTATCATAACTCAAATTAGCCTCATTAGATGAGTGTTGGTCCGTGCTGTGGTGTGATTACACTTCCGCAGGTATTCCTCATCTCATTATTACTCTCCCACAGGGGCTGCACATCTGATCTCAGAATTATGACCGCCCTAATGTGTGGAGGAGTGCTGCTGGAGGGGATGCACACTCACACACAGACCACATTCTACATCACATGCAGGACAATAACATCATTGCAATATGCTTTAATACATTCCTAGATGATTACATTTTGTCTGACGCCCGCTCCAATGCTCATAGATATTCAATTTTCTACCAAATAAGTCACAGAAAAGCAAGTTTCTGGCTTTTTTGCTTGGAAAAATGATTAAAATATTGCTTTTCTTCTAATTGATTTATTCACTTATCATATTGATCCATTGACTTGATTTTGCAACTAAGCTTTCCATTAATAAATCACTAAAAAACACAGAAAGAAAAGGCCTTTGAAATGAGTAAATTACACACTTCTTCAGGTTTCTTTTTGAGCAGCACTGTCACAAAGCATTGTGACCTTTCAGACCCTGAGGCG
Organism: Eleginops maclovinus; assembly: GCF_036324505.1. NCBI lineage: Eukaryota > Metazoa > Chordata > Actinopteri > Perciformes > Eleginopidae > Eleginops > Eleginops maclovinus. The sequence continues at coordinate 15,162,678 of NC_086369.1, forward strand.
ACTTTATACCTGAGAGGAGTCATCCACACCTGGACCTCTCACTTATGATTTATCAGTATGCTTGACATATGAATCCACATACACCTACAGTAGAAAATGTACTTTGCACAAAGTATTTTTTGCACTGAAGAACTACCTGCACTACCGTCAAACTGTGTTGATGGTGTCGATCATATGTATATCTTACTTAGGTTTTTTTTGTATACCCCTTTTTACTCCCCCCTTTTTTTCTAGGTCTTATCTTTTTGCGTTAAATGTTCTTGTTTATATTCGCACTGTGGGACTGCCACAAACGGTATTTCAATTGTCTGTATGTATAACACATGTGGAAACTTTGACAATAAAGTGGACTTTGACTTGACTTAGTTTTACCTCGTATTGCTTCATGTACCAGTTTATTATTGTGGCTTTAGCTGGCACTGGTTTCAGCTGCAACACAAACGCTCTCATCTGGTATTTCATGTCAGAGATGGATTGAAAGGTTCAGTTTCTGCAGTGCGTTGTTCTTTTAAGAAACTTTCAAAAGCTTCTGGTGACAGGAATACACCGAGGGGAGGTTTGCAATAGCTGTAATAAAGCTGGTCGATGAAAAACACCCACCAGTCCCAGTTACTGTCTGACAGACCTACTTCAGGTGGGGGGGCTTCCCCAGGTCCACTAATTTAAAGTCGTCCACATGTCACAGACTCCCTGATGGACTGCTCTGCTGCGTGACGGACGTCAGGAAAACACCAGCAAACAGACCAGCTTTCTCCAAGAGAGGAGGGGGGGTTTAAAGAGTGGGAGGATGGGGGGGGTCGTGGTGTGTGACTGACGTTCTTGATTCATCATCAGACAACCACAGGAGCAGCGTGGATATAAAAGGTGGAGCACACCTGCTCAACGACAAGGACTGCAGACCTCCACCAGCTGACCTCAGCCTGCCACCAACGTCCAGGGTAAGAGACGTTTAATATGTATTTAATTTGAACATGCAAAGGTAAGAAGATAACATAGGTTTTGGTTATTTTAGTTTTATTCTTTTCTTTGTTTGAATGGGAGTTCAAACCCTCACTTATTAAGGAAAACATATTATTATATTCTAAAAGAAGTTATGTGTCGGGGAATCATTTTACAAGAGACCCTCCTCCGATTTGACGTTTACTTCTTAACTTATAATGTAACATTGATAGACTTTAGAAAGGTTACTGTAATGCTAAGATAAAGAAGAAAAACAGACAAAATAGTGCATGAAAATAGTTCTTGGCACACAAAGATGGAAGAAAAAGCAGGAATAAGTAGAACATATAAAATAGAACAAGGTTAATACTGTACAGTGGAATTAAATACCAGTCTTTTTGTATTGTGTCTAATAAAAGGTGAGTGTGTGCTTCACTGACCAGTGCCCCTCCGTGCTCTGAAGTGCTATTTTTAATCTCTTATACAACTTTTCTATTAAATTGAAAAGTGCTTTTTTAAAGATCTGACCTGATTTTTCTAACGGTATGAGTTTGAGCTGCTCTTTTTCTCTAAGATGTAAGATCCGAAAGCTTTATTGTTGTGTGCAAAATAGCAACAGTGTAGTCGTTGGCAATAAATAAGACATGCTACATACTTAAAACATGAAGAAGGACATGAAATAGTGCAAGAAAACAAGTTAAAATACAGCTATAAGAACACTCAGACAGAAATAAATACCAGTCCTTCTTTGTTTTCAGTGTCTAATTAAAGGTGAGTGAATGCTTCACTGACCGGCGTCTCCTCTGCAGTGCCTTCATCACTCCTCCTCCTCCTCCTCCTCATGCAGCCTGGGAGATCAGCTGATGTGCGGCTCTGCTTGCTGGCAAGCCGCTGGCTGCCTGCAGCTCTGGCTCTGCTGTTGCTCCTCTCCTGCAGCTTCAGCCGCGCTTACAGCTCCACGCTGGAGCACGACTTCCAGATTGTGCACAATGTCGACAACAGAAGTAAGACTTTGTTTACTTTCTATCACCTGCAGAGATTTAGATGGAGAGGTTTATGGTCTGTTCAGTGACCTTGTTATATCAACCAAGTGTATTACTTTTTCTTAATTGACTTTAAAAGATTGAAATTAACTAACTATACCTATAAGATTCCTAAAAAACATATTGTTTCTTGACTACTAATGGATATGTTTTCTGTCCTCCTGATTACTTTTAGACCATTTGAGAAACTCTCTTTGAAACCCATTTACTGTATTTAATAATAGATGTATTTCTTAAGGAGATATCACACCTTTTATTCAACTCGAAAAGAGGAACACTATCATGTAATGTACTGCTCTATATATGCTGTGATTTTATATCAGTGTATGTTATCTACTTTAGATTACACAAGCGTTACAGGGTGATCATTACATTATTTATTTTACATACTCTGCTTTTAAAGACAGGTCTGATTGTATGGATTAGTCTAAATTAACCAATCAATTTAACAAAAAAAATGCTAATAATTCAGTTTCAAATATTGACTGTATAGAATAGTTAAGTAGAACTGAAGTAAGTATTGTGAAAAAAGGATAAATGACATAAAAGGAGGAAACAAACAGAGGTGAGAGAGGGATTCAGGGAAAGGAGTTGTGTTGCAAAAGTACGACTGTGTGTTATTGCACAAAAACAGAGAGCAGTTTAATAATTGTATTTCCCCCGTAGTGAATTATGTTAGTATGCACCCGCTCTCTCTGACCCTGCTGTACCTGTGTGTCCTCCAGGTCCAGAGATTGACCCCTTCTGGTACGTGGGCCGTGGGGTGAGACCCATTGGGCGCTTTGGGAAGAGGCACAGCAGCCTACAGGGCACCGGGGGGGTGCAGCCGGTCCTCAGGACGTTAGGCCTGCTGCTGCACAGCCTCAGGAACAAGCAGAGCCTGGAGGAGGCACTGCAGGGCGAGGACAGGGACTGGTTGCCATGACAGAGACTCCTCTTCATCCACAAACTCTTCATTTTTATCTGTACTGAGGTCCAATACTGCTCTCGCTCTTACCTGTGTTTCTCTCTGGTGTCTGTGACCAGGCCTTGGTGGATGATCCCTGATATCTGTACATAAAAATGCATCTATATTGATTAATAAACGAGGATGTTGTGATTATATCTGTGCGTCACTGAGCCTGTAGACTTCACGATAACACTATAAAAACAGTCATTAAAAACTGTAAAAATAAGGTATAGTTAAGGATTATTTAATGATTAACAAATGACTTTCAGGTATGCTGTAAAGCATTAATTAGGAGCCAGATATATTTGACTTTGTTAAGGGTAAATAATTGGTTAATAACTTATCTATAAACATCATTTAGATATACTATTAATAACTTATCAATGGTTAATAATTGGCTTTGGGTTTATCTATCCATGTAATGTTTTAAAGATGTTTGACAAACAATTTCCCTTAAGGTTTATAAATCATTTGCTTTAATTAAAAAAATACACTTTAAATGAATAGATTAACAATCGTTAAGTCTTATTTACCATTAGCATTATTAGTTATTGTTATTATTTAGTCTTACCACCATCCTGTGTTTGCAGGAGCACAACAAACACTTTCTTTAGAATGAGAAACTTTTGAAGTTTGTAAATTTTATTCATTTCATAATACATCTTTGTCTCCTGTGGCACATAGAGAATCTGTATTTTTTGCTTGATAATATGTCCCCAACATGTCATATGGAGCGCAACAAACGATTGCACATACAGTGAGAGTCCTGAATCTCACTGGGTTCAAACAAAGTGAGATCTGTCTGCAGATTAGACTTCCTGCGTGACCCCCGCCCTCAGGACAATATACACAGTCTCTTGCACACAACACTGAAAGATTGGTCAACTATGATTGGGCAATACACATATTATTCTATATCATATCCATCTTTTCACACATATACATATATTAATAAATTCTGTGATGAGATAATATTATATTTTTTACATTAGAAAAATACAGGACACTGATGATTGGACCCTTGTGGCTGTGCTTCTTCATGGGACATTTTCACATCAAATTTCGATAAAACCAGAAACATGCGTTTTATACATCGACACCTCCGGAGAACAAGATTGACAAAAAGTACAGGATCAATGTGCAAAACCCGAGAAGTGAAAGGCTGGGATGAAGCGGGGATGCATTCATACAGAGGATCATCACACCTTTTTTACTTCAAGCAAAAAAACCTCTGCAGAAACTTTGACAACCGTATGCATGGCTAACGGAGATTGTGACTAATGCAGGTGGTCACAGAGTAAAGGAAAACAACCAAAGATGAAAGGCAGTATTCTCAATCTAGTGTTTAAGAAGTACAAACACAGTGTGAATCGTACTAGCCGCTCCAAAGATGCCTGTTGACACCGGTGTTTTTGCACCATTTACCATCCTCATTACTGGCAGAATATCAAATGGTAAATGCAGGCGTACACTGAAAGCACTTTGAGTCATGAGAGAGGACTGACTGAGGAGGGCTCCTTTGAGGAGAGAATAAAGCCTTCAATGTGCAATAGTACTTATATCAGTGATATTGCATAAAAACGTTCAGTAAGTACAAAAATAAATTGCTTGTAACAAAATCATGGTTTCATGGCATTAGTTTTATAGCCCATGTGACTTCATTATGTAAAAAATCTTTGCACGATTGAATGAATGCAACACAAAGGTCTGGACAGCGAAAGGTTAAAACATGAAAATACCTTTTTGTTTAAAAAAAAAAAGGCCACAATGTTTGAAAGTAAACAAAGAAAATGACTTGAAGAATACTGAATGGGGGAAAGTTGGCAGACCAAACCTGAATGTCAGACCTGAGCTGAGTTCGTCTGACATTCAGACATTAGACATTAGTTTCACTCTTTTCAATGGAAAGCCCATAGCTCTCACATTAAGGCTGTGTGTGTTTCTACTCAGCTTTACTTTAATAAATAGGAGAGCACTTCTTCTACAGCTAGCATCTTGAAGTTGGACATTATGGGATACGTTTCCATCCAATGAGACTCATGTGTCTGTAGCCTTGATATAAAGCTAATGCTGGTTAGCTTAGCTTAGCTTAAAAACTGAAATACAGGCAAAACATTTAGCCTGGCTCTTTCTGACGGAACAATATCTGTCTATCTTTTGTACAGTTAAAACAAACATATAAATCTCTATCTGTATATATATATATATATATATATATATATATATATATATATATATATATATATATATATATATATGAATGTGAACTGCTCGGCTAATATCATAACCTTTTTGAAGTCAAGTTAGCTAACTAGAGTCTTTATGCTAAGCTAAGCTAACGGGCTTCATGGTCACAGTACAAATGATACGGTAGTATTGATCTTTGCCTGTTAATGTAGTCATAAATTTCAACCAATATTTTAACCATTTTATTTGAGGCCGTAAATAAGGGTAGATGATTTTTCAAATGTGCTTTGTTTTTCCTTTTTAGCCATCTAGCATTTTCAGTGGCAGGAAGGAAGGGCAGAAACAGTCTTAGACCTGATACCTTGTGTATCTTAACCCTTATTTCTGGCAAGTGCATGAATAACTAAAATGGTTAACATATCAAAGGTGTTACAATCATTCCCCGAATGAGGATTACTATCTGATAGCTGTGTGTGGAAATGGACAATCATCCATAAAAGCTCAGAGGAGGGGACTTAGAGTATGATAAAGAGGATGCAGTATAAAACACTGGATCACAGAAAGTTTCACATGATTTCTCCACGTCTTCATTGAACAGTAAATCACAATACTCTTGCAAACAGATAGAAAAGGGAATGAGAGTCATGTTCGTCTGTACAGATGTTCTTTTTCTGTCGGGTCATGAGGATTGTTTGCAGATTTTTAAGGCAGAGACTGTCGAGTCATCCTTGCTTTATGTCATGTGGTGAAGAAATGGAGGATACAGTGGAAAGAGCCAGTCGTCTCTCTGGACGGTATTTGACTGACACGGTACCGTGCCTGGCTGAGGGCTGAGTGCTCGGAGGGTCACAGGGCAGGTGTTGGACCCTGCTTGGCCTGGAGGCGAACACTGGGTCAAGGCACTGGATGAGAGGGGCCCCCGTCCCTGGGGCTTTGAAAAGGCCCTGAGGGACTCCTTGTGCTGCTGTCACTACGGCCGAAACACTTTCACCTGTTGCTCTGGCTCCAACTTCTCTGAAATGCAAAAGAAAAAATGTCATGTCCAGCCTGTTAGAGTCAGCTTCACTCTGTGGGGATTTCTTCAATGTTTATTGTGCAGGAGTTTATCTAAAGCCGAATTATACGCAAAGGTTTCCCCCTTTCCCGAAACAAACAGATTCTGTGATTGAAACTGTCTAAATACTGACATAAAATCTGTGTTTGGAGGACATGGGCGGTACGAGCTGATGAGTATTGTTTGTTCAGCTTGTTTTCTGAAATCAGATGACACAATATTTAATTGAGTTAAAAATTGGATTAAAAGCGTCCAAGATCTAAAAGTTTTATTTAAAAAATGGGGTTAAAATGTATAACAAAGTCAATATATGCACTATTCTGGTAGGACAAATTAGGATTCTATGAAGCTTTCTTCAGCAGAAAGCCTTGGATGAAACTATAAATAACAGATGACTTGTACCTTAGTGTCACAACAGTCTTTAGCAGTCGTACATTTAGACCATACTGTCTGATGGACCGGCCAAAAGGATACGTTAAGCAGGAATCAACAATCTGATTACATGTCTTGGTCACTGATTTAGCCCCATTGTCCAGCATGCTTTCTGGCTTTTGAGATGTGCTAAAAAAGCCACCCTGAATCAGAGCTATTGTGCAGATTCTGCTAGAGAAAGAAAAGGGAAAATAGAGACAGACTAACAGAAAAAGGCCATTCACTGATATGAAAAAGGGAACTGACTTCTTGTAGGTTGATAAAACAGCCTCAGCCTCCTGGTCTCCATTTGGCTGCTTTACATCTAATGGAGCTTTTCAGTTCCTCAGTCCCATTCGAGCAGATGTATTCACTTTTACCTCCATTCAGCCGCCACCACAAAGCGTAAAATGTGTGATGTTAACTAAAGATGAATAAAAGTGCCTGTCGTTTCACTCGCCGTGTGTAGCGGATTCACACACACTGAGCATGTTTGTGTTCAGGAGAGTTTGCATTGATGACGTGTGAGTTAGCACGCTTTGCATAGTCTACCCATGACTGGTCCAGTACTTTGTTTACTGTACAGAGGGTGGAACATCACTGCAGTAAATGCATTAAACCGGGAAAAAACATCTATTCACTTTATGTTTTCCCTGCACAAAAACAGCTCGGAAAATTACTCCAGAAAACATATTTTTATTTCAATAGAGGTTTGGATTCGTCACAGTTATATATTTTCTGTTGTTGTTTACATGTTATGTATGCATGCATGGTGTTTTCTATGTATGTACGAAGCAAAGTAAACCTTGTTTGGTACCTTTTAGTGGAGGGGCTGGGAGCTTCCTCCTCTGGTGGCGTGATGAGTCCAGGGTTTGAGGCTGTAATCAGAGTATTTATATTATACACTTTATCCATAAACCTGGCCACTAAACTTGGGCAGACAACCCTGGAAGTATAGAACATATTTCTGTGTTGGAGAGTCCCTCGAGTTACCTTGGCCTTTGGCTTGAACTTGGAGAAATGATTGCAGACAGCCACATTCAACCCAGCTGTTTTCAGAGCTGATATCCTCGCCTCGATGTTCGAAATCTGAAGGGGACACACAGACTTCAGTTAAGGAGACACAGACTTCAATTAAGGGGAGACACAGACTTCAGTTAAGGGGAGACACAGACTTCAGTTAAGGAGACACAGACTTCAGTTAAGGGGAGACACAGACTTCAGTTAAGGAGACACAGACTTCAGTTAAGGAGACACAGACTTCAGTTAAGGGGAGACACAGACTTCAGTTAAGGAGACACAGACTTCAGTTAAGGAGACACAGACTTCAGTTAAGGAGAGACACAGACTTCAATTATGGGGAGACACAGACTTCAATTATGGGGAGTCATATTTCAATTAAGGGGAGACAGACTTCGATTAAGGGGAGGCACAGATGTCAATTAAGGGACACACTTCAGGTGAATAGGGCAAACATTTTAAAGATAATTGCCCAAACTCTCTAAACCAGTGCATAAAGAATGATGTGTATTCCTAGAGTTTCACGCCGTAAAAGCACAAATGAAATCAACATAGTTATATTTTTTCTTTTAAATAAACTGTATTGCGTTAAAAGGTCTTTGGAGCATGTATGGAACTAATAGATCTCCAGTACCTGTAGCTCAGACTGCTGGACCTGAGCGGCGGCGGTGGCCACCTGGTCCTCCAGGAAGGACAGCTCTGTGTCGGAGGTGCCGCTCTGAATGCTGCGCGCACACTCCTCCAGATCCCCCAGCGCCCCCTCCAGCCCGTACACTGCACCTGCAGCCAGGTACACCTACACAGGGAGAAGAAGCATTTAGGAGCTGTAAAAAGTGGGCCTCGTTTAGCTGTGAGTGTGGGCCTTAGTTCCAGATAATCTTTAACTGCTCACGTTCTCCTCCATCTTGGTGAGCCTCTGGTCCAGCCGGCGGGTGTCGGAGCTGTTGGAGACGGGGGAGTCGCTGACGGGCTCAGCCGGGGTGTAGCTCTCCCCTCCTGCCTCGCCGATCAGCTCCTCTGTGGCGTTCAACACCTTCAGCACCTCTGTGGTGATGCTGCAGAGAGAGGCCGCCGAGTACTTCTGCTCCACGAGAACACACACACACACACACACACCTTTTATGAGAGCAAATGAGATGTGCATGTGTGGAGGAAAGTAGGCCACGACAAGTTTGCGAAAGCCCTTTATGATGTCCTTAAAATAATCTTATCCCCCCCACTCAAATACATTTGGTTAATGTCATAGAGGAGCAAAACAAGTAGAGAATTTACATTTAAAAAGCAGGAATCAGATAATGTTTTGTGAAGAATTTATTCCAATCCATTGTCAAAGTAGCAGCCAATTAATCCCTAGTTGACAGTTAATTGATTTTTGCATTTCTAACCAGCAGCTTGCGTGCCCTACCATTGTGCAGGCGACACACAAACGCATACGCTGCTGGTCTTTAACCAGCTTTTGAGATGTATGCAGGTGCAGAACAAAGAACTGGACGTAAGAAGTGCAGAAGTGATGAAGCAGGAAAGTGAAAAAGGTTTTATGACAAAGCCTTAGGAAGGATCTTTTATCTCTTTAGGCTTTGATCCTGTAAAAGATGTTGCAGTGAATAGAAGATCTCTTGTTACTGTGCAGCCTGCGGGTCAAAGGATGGCAATTATGGTATCTGGGTGTGCATTTAATCACCTTCCAGATTTCAAATAAAGCTCACAGCCGCATTAAAGCTATAACCAGAAATGTAAATATGCTAATGAAGTAAAAGGTAAAATGTTAAATATCACCAGCTCAGTTCAGTCATTTGGAAATGGATGTACAAATCAGAACTCCCAACAGCATATTAAGGTGTCTTAGGAAAACAAAAACACGTTTATTCAAATCCAAGCCTCCAGATCTCTGACGACTAATGATATAAACAGAGAAGATGCCCAGTGAAGAAAGCGGCTGTGCTCCTTTCTGAATAGATGAAAACACTGAGCAGGAAAAGGAGCGTGACGAGAGACGGATCATATTCGATAATGAATGAATCACCGGCTGAAGCTTTGATCAGGGAGTATTGATCCGTCCATCACATGTAGAGAGATGAGAGGCAGCGTCTTTTCCTAAAATAATTAACATTACACTCAGGGATGTTGAGACTGAAGCAGAGACGGACAGGCTGAGGTATCGACATGGGTCGATTGATGGAGGACAGATTGATATTTGGTAAGAGGGCAGTGAACATGAAGATCAAACATCCCCCGCTGTTAGAGTTGAAGATGAACTTAATGTGTATTACAAACATAGTAACGCTCCAGGACAGAGATACAACTGAGTGAAGAGAGTCACTGGACCACACGCAAAGTTATTTGGTTAATTTAAACAATTATACCTTTTTATTCCATATGCACGACTATTGTATGTAGTATAATTCACACATTCTAAAGCCCCCTGAGAGGTATGAGATATCAGGCTATATATGTACATAACATTTAATCGGGTTATAGTATTGAATAGTAGAAGCTAGTACAGCAGCCACTTTTGTAAGAATGTGCTAAGACTCAAAATGTGTTTTTCTGGTCCTTTTGCCTTTTGTTGTTGTTGTTGTTGTTTTACTTCTCATTACTTGAGAATTAGTGGTAGTGGAGTTTGAGGCTCTATAAAACCTCTCTGGAGCTCCAGACCAACCTTTTCCTCAGCTGTTGGTTAGCATAAAGTTGGTTTGGGTCAGTTCTTCTAGTCTTTGTATTAAGGGTCCATCATCTCTTGACGGATGGCACAGTGCTCAGCCACTCTCTCCTCCCGAGTGCATTTCTAATATGCCATATTTATTTTGATGCATCATACTGGCTTCTGATTTTAGTGTTTATTTCTGGCTGATATTTCCATTTCAAAACCTTTATCTGTGTACAGCGATGAGTAATCCCCACTGAAGCCAAACATATCAAAGTCATCAGTCATTTCCTTATTCACCTGAACCGGATCACACTGGAACATGTGTCATCACACCTATTGTTAAAGAGCAGCATTACTCACAGGGGCCCTCATAACGAGGCCGGCTAATGACCAACATCGACTACCTCCTCTCATCTGTCTGGTGTGTGTGTGTGTGTGTGTGTGTATAATAAAGTGCATCGACCTACCTTTGTGTGGGTATGACTGGTCAATAAATCCATGGTAATATCAATACTGGAACACAGCTTGCAACTTACTAATGGATCGTTTATTACACAACCAGATTATGAAATGTGGATCATTTCCACAAAGTTTCTTTTTATATCTAGACCGTGTCCAAATTCCATAAACCCGCATATACACCGTTCTGTATGTACGGAATACACTCTCTGTATACGTCGAAATAAGAGTACACTTTGACAGGAAATAGAGCAATATGTCATTTGATTTTCAACTTAAAATGTCACTCTAGGCTAAAATGCACTCGATCTTACTTATTTTAATATGTTATAGTGGATTTTGGTAGATGCTGAATTGAGTTTTGTTTTTGTATGCTTCCACTATGCTCTAAATGTGTAGATACATTTTTAGCACAGAGTCAGTTTCTTCCAATCAAACGCAAACAGAACTGTGCTTGAGGCTGTGTGGTTGTGTGTGTGTGTGTGATAAGATGGAGGTTTGCAAGCGATGTGACAGAATCCTGTTGCTTCCACGCTGATTTCTCACCTGCTGCAAGAGAGAGGAGAGCAACTGAAGCCTCTGCTGTTGCTCCGAGTCATGCTGTCCCTCCTGACACACACACACACACACACACACACACACACACACACACACACACACACACACACACACACACACACACACACACACACACACACACACACACACACACACACACACACACACACACACACACACACACATGCCAAAAGAAATAGGAAAGCACAGAGAAAGATGGAAACACAGGATGAAGGAGGCGGTGAGGATGAATAGTTCATGAGAAGGACAGAGAAATAAAGAGTTAGACAGACAGACAGACAGACAGACAGACAGACAGACAGACAGACAGACAGACAGACAGACAGACAGACAGACAGACAGACAGACAGACAGACAGACAGACAGATGAGAGGAGATGGATGAGTATCTCCTGAGCTCCTCACCTGGTTGTCTGACAGCACCCCCTCCTGGGAGGACGGAGTAACAGCGGGTGAACTGCCGCTGGACCCACTCTTCCTTGCTCCTCCTCTCTGTCCCGCCTCCTTCTCCACGTCTCTCTTGTGTTGTCTCTTGCTTTGTCTCTTGTCTCCTCTCTTTGGCTCCGACTCTTCCAGCTTCTCTTCCAAACACTCAACCCCCATCTCTAGCCCCCTCTCCTCCCTCTCTGAAGGACTCTTTATTAGTCTCTCCTCTGGCCTGTTCCCTTGCTCCACCGTCTCACTTGCTCTCTCTCTCTCTTGACTCAGTCTGTCACTTCCTGTCTGTCTGTCGGTGTCTTTTGGCCTCTCCTCCTCTTCCTCCGACGAGCTGCAGTCTTTGCTGTTAGCCCGGCTGACCAGCTGGCTGAGTCTGGCCCTCAGCTCCTCCTCTAGAGAGTCTGCAGGCTGGGGCCCCTGGGCCACCAGAGGGTAGGGCTGCGGAGGGCTGGGCACCGCTGAATTCTGGGCCACGGTGTCCAGGTCCTCTGGCTCGGGTGTCATGGCGTCTGATTTGAAGGCGTCCGGTGCAGCTGTTGGCACAGTGTCGGGTGCTGACTGCTCCTCACTGAGGCCCCGCTTCAGGAGAGCGTTGAGGAGGAAACCACTGTTCTCCTTTGGGGGGGGGACATAGCAACATAAATACATCATATAAGATGCAAAATTAAATTCAATACTGTACAATAGCCCAAACTCTAATGATTGATCAGTGCATATTTTTGCCTCTCGTTTTATGAATCTCTTGGGACAGCCTCAGAGCAGTGGGGGTTGCAGATGTGATGTTACCTGTGCTAGAGGGTAGATGGACTGAGTGTTGCTCCCGGCAGCTTTCTGCTCTGATGAAGACTCTCTCTTGCTTTTCCTGCGCCGCCGCGACCTCCGGACCGGGTCGATCTGCCTCTCCTCTGCCTCGCTGCTGTCCCCCGTCACCTGGGAACACACATTTCCACTTTAGTATTTCCTTTTTAAATGCCAGTTTGTATTTCTAATTCACATTTCAGATCATAATAACAGTTCTCTTATAAATGAATTTGAAGTACAAGAATCCTCCGTTAACCTTGGGGTTGAAGTTGACGTCCAGGGCCTCTGAGTGCAGCGGGTACGGGGAGAGGTTCTGGGGGAGGTGTTGGTGGTACAGCGGCTGGTGGTGGGGGTGCAGGTGTGTCTCCGGGGGGCCTTTCTTCCTCAGCAGGTTGTGGGGGGGTTTGCGGGGACATGCCGACAGCACCGATGAGGCCTCGGAGTCCGAGTTGAGCGTCTCTGTGTTGGTGTACTGTCCGGAGGAGGGGGAGGTGACGGGCAGGTGCTGCGTGTACGTCCACTCGGGGTCGTGCTGAGAGTCCGTGTAGTACGTCTCGTCGGACAGTTTGCGCCTGAACTGACGCAGCGCCGCGCCCCAGCCGCCCTCGTCGTCCTGCTCCGAGTCGGAGCCCATCTCGTCGTACGCCGACACCACGCCGGACTCCTTCTCCAGTGCGCTGAACACCAGGCTCTTCCTCTTGGTCAGCAGGCTGGGCCGGGAGAGCTGCGAGCTGTGCAGGGCGATCCAGTTACCGTCCGGGCTCTGCAGCACCGAGGACGCACCTGCAGGGACAGGAAGTTCAGAAACACTGACCTGCCATAGTAATCATGGCTCAGCAGTAAGAGAAAACTAAATTCAATGGCAGTTTTAAAAAGGTCTCCAATATGATCATGGATGCAAATCTTTCTATTCGATTAGAATGACCTCTAGTGTTGGGTCTCTGGTTTAAATAAGGCAGATATATGGACTTTTCTTTATCCATGTTGTTTATTTTCCAGCTATAAGAAGGTCGATCTGGGGCCTGAAACATTAACCCCCCCCCAACCCGCTTGATGTTCACTTTGTGGGCTTTTTGCATTTTATTGTCTTAAATATGTCCTGCTGCAAAAACCAATCGCCTCTGTGGGAGAAAATAAAGCTGAAATGCTTTAATCAATTTTATTGTGCATCCTATTTGTCCTACACTCGCATCTGCATCCAGTGTGTGTGTGTGTGTGTGTGTGTGTGTGTGTGTGTGTGTGTGTGTGTGTGTGTGTGTGTGTGTGTTTACTGGAGTTGTCCAGGCGGTCCACACTCTTCCAACTGGGGAGTGATGTGGCCTTGACCTCCCTCTTCAGAGAAGCGTAATCCTGGAACCCGCCGCCGGCCTGGGCCCCCCCCTCTTCCTCTGGACCCTTCTCTGGGGAGTCGTCACTGGTGAGGGAGAACGCTGACCGCGAGCGCTGCAGAAAAACAGACACAAAATATGATGATGATGGCATGCACCTCTGCTGACACACACAGTTCAGACATCATGGTCCCTCTGGAACATTTTTAAAGTTGATTTTAAAGTCAAGTGAATCAGCCTTTTCTGAATTCAGGATCATTGTTTACTTGAGTCCGGCGGCTGCAGACAGGTTTTACTGCTCAGACGGCGGCAGCAGTCACATATAATATCCACCTACAGTAATTACATAATATAAAGGGAAACACTGCTGGCCCGTCTACTTCCTGTCTGGGAAGAAATCTGAACAAACAAGACTGTGAGTCAACAATCCCACCAGCAGGGGGGGCTAGAAGACTACTAGAGAGCAACACAGACAACAGAGCAAATCATCTTTGGAGGTGGGAGAGATGTTGTGGAAGTTGTAGGATCATAAAATGTCTTCAAATTAAAAAAAGAAACTACGACACTCCAATGCAACACAGTTTGCCTCTTTTCCTTTACTTTGAAGAGGCCCTTTTTGGGGTTTTCCCTATTCTGTGGTGTGTTAAATAGGGTTTTTGTGCATGTAAATGGTCTGCAAAGGATAAAATCCCTGTGTTCAGAGGGTGGAAAGAGGAGAACATTAAAGCATGGATACATGTAGAGGAACAAAACACTAATGTGTAATTTGCATATGAGCATGATAGGGCCCCTTTAAGGCACATGTACAAGTCTATTCTTACTCATCTTGTCAATTAAATCTTCATCCTAAAGACTAAGGGTCACCAAATTATGGATTTGGGACGATAGGCTTCTTCCATCTCACCAAAAACTTTACAGAAGACGCTTCAAAATTTTTTTAACTGGTTGCTTTTTCCCAAAGATCTGATCAATTTAGTGACATTTCTATTGCTCAGGAGTCAATGCAGGTGTATCTATACTCCTCTCAGAAACACATGCACACATACTGTATGTAGATGAAGTAGCTGCTCCGCTGGGAATGAAAGGAACAATATGGAGGGGATTTAAAGCTCAGTCATGTGCACAAGCTAAACTTAAATCTCATTGGTGAACAGTCTGTCTTTTCCATGACTTAACATCCAAGTACTGCAGGTACATGCATGTTCAAATACAGACCAGCAGAGCAGGGACACTTCTTACGGTGGGTGGGATGCACTATTGAGATTACTAAGGATCATTGTGCAGATTTGAGAGTGTATTTGCATGCCTGGTGTCTTAGTGTTTGCAGAGAGCTGATAAACAGAGCCTGTCCCAGTGCGGTGGGGGGGGTGGGGGGGGGATTGCACAGGACTGATCTCCGCTGAGTGAAACAGCGGGAAACAGAACGGCGAGGCCAGGGGAGCGCAGCTTTGAAGCTACGCTCACACACGGGACGATGACAAATCTGCAGGAGTCCCTACTGACTCATAGTGAGAGGCAGGTGTGTGTGTGTGTGAGTGTGAGTGAGTGTGTGTGTACTATACACCTCAGTGAGTCCCTCTGTGTAGTTTTTTTTCAAACCTGGAACATTAAGTGAAAGTGTGGATTTCGATTTACTTGGCACACATTTGTAATATTTGTAAGGCTATGCCAACTTAAGGGGAAAATCCACCGGAAAACACTTCAAACAGCAGAGAGAGCTGAGCCAGGCACCTAGGGGTCTTAGTTGCTAAGTGGTCTATTTTCCCTGAAGCATACAGTAGATGAACCTCAAAGAGCAGCATGTGTCTACCAAATCCAAGGAATCCTCTAAATGATATTTTTACACGTTATTTATTTGCATATGCTTTTTCGAAAAGCATGAAAGTCCACATCCCTTTTTTTTTTTGAGAAACCCGTAATCCTTCAAAAGATTAAGTGGTCAAAATAAAGGAATTCTTATGCATCACAACTAGATCCGACAAAGACCTCAGACAGAGAAAAAGCAGCCTATAATAATACCACCTCATCACCTCTATAGTCTGCTATAAGCTTTATATAAGAAGTGGAAGTAGTAAGCAAGTCTGACATGAGAGGGTGGTGCTTAGTACAGCTGCACATGACATTTTTAGGAGAGCAGTTCATAGACCTCTATACAACCTGACCTATTTTAGAGCGTGTGTGTGAGACGAGAAAGAAAATAGGGTTTAAGACACTTGGCTTCACTTTTCAGACACAGAGGTTGCCGCCTTGTTTGCCACTGAAAGGACATTCCTGTGTTTTTTAAACATGGCAAACACAGAGACAGCGGCTGAGAAACACATAACAAAACACACCACTATATGTGCTGTTCAGTGAAGCGCGGAAACCAAACCACTATTGTTTCAAAGCAAATCTGCAAAGAGTTTAGAAACTGGCCCAGACTCATCAGTTCACACCCGCTGACAGCAGGATCTGGTTGACGTTTGTTTTTGTTTTTCTAGAGTTTGAGCAGAGTCAGCACTGACCCACAGGGAGTAGGAGGTCTTCAGAGGGTCCTGGGGGGCTTGAGAAGACGCTTGAGGCTGTGACGGGGAGGAGAGTTCACCGGACTGGATCAGAGTCTGAGGCTGGGGCCAGACAGAGTCGTACTCTGTCTGCATCTCTGAGCGCTTCCTCCTCTGGATGATCTAAGGGGAGAAGAGAAGGACGAAGCACAAAGGAATAAATAACTTGCTATAATACACTTTAAACCAATAACCAGTTGTCAAGTTACGCACTAGTTGCTTAAAATGTAGATAGGAAATATCAGACAAACGTTAATTATAGCAGTTGCAAATCTTCACTAACTATATAAATGACAAACCAGGACTCAGATTGAAGCGATGGGTATTTGGATCTTCACTTCAAACATTCCTCAACTTACTTTTTGTACGATTGTTGTGGCGAGTTCCTCTATGAGCTCCTCTTTGTGGTCCTGCAGATAGCGAGCTTCATTCTGCTTCTCCTGCACACAGAGAGAGGGTGACTGATTAAAAAGGGGAAGGGGAGAGACAGGGGGGAGAAAGTAAGGAGCGATCTCTCACCAAGCTGTCACTGAACTCCTCCGCCTTAGCGATGGCCTCCTCTATCGCCTCCTCAGCGACACGCAGGGCGACTGTGAGCGTCTCGGCCATGCTGTGTCCTGACACACACACACACACACACGCACATTTCATAGATCTTACACCTGTGTTACACCTTCCTTCATCCCCTCACACACATTTGCTGGAAGTAACTAAGTACATTTACTCAAGCAGTGTATTTAAGTACCGGTTGGAGGTACTTCACTGGAGTAATGTCACAAATATCTTATCATAATTGTTAGTATTTTCAAATACTTCAATAATGCATGAATATTTACAGTCTGATTATGTATATATGATTCTGAAGTCATCCATTCTGCATCATTAGTACTTTTAATACAGTCTATTTGGATGCTTACACTTGTGTTTTTATACTTGTGCTTGCTTTTGAATGAAGTAATTGTACTTGTAACTGAGTATTTTTGCAGTTTTGTGAATTTACTTAAGTGAAAGGTCCCACTGTATTCAAACCGGTGAATTACAAACCCCTCTAATGGGTCTCAAGAGCATTGGATATCAAATTAGAATATGTTGCACTGACTTTATTGCATTTATTTAACATGTCTGCTGGGCTCAGAACTTATTTAAGTGGATAAATCTCAGAACATTCAGAGGGGAAGATGACTCTTTGGTATGGATGGAGTATTGGTTGGTTTTATTCTGGATATTTCAACAGATTTTGCTCCTACTTTTAATCCTTTAACCATTAGAAAAGGTGAAATTAGAATGGATTTATCTCTATAAATGATTGCACCAAACATGTTTAACAGAAAACAATTCAGCATATTATTATTGGGGATTAAAACACTGCAGTTTAAGTGAAGAACCACCTGTTTCCACTGCAGCCGCTCAATCAAACCAATACTCTTTAATAAAAAGCTCATCTCTCTTCTCTGTGAGTAGCACTTAGAAAGTTGTGTCTTATTAAAAACTAATGGACTCGTGGGATTCGTGCTTTTTGAGTTTGCATCTTCATGGCTAAATGCACTTGCTTTGGATAAAAGCATCCACTAAATGAAGTGTAATTATAATGTTATGCAATAAAAACACACACACACACACACACACACACACACACACACACACACACACACACACACACACACACACACACACACACACACACACACACACACACACACACACACACACACACACACACACACACACACACACACACACACACACACACACACACACACACACACACACACACACACACACACACGCTTTATAATTTGTGCATTGACCGGTGTCTAACTGTGTGTAGGAGGCTTTCGTTTTATCTGCGTGTGTGTGCATTTAATTCTCCACAGCGGTTTTATGTGTATCTGTGGATTTATGTGTGTGTGTGTGTGTGTGTGTGTGTGTGTGTGTGTGTGTGTGTGTGTGTGTGTGTGTGTGTGTGTGTGTGTGTGTGTGTGTGTGTGTGTGTGTGTGTGTGTATGAATGTTAATGCATTTTGTAGCATTGATGTGATCCCCCTACACACACCCCTCTGCAGAATGCGCTCTAACAATTAACAAGCAATAAACCTAAAAGCTCCACCTCTCTAAGGGACAAACGGAAAGCAACATAGCAACTAAATCTACATTGGAGAAGTGAACGTTAATTGCGTTTGAGTTATCCGTCACTCACCTTCGCTCTGTTTGTAGAAGGCGGAATCGCTGCCGCAGATGCTGCCATCGTTGTCGTTGCCGGTGCTTCCCTCGTGAACGCTGCTTTCTAAAAAAGCGGAGAGAGAGAATGACAAACCAAGTGTTCAGAAGAAAGCCTTCAAACTGACGGCTGTCACAGAAATGCAAATATCCCGCTCGTATCATAACGTATCTGCACGCTGTTGACACATTAGAAGTAGGTTACTGTCGCTAAACTCCTCATTGTGATCCTACTGTATTCCCCTCTCCTCTTTGTCATCTAGTGAATCGTAGAGCTGTGTTTTTTCTACTTGGTCCCTGTTGAACACGCAAAAGAAACATGACATTGAAAAGAAAAAGGAGAATTCCCTTTCCAACTAGTGACACTCATGAGCGTGTTTTCTTTGCAGCTCATCAGGCCAGGTCTCTACAGTGCTGCATTTGTTTTTAAAACTTATTCCAATGTCTAGAGTCATCCCAAATGGAAAATATGTAATTATAATCCTCATACAGCTCCACTTAAAGAGCACTGAGCGCCCAGAGAAGGTGTAGTGGTTACAACATCCCGCCTCCAGAACCACACACTCCCTCAGGGGCCCATTAGCTCGTGTTAGATACTCCTCCTGAGGTTAGCAGTCAGCCCTTTCATCAATCCGGCTGAAGAAATGAATAGATTTGGACATGCAGGTTATTAGAGAGACAAACTGTCAGAGAGTGCACGAGAGGGATTTGCAAACCATCGAGGTATTAGTCTGACGGAGCACACTCCAGGTACGTTTCCATCCTCCCCGACCACAGATCCAGACAGAACAGTCTGGCTCCAGATCCAGCTCATTTCCATCCAGCAACCGGAGCCCAAACCAAGCCAAACCTTCCCAAAACACAGGCCCTGTTCCAGAGTTTTGGCTCGTGCTGCTCAACCAAACTCTATGACTCCAGTCCTTGGCCGGTCCACTGATTCTCTGTCCTGTTTCTGTCCTGTTGGACCGGCTGCAGGTTCTGTCTGAATGCACACAGACAGTCCAATAATTGCAGTTGATTGATGCAAGAAAAATCGGCCTTCAAGGAGCCAGAGTCACTCACCGATCTGTGCCACAGCTAACTAACATCGCCAGCTGAACACACAGCGATCACTCTACCACGATGTTGCTGTTGGATGCATTCTTGGCCTCTCGCACAAACATATGTCTTATAAAAAAGCACACGGTTGCATACAAGGGCATAAAACTAATGGATTCATTTCAGAAGAGGCCAACACGTAAAAATATGAAGCCAGGCAAACAAGAAAGCAAGAAGCTGGCATTTCTGTCCCCTCTAAAAGCAGCAGTAAGACGGCCGACTGTCAGATATGTTTCAGCTCGCTGCTGTGTGTCAGCCAGACGTTACAGTGCAGAGAGCGTAAGCCAGCCATCACACACTCCTACATTTCTCCACCGTGACATGCAGTGACATGCTGTTACTCAACCAGAAAAGACTATTTTTAGATTCCCCTATACATCCGAGTACATGAAGTATCTGCCCTAACAGCAGCTGGAGTCTGTGTGTGTAGCTCCGATTTAAAGAGTGTGTGTTTGATTTGATGCAGCCCAGTGTATCTCCAGGGGTAATTCCTATATTCCTCGGATTTAAATTGCACTTAATGGGAACAACTTTTTTAAACCCGAATAGTTTCCATTGGATCAATAGACAAATCCAGATGGTGTTGGGGATTAAACCCAGACGTTACCTTTTTATTTAGGCAAGTTTCTAAATAGAACAAGAATGACAAATGTTTTGTGTTTGTTTAAATCTGTTTAAAGCCTTTTCCTATTCGAAAATATGAAGACAATATCTATGAAAGATTTAACAGAAAATTGGTCAGATCTGCTGCAGAGTTTGAGAAAAATG
This sequence comes from Eleginops maclovinus, assembly GCF_036324505.1. Classification (NCBI taxonomy): domain Eukaryota; kingdom Metazoa; phylum Chordata; class Actinopteri; order Perciformes; family Eleginopidae; genus Eleginops; species Eleginops maclovinus. Next base: position 15,183,157 of record NC_086369.1, read on the forward strand.
ATGATGTTTGTGAATAATAAACTGCAGTTCTTCCCTTTCAGTACAATGAAAAACAAAAGCCACAAATACAAAATAATAAACGTAACATTTTAAAGTTTTCAACTAACTCCCAGAGAGCGATACTATCGCCCTAAGTCTAAGAAAGGCAAAACACTGAGCAGCCGTGCAGGAGTGTGAACGAGTGTTAACAGAACACTGAACTGGGAACCAGACGCACTCCCAGTCGCAGCTCGCTGTAACAAATCCTCACCATTACACGCTCCGCCTGAGCGGCTCGGCTCTGCCTGGTTGGAGCCGAATCACTGAGGACGGGGACAATAAGGGGGGGGGGAATTACCTGCAGCAGCTCACCACAATGTAGACACATAAAGGAGAGCTGTCTCGCAGGAACACACCCACACCCCACCACCACACCCCCACACCCACACCCCCACACACACACACACACACACACACACACACACACACACACACACACACACACACACACACACACACACACACACACACACACACACACACACACACACACACACACACACACACACACACACACACACACACACACACACACACACACACACACACACACACACACAGTAGTGGAGCTCCTGAGGTATCATGGTGATGCTCCCTCACTGTTTACGTATCAACGTCAGCCTCTGTCACAACATAAGTGTGTGTGAGGTATCCCAAAAAGCGGTGCTGTCACCTGTCAGTCAAACAGGCGCAGCCTGAAGCGAGACCCTTTTAAATTAGCTCTGTGTTACGGTCTGTTGAGACTAAACATTATTTCATTATTAGTATATTTACATAATACAGTTCAAATGTGCATATGCACCTTGTTTGCATATTCATGTTTTTTGCTATTTTCTATTTTCTTAGACCAAAAACACTTTTTCATTACATTTAATGCGTAACAGTTTGGAACTTCAATCTGAATATTAAAACTCACATTTTATATCAACATGAGAATGCTGCAACGGTGTTTGGTTCGTTTTGCATGGCTATTTGATTTTTAAAGCTGGTATTTCTGCACAGTGTCAGAGAAAGAGCACGATAAACTCCAGAGCGTTTTTTTGGTTTCATACTATTTCTTTTGTTGCAAAGAAGGGACAGTGTAGTATGAAAAGGCTTGAAATAACCTCATAAATTCAACCTCTCACAGCATTTTAAGATGACAGCGATCACTCAGTGTGATGACACCACATCACTGTTACTCTCACGCCTGCTGCTCATCAACGAGAAACATCTGACATGGCAGAAATGAAAGTGTGAAAAAACAGAGCAATCTTGTGCGTTGTCATTACGTGTGTGTGTGTGTGTGTGTGTGTGTGTGTGTGTGTGTGTTCTTAATCCAACTTCTGAATTTCCCCCTCTATGACCACCCTCTCACCTTTGTCCCCCACCACTTGCCGTCCTGCTGCTCAGACGAGTGGAGGAGGAAACCACTCGATATCGCCATGGTAACTACACAGACGACAGCGGTGGCCTGCAGGTGTGTGTGTGTGTGTGTGTGTGTGTGTGTGTGTGTGTGTGTGTGTGTGTGTGTGTGTGTGTGTGTGTGTGTGTGTGTGTGTGTGTGTGTGTGTGTGTGTGTGTGTCTTATTTCTTTTTCCTTCTTTGTCTTAAGTATATTGCACAACTAGTGTTGTGCATTGTGAATCTTTAAATACTTTCGAGAATAGATCTCTTCTTCTGTTGTTTTGGAGCAAAAAGTTTGGAAACGACTGAAACTCAGAGCTGGGATTTAGTAGAGTGATAACGAGTGTCGTTAAGAGAGGATATGCTGAGACACAGAGGTAACTAACAGAAGACTGTATAAATAAATGAGCCAGTTAAGCTCCACTTAGAGCGAGCGGTTCTGAAGCGCCGGCAGCACAGCGGCGAGGAGGGAGAGTCCAGACGGTTCCCTTTCAATTACAACGCAGCATCTGGCAGCACACAGCCTCATAAACAACGTCCTCAGAACAACGGCTGAGGAGACGGAAAGTGAGTTCACATCGAGATAGGGGGGGGGGGGGAGCGGAAAGTAAACAAACATTTCATCCGTCTCTTTCATTTGGGAGATAAGAGCGCTACTCTCTTGCCTGGATGATGCCAATGTAATTGAAATATGTATAGGTGCTTTAGGAACCACTCTTTTGAAAATATGAATTCTCTGTATCCTTAAGACTGACCGTTTAAGTGATGCACGCAGCACTTACCAGTGTGTGTGTGTGTGCAGAAAGGAATTGGTCCAACATGACCTTTAAAGTTTTAACGGATGGAGGTGGAATTTGAAATGAGGGAGCAAAGTGTCTCCAGTAATTCTTACCATTTAATTTTTCCATTTTCATAATGCAGCCACTGTCACCTGCGGGGCCATTGTGTCCGACTTAAAAGCAGTCTGATTGGGCTAATCCTTTTAGTGCATGAACCTGGGCAAGAACAAAGCTGCAGAAAAACAGCTCAAAAGGGCAGCCTGGAGCAAAAGCAATGTTCCAATGGCTGCTTCTAATGCAGAGGGAAATGTCAATGCATAACATACCCAATTCCACCCTCTCATCATAGTCTGATTCGAAAAAAGCCAAACTTGAGGCAGAAGAACTTTACTGTGAATGCAAACTGCAGGACAAGGTCAGATCCAGCTGCTAAAGGTCAGAGTTTCCTGCACATCTCTTTCATTTCACACACATTTGTCCATGAACGCCGGCCAGCTGACACGCAGTCCTGGCTCCACACGCGCCACACAAATAGCTGCAGTTGTGTTCTTGACACCAATGTGGTCCGGGCCCTGTAGCTGTTTGCTTTTTTGTGACAGCACTGGCTCTGGGCTCCTGTTTAACATCGTGCCCTCCAATCCCAGCAGACAGAGCGCTGCACTGAGTCACCGGGCTTTCAGCTCAAAGACCAGAGGAGAGAATCGCTCCGACAATACAGCTGTGAGTTAGTCTATAAATCTACTAAGAGAGGTGGATAAGGAGGTCCTTGTGTTTTGTTTACTCTTATTTTGGCGGGGAAGAACGACAAAGGCACTGTTCACATTGTCCTGGTACTGGCTAGATGTTGAAGGTGGAGATTAAAGAAGCAAAACCTTGTTTTTCTCGGCTACTTTACTGATACAGTTATGAAACAAAACCAGTTTCCATGGAAGCATTTATATTCATTAGGCATGCTGCCCCAAATACAGTAGCTGTTAAAGGATGTCTCCACAGCTATGAAAATGTAAATGAGTTAGGAATCATTATCTGACCTCGGTTGGCCGACAAAGGGGAGCAACTAAATTAAGGTTCGGCTGTAGAGTGAGAAAAAGATTTATAGATTTAAAGGCAATCTATGGAGGGCAAACACTGAACAATGATCCCATCTGCAAGTAAGCAGCTTCTATTAACAGTGTTTATTTAGATATATTTTATTCCACATCATTTGGTTTGATTTCCCTACAAAACAGCTCATGAATTGTAAGCTCTTCAGCAGCTCAAAAGGAGACCGACATGTAAGTGTTTGACTTACAGCCCTTAAACGCAACACAATAGTGAAGGTCAGAAAACCATATGATGGAGAAACACTCAAATCTGCATCCGCACTGAAATACAGACAGATAATTCAACAATCTGACTTGTAAACTCTAGAGTATGGATTCTATTTTCTCAACTTTGGAAAAGGGCAGAGAAACAAATGTAATGTGTGTAATTTACTGCAGCTTTTGGTGATGTTTGCACACAAATCAAACCTGCAGAGCGTTAAAACACAAGCATGCACGATGCACATACGGGTATCGTGCATTAAAGACAAAGGGTATTTTTAGTAATCTGTGCACCCTGCATGCTCCGATGCTTTCAGGTATAGTTGAGGACATCATAACTTCGTTTAAAAAGCCATAAAAAAACCCGACACCACTGCTCCTTTACTTCCTTTCACTTCCTCCCTCGTGACAGAACAGCGAGTCTGAAGGTTATAATACCGCTCGAGTCACCGTCGTCTTATTTGAGAGGTGAGGAGACTGCAAACACAAAAGGCAGGAATAAGGTGACGGAAGAGTAATCCCCGTTGGAAATAAACGAGATTTAAGTTATAAAAAGAGGAGGGAGAAATCATCAGTCCTGCTTCTGATGTTTCATAAAGGACTCATCAGGTTGAATTTCATGGCGGATGCTGTGATGCTTTCCCATGAAACCAGACTCGAGTGACGTACAGAAATATACAATGATGGAGATTTTTAAATAGCTGAGGCGTTATTCCAATTCAAAGGTATGAGCCAGTGTGCTTCTGCTAATTTATCACAAGGGAATTAAACACAATATCTCTTGGATCAGTCTAAGAGACGTACAGTCACAGCTAAATGCCTTCAAATAAAACTCTCTTCGGAGGGAATAGTTTGACATTTAGGGAAAGAAACATCTCTCTTTCATGTCAATAGTTAAAGATAAGACACCACTCTGAAGTCTGTGTGGTAATATGAAGATTAGTTCAGCTCAGAAACAGTAAACAGGGAACACGGCGACCTTGACTGGGTCCAAAGAAAGTCTTTCACCATGAGTTTTTCAGGCAGATAATTCCCCAGAAAACGACCATGTGTTCTTTTACTTTGATTTTTGTACAGATTCAACAAACAAGAAGATAAGAAATGATCAGCTGGAGGTAATTTAGGAAAGCCTAAAGACATGAGAGTCTCCTCCTCTAAAAAGGTAACGACCTCTTGTTGATTTCGTCCTTGTAAACAATTATTTGTTCAATCCTAAAGTGTTCAGATATTTGCTGTGATGTTACCACTCTGTGTTCATTTCATTTAAAGAGAAGCTTCATTTACTCACACAGTTTGCCCCATCCATACAGCAGTCTCATTTCTAATCTTGATGTATTTGTTTGGTTGTTGTTGCCGTGTTCAGGAAGCATTAATGCATGAGTAAACACAACCGTTTCATTTCATGCCATACTGCCGCCAAGGCATTAATTACTAATTTAATAGTAACTCGGATCAGTGGCTGGCATCTGCCCATCCTCTTAATGAGCTACTCGAAATAGACTCAAAAGAGAAAAAGGGAATTCAGCCTCTCAAAAGAATAGTTTTTCCTCCTATTTATGTTTCATGCTCACAAACACTCGGAGAATAACGTACTTTAACTTCAATACATTCACGTAAAACTTACTATGCAGATTCAGAATACTCATATGATTTATGATCAACACATACATATACCTTCATTATATCTGGAGTACCTTCACAAACTACACAGTATATAAAGACAATCAGTTAAACAAACAAAAACAATAATGCGTCCATAATTATAATCCAAAAGTAAAACATATCATTTTTAATGGGTCATGCTGAGAAGTCAAAGTACAGACTTATTATTTAGTCAAATATTGAATGCAGGACTTAGTTTCTCTACACTGTGTTATTACTACTTCTACTAAAGTACCAGATCTTGGCATGGGAACCGAAGGGTCGCTGGTTCAAGTCCAGATTAGACACAAGTAAAGAGAGTACTGGGGAGGGGACAAACCCCCAGAATGCTCCCTGGCGCCGTGAAACATGGCATCCTCTTCTATCCATAAGAAAAGTGTGTGTGCATGTATGTATTCAGGATTTGTGCATCCATACACTGTATACCAACAGAGTGACAAACCACTTCTTCCACCTCTGGTTAAATCTCTTCCTCCTGCACGGACACACAGTGCTGCGGCGGAGGGATATCTGTAACGCAGCCGCATCACGGCCTGGCAGCGCAGATGTTTGACAGGAAAGTACAAAGGTCTCGCTCCGTGTTGTCTTCCTGTCCGTCTGAAGGTCACACTCTCTCTTTGGGGGGGCGTGATGGATGTAAAACACCGGCTGTCATATCAGCTGCTGTTTCACACTCCTGCAGAATTGATTTCACAAGCATCGGCGCCTCGGTGATAATAAAAAAAGGAACTCTTCTAGTATAGAGGCCGCCTATATTCCACATATGGTTTGGGAATGGTTTATGGGAATGTTTGACATTCCTGCAGCTGCTTTCCTGCATGCATGAGGAACAGGCCCCAGTGTTTAGCAGCGTAATAAAATATAAAAGCTCGATGATGCAACATCAGTTTGTTAATGAGCAACATCTTTATCTCATTTATTTTGTATCCCAATCTAGAGCTGAATCACTTCCTTCAGTGAAACCTCATTACACTCCGTTCATTGAAAGGCAGGAGACGTCCTGATCTAATCACGGTAATCTGCTGCCATTATAAGCTTGTTGAAACACTTGACAGAAGAGCTTTGAAAAGGGCATTTTCATCCAAATAAATTTAAATTCAATCATGTTTTGACAGCTCCAGCCTCCGCTCCTTTCTATACACTTCAATCTGATATAGGATGCACCCACACCCACCCACCCACCCACACACACACCACACCCACACCCACACCCACACCCACACCCACACCCACACCCACACCCACACACACACCCACACAGGCCAGCTAGTGGGAGAGGCAATGCGAGCAGTTCAGTAGTGGAAGAGTTTTAATCTGCTCATGTGAGCCGAGAGAGAACAGCAGCAGAGAATAATCCTCCCTCCTCCATCCAGTGATGTAAGAGAGGAGAGGAGAGGAGAGGACAGGAGAGGAGAGGAGAGGAGAGGAGAGGAGAGGAGAGGAGAGGAGAGGAGAGGAGAGGAGAGGAGATGAATAAGGAGAGGAAAGAGGAAAGGAAAGTGGAGAGGAAAGGAGTAGAGAGGAGACGAAACGAGAGGAGAGGAAAGAGGAGAGGAATAAGGAAATGAAATGCAAGGAAATGGAAGGAATAAGAAAAGGGAATGAAAATAAATTAAAAGAAAGGAAAGAAAAAGACAGGAGGACAGGTGAGGACAGGTGAGGACAGGGGGGACAGGTGAGGACAGGTGAGGACAGGGGGAACAGGTGAGGACAGGTGAATCAGGTAAATCAGAACAATAAATGCAGGTTTGGACAGATTTTTGTCCCCTCAAACTTTTAGAAATGTCAATAAATTAAGCTAATATTTCTTTTTGATTCCTTTAGTTTTGTCTTCTGACTGCAGGATATGACTAACAACCAAAGCATCACATTTTAAATCCCAAGAAATATTTTGGATCTGAATCACAGGGCGGACACACACAATACTTTAATAATGGAAGGTCTGCACACTGCTAGTGTTTCCATGTTTTAGGCTGCCTCGCTGCAGGAGAAATCCCTCTCACGGGACAACACGGATGTGAACTATCATGTTATTAGACTAAAGCCTCTCTGACCAACATATTTTAGGATTCCCAGCGAGCCAAATCTGGCTATTTTATCCTGTAAAGATATGCTGGCTAGACGAGCGGTCTGCAGAGGAAATGATGTTAGTAACAGGCAGCTGGTTATATATCAATGCATTGTTCTACTTTGTGTGTTGCACAGTACTTTGTGTCTTAATACGTTTACATTATGGATTAAATAAACATCCTTTGTGTCCCGGTGTGTTCCTCAACATGCCCTCATTCTAACCTGATCCACTCCTTGCCAAAGTCTGGCCCGGTTTATCCCCTCTTCATCTCTTTAATCCCAAGTACCAGGGATTTTTAAATATATATCCCTTCACAGAGGCAGACCGATCATGTTGCAGCCGGGTCAAAACAATGTTATCTGGAGCAGGATCAAAGCTGCACAGGAACAATTCCCTGAGGACGCAAAGTGGCCTGAGCCCCGCTGGGATTAACATGCAGGACGGGAAGGAGTCTGTCATGATCACTGACACCAGTTCAGATCAAGCTGCAGCCGTGGAGTAAAGGGGTTTCCCACATCCAATATACAAGTGTAAATGGAAGTGTTTAACCCTGGAAATGTGTGTTTGTCGGTGAGAAAATCATTGTTTCTACATGCCAGTGAGAAAGCAGAATGTGTGAAACAAAGTGAGTGATCCTCTAACAAAGCAAATAATGAGCAATCAAGTGAGCCTGCAGTGTTTACTCCTAATGTCCCATCACAGATTAAGACTCTAACCAGCATTTATGAAAACGTGACACATTGCACTGAGACAGAAGGCCGCTCCGCAATCAAAATTATGCAAATGAGATTGATTGAAAGATAAAAAAATGAACAGCAAAAGCTTGGCAGTAGAACAAAGATTGTGTTTGATTAGAAAGTAAGCGAGTTACCGGGCAGATCGGAGAGCGCTCCTCTCTCGATGATGTGCTTCCTGTACAGAGTCTTCAGGACCTTGGCGCTGCCGAACCTCTTGAAGCGACTCTTTACGTTGTTATAATACCATTCGAGAGACTGTGTCCTCAAAACCCTGCAGACAAGAGCGGGAGGGGGGAAGACAGAAAACATGATATTAAGTCAAAAAGAACAGATGGCAACGACACTGGCTGCACACTTTATTATAATTACAGCAGGATTACACGTTTGACTTCGAGCCAAGACAAATCATTAAAATCTGAGGGTTTAATTAAATCAATTAGAGGAGGATAATGAGACTTTTCCAACAATAAAGAAAAAAGTAGGAGTTCTGAAAAATAAATGAGGAAAAACTGTTTGTTGAGGCTGCATTTAAAATGGGTTTCTTGAATTGAATGTTTTTTACAGTATTGTTGTTTCTGATGTGACGTCATGTCATTTTTACGGCTCATATGTAAAGCAGTCAGTCCTCAGGGCAGACGATTACATAAAGAGTAATTCATAACGGAGCGGGGTTATGGAAAGCCCTCAGAACAGCGCTCCCTTTGCGCCGCTGTTGGGTCAGATTTCCTGAAACTCGGCCGACTTTGTGTTTAATCAGCACTCCCTCCGGCCCCGAGTTCTCACACACACTTACAGTAAGTGAGGCTGAACAAACACACAGACAGATTCACACACTAACACACACACTGTTTAATTACATATTATTCATCACCATGACCACAATCAATCCCACTACCAAGTGTTTCAGAAAGTGCCCATGTAGCTAAAGCAGGATGTTATTGACCTCTGAAACATTAGAAACAAATCCATCAGCTCATCGACGTGTCCCTTCATGAACACTGTAGTTTATTTTCAGTCAATCCTTCATGCATGATGATGCTGCTGCTCAATAAAGACACTGGTGAGGGAACAGCTGCTAATAAAAGGATCCTGAGTGTCCCCGAGGCTGCTGCATCCCTCCTTCTTAACCTCCCTTCCTCTTTCATACTGGATTTATTATCCTCCGCCTCTATCAGCTGGGCTGCTCAATGGGCCTCCGCTCTTTAATTTCATGCCACGGGTCAACTTAGTCCCTCTAATGGTGCCCGCCGAGCTCCAGTGAGGAGGGGGAACTCTTTATCTGCCTCTGGGCCCGGAGAGGATGGCAGGAAATGTATCTGAAGGAGCAACGCAGCGTCTTGTGAGCATCATGGTGTCTGCAGCTGTGCATGCACGCTTCCACTTCAGAGTATACTTGAGGTTTCAGAGTCATTTTTTAACATAACAAGTTACCTCACAAACTGTAGATAGTTAAAATGTGCCTGCATAGACTTGGAATAACTTACTTTCCATAACATTACGTCAGAATTAATTCATCAATTACCTTTTTGCATTAATAATATCGAGCAGGAGGTAGCTTATCTTGTATGATAAATGTGTTGGAGTAGAATATTTCCTGCTGATTTAGAGTAGAAATATGAAGCAGCATGTAACAGAAAGGCTGAGGAAAAGCAGAATACCTTTAAAATGTACTTAAGTATTGAGTATTTCAGTAAATGTACCTACTAACTCTCTACCAAACATGGTTAATAATGTAGTAGTATGTCTCTCACTACAGCCCAATTTAGAGGTGCTTAGGTATGATATACCAACTGAGAAACAAGGATGTACAGTAGACATAAAGTATGCATCCTCACAGGAGAATAAAGGTCCAAAAAACTTTGATTTTAGCATATTCTATCATCCACATAGGCTTTGAGTGCGGCACAGTGGATCAGTGGTCTGCTGTGCCTGTCACTCATGTTCGCCACTAAATGAGATGATAAGTAGATTCAGACTCCAGCTCTGCGGCGCGCACCAAACTTGTTGAAATTAGCCAAGCTTTCACTTTGAGAGAGAGAGAAAGCGGAGGGATTTAGGGCAGTGGGAGAGGCGCCTGGATGAATGGAGCGTGACATGGCTTCCCTGGAGCGATGGGATCTAAAAAAGATATGAAGAAGAAGAGAGCGGAGTGGATAAGCAGGGGCTTTCAGGCTGGAGCTGTGAGCATCGGCAAACACGCTTTATAATTAGGCAGGGAGATTCCCCGGTGCTCGGCGGCTGCATGAATAAGTGAGAGGGATTCCTGTGCATGGACTCCTGACACTGCCCCCCCGCTATCATCACTCACTGTGAGGAACCTCCTTTATCATCCTCTCCTCTGCAGCCCTTTCGCCCTCCACACTTCACAGGATCGATTTGCACATTTAAATGAGGACTAAATAAAATATATAGAAGGATATGTAGAAGTGCAATAAAAGAGGATCTCGTCCCCGGGCGGAGGGAACCATTACCATAATTGACTTTCTGAGCTTCTAATGAATTGGTTCAGCTTGTGTTGCTGCAGAGGGGGAGGGGGGGGGGGGGCTGACTTTAACAGAAGATCAAATAGCTCCTCTGAAGACTTGCAGAGTGACGGCTCGTGTTAATAGAAGAAAATAACATAAAGAAAGGAGATTGTTCTCCAGTATTAGATCAAAGCGTCGGGAAGTGAAAGCCCTCCAGTTGTGAGGTCCTAATGAGAAGCGCTGTAGGAGATATTACGCAATACAGTAAAGATGTATTTAAACCAACTCTCTGGAATATAGAAGTTATGAACAAGTTTATATAAGTTTATCAGAAGTATGAAGAGATATCAGCCAAATCAAGGTGCTTAAAGTATTCCATTAAAGGAGATAATCGGCTCTTAGGAGTCAACCAGACATTTGTCTTTGCATATTAACCAAAATGTGGGTTTGGTGAATAATTATTATACATTTTCAACACCTCACACATCCACCATCCCCATCAATCGGATGACTTCAATCACTTTAAATAGGGAGATAAAGCCTTATGTCTCATAACTATTTGCAATATGAATCAAGTGCCATAGGCTATTGGTAAAAAGCCAGTCATCAAATGTGTAAAGATATACCCTAGAGATCTTCAGCCTTTCCTCCACGTGCACTTCCTAGAAGGGGATTGCATATGCATTTAAGGTATTCACGTTTAAAGCGTTGATTTGCATATTCATGGCAGGGATTCTTTCCGAGCTGTGCTGTCTTCACTGCTGCACCACAGCACTAAAATCAGACCTCTGAGATAAATTCAGCGAAGGCACAAAAGGCCAAAGGAGGACAAGGTCGTGGGTCAACTGCTAAAAAGCCCACGAGTCTTCCAGCAGCACTGTGCAAGGCACACCGACCTGTCGGGATGATTTAAAGCAGCGTCTGGTTTGCAGCAGGCAGCAAAACAACTCTCTCTCCCAGCAGCTCAGGAACCTCTGCAGGAAGCAGCGGGAATGCTGATCACCTGCATGTTCCTCTGAGAACGGCTTTCTGACAGACGGGAAGATGCAAATATAAAAAGATCTCATCCTGAATACTAAGATAGAGATGTTCTTATGCACTTTCACTTTCCTTCTTGTCTACTATCCATCTATCCATACAACTAGAGAAACACCTGCAGCCACAGAGCAATTTATTTATTTAAATTTGCACAATTACTACTGTGTTTCCTGTCACTGCAGCATTTCACCTGGACATACTGCAGGTTCACATTACTCTACACTCTGCCACCTTCACCTCACTTACCTGTGTCTTTATAAAGTCTAAATGTAGGAGCTGCAGGCAGCGGTCGGGAGATTCACTCTGCTATCTCTTCCTCCTACTGGCTCTTTCTTTAAGACCAAAAGCTGTCAAATCATCTCTCCTCAGACCTCCACTGTGCAGGGTGTTAGAGAGGAGTGTGTGAGCATGTGTAGAGTGTTAGAAAGGAGTGTGTGAGCATGTGCATGGTCTTTTGAAAGTATTGGAGGGTGGAAGTGAGTTGCATTGGGGGAAAGTGGTTTCGGACAGAGCATGGCCACAGGGAGCAGAGTGAATTACAAACTGCTCACACAGTGTCTGCGTTTCTAAAGTCCTAATCCTGATTTAAAGACTGTCAGACATGCAGTGTGCCGCTTAAACACAGCCCGTATGAGACTCTATTACGTAATCATTCAAAAATAGGACAAGATTATCAATTCACAGGTTTAAAAACAAACATGACAGCTCATTTGTGGACTAAAAAAGGTTTGATGAATGTGGATTGTGACTGAAATGGAACTCAGTAATTGACATTTTTAAATACAATATCCTTCTATACAACAAGACTGTATGCAACACAAACATTAGAACCGTATTTGAAGTGTACCTATATCCCCTTTTTGTTAGAAAATAGCAATGCTTTCCAGTTCACTTCAGGTCTTTTAGTGAAGCATTTGGTCTTATCACATGCAAGAGTCAGATAAGTAAAATCCAATAGTGCAACTCGGAGCCTCCTGTATAATGCTTACTATCAATGAGTGTGACTCGTCAATAATGCATCTCAAAGACTAAGGGAACCGTTAGCTCTGAGCTGAAACTATTATAATCAAACATGTCAGGGTCACTTTAATAATGATCTGGATTTAATTCATGGTTTGTGTCGGCAGTCTGAACCACCAGCCTGTCACTCTAGACTATAATTACAGCATTTGTACAGTAGTTTAAATATAGCTTTTCAGAAGTTGGTGCACGGAATGAAATTAGCTTGCGTAACAGCTGGACAGATGTCACATCGTTTGTTGTTCCGCTGCACATGTGGGCGAATTTTTAAAACAAAATCAGACGCCTAATGAAGTGATAATGCTGCACATGTTTTGCACGCCGCAGCATGTTAATATATACTTCTGTGTGGGTGTAAAGCATGTGGGAAGGGAGATAATCTGCCCTCAGTCTCTTGCTGCTTCTCCACATGGATTTTGAGGGGAGCATGCAGGGAGACAGGGCTCTGCAGCAGCACAGGATTGTGGGAAATCCAGCGACAGAATAGACTGCGGTTTCACTTTCCACCACTCAAGTCTTTCTCCATCTGGCTTTTCTGAGCGTATAATGAAAACTGCAACTCCCTGCAGCTTCCATCTGAGCAATTATGAGGAGCACAAAGAGCCGATGTGATTAGGGACTGCAAAAGTTAATCTGTTAAATATCTTGAGCTACAAAGCCCATGACAGTAATTAAATCTCACTAAGGTGGCATCAGTGGCTTTTTGTATTTCTTTTGGGTCGCTGTGGGACAGGTTTTATCCTCTTAATGTCCCACACCTCTGACAGGAAATGAAAATCCACTAAAATAACAGGATTTTAAAAGATTACAGTCTGCAGAAAGTTAGATTAGTTAGTTTTTACACTACATTACATTACATAGTGGGGGATTTGTGTATTTAGAAGCTGTTACTAAGACAGTCCTTAAGAGAACTTACAAATGGGGTTGAATTGTATAGAAGTAAATAAATAAACCTTTTCCAGATGATTTTATGGTCTCAAATAGCTTGTTTGTAATCTTCTTCAATACAGCATGACATTTATTTGGTAAATGATGTTCCCATTAAGAGTTTACTAGACATTAAAGCAGGGTATTACATTACGATTGGACATTTTACTTTCATTTATTCAGTTTTTTTATTCTAAAAATCCAATTTCCCACGAGATAAAAGTATTCTCATTCTGATACCACGTAGTTGTACAGTTTGTGACTTTTATCCTACAGATAAACCTTTGACTGTGACTTTTTCACTTAATGAAGGGTAATTATAACATTTTGGTCAAAACCGGTTGTCTGCAAACCAATCTGTGACCAGGTCCACTTCTTATATCCACCCAATGTTACCAACAATGCATAATAAAGCCAGGTACACATGTGCTGAACACTATAACAAGCATTCAGTGTAGATTGACAGAGGGAGGCGATGCGTGGAGGTCATTAAAAACCAGACATGGTCCAATTTGAGGAGAAACAACAGGATAATGGGGAGCAATCCTGCCGCTGCCAGAGCCCGGTGTACTGAAGAGTCTAACAGCCCGTTAGGGAGCGGAGGGAAGGAGCTGACAGCACCACACTACCCTGCTGTCACATACACACCAAAGAGGGGGGGGGGGAGCGACGCCAGAGGAGGATAGGCAGACAAAGAGGGAGAAAAGCCACAGTGAATGTTAAGGAGAAAGGTCATCGCTCTGATTGCATCATGGAGCCTTGGCATTTGTTCCATGGGATCTATTTCTAGAAGTGTTCGTTCACAGCAGAGCCACAGTCTGTGTCACTGATCAGTGGAGAAACAGGGGAAGCAGGGAGTTTTTGGGTGCAGGTGCTCTTTAAAGACCTGTTTGAGTGTGTGCTGATAAGCCAGGAAGCAGCGAGTTTGAGAAATGCTGCACAGAAGGTTACAGCACAGCTCCAGACATCAAGATTTGAAGGCTCAGAAGCAGCCACTTTTTTAAAGCAGTGACCTATGCTGAGACGACAAGAAGGCAGGTTTAAATGGAGGTGCAAAAGACACTTTCTGCTGGAAAAAAAGCACAATTTCAAATAAATAAAGCTCTGGGGAAAAGGTGATATACAGTATTTTGGGGGTTCTAGTTCAGAATACAGGTAAGGAATTTCTTTTCTGTGCATCAATCGTTTTTAGTTTATTGAGCAACTTAAGATGTGAGAATAAAGCTTAAAGAAGATGGCTGGATTGTTTGATAAGAAACCAGTTTTAGAGTTCATGTTAAGCTAATCAAAAGCCAAAGAGATATCATGTCCCATTGCCTACAGTCCCATTTTACATTCCCATATCTCTTTATTGAGATTAGCATGATGTTAGACTATCTGCAGAGTGCTTACGGCCCGGGCACAGATTAAATTGTTCCAGATTAAAAAGGTTTTCGGTTGTGTATTCGCTTTAGATAGAGCACGCTAAAGACATTTACATTAAATGCACCAGATCCATTTATATCATACATGGAGCTTTATTGTTTAACACAGCAGAGAGAGGTTACATGGAGTTGGAGACTACTATAAATGCAGAATATTGCGGATTACGGATTTTTTGTCTGAAACGCAAATGGCCTCACATTCAGAAGAGCCAGAGACACTCACATCCACAAATCTAATCACTTTTCTCTCTATTTTAAGGAAGTTTCATACATTTTATGAATATTATTGGACTTGAAATCTAATTTAAATAGCCCCAACAAAGCTCCCCTTACGTCTAAGGGTGCCTTTATGTCTGTTCAAATAACCCTATTTAAATGATTCTTGTATTTCAGTGACTGTAGGGCCATGTCCTCTACTCTCTTGAGTGCACTCCATTGGAGGAAAGGCAACCACAAATCAGGCCGATAAAGTTAGCGATATCCCTGAACTCCCACCAATTAGGAAACCAATGACTGCTTCCCAGACGAGCCTCTGGCTGCCCCTCATCCTGGGAGCAGCTCACATCAACTTAGTCACACAACACCAGCCAAGGAGTAAAAACTGCCGCTGGAACAGCCGACTCTTCTACCAGCTCTGTCTGTGTTCTCCTTCATGTCTTCTGTCAGACTGGATGTGTCTCCATCTCTGCTTTAACCACTCTTTAAACAGTTCTTTCTAATATGTTTATGAATGAATAGTGACGGATGTAAAGGCCAAAAACCCACCAGACAGCATGCAAAGTGAGGTTCACTGCACTACTGCAATATTTCTGCAGCGGGAAAAACCTATTTGGCACAAACGTCAACATGCTACAGGGGTCATGGGGCTCTGAGCAGCGATTGCTTTGCAAATAGCTGCAAAAAATGTAACTATCCCCAACTTTTGGAGAACATTGCATGGCGCTTTTCAGCAGATTGTTTAGCAGCTGCTCTCTTACGTTGTGCATGTGACTCCTCCTAATCCTAGCGTCACCTCACAAACGTTTTAGAGTAAACAGAAAGCCAGAAACGGACTCGTTCTCAACGGGCTGCGTGGGGAAGCCAGTGAAGGACCCTGTCCTCATCGCCCCAATACCATCCCACTGCCCCTGGCCTACAGTGTGCAGTTGTGGACTCAATAATGAAGTTTCAGCTCTGGATCCAGCAGGTCAAAGCTCGCCATTTTTCCACTTGCAAATCAGCACACTGGGGCCAGAGAGCCAGCGTTGCGTTGATGCTATTGGTTTTGAAAATGAAGGGGTAATTACTCTTGTGGCTACACTCCCCCTGTTTTTGTAAATGAAACCAGGCTAGACTACAAATTGCAGCACGGTTCTCCCAGATTGTTTACAGTTATTAGCGCTCTGCCCGATATTTTTCTTATCACCGACCAGTGACATCACGGCCCGGTTCTTTCGGACGGTGACCGAATCTGCAGCTCTCATAGGACACCCGCTGATACAGAGCAGACAACACTGTCCTCCTCCGTCTGGCAGACAGGGCGTGGGAGACGATGGCGATGAATCATTGATGCTCGGCACACAGATCACAAACAACCACACACAACCACACACAACCACACACAACCACACACACACACACACACACACACACACACACACACACACACACACACACACACACACACACACACACACACACACACACACACACACACACACACACACACACACACACACACACACACACACACACACACACACACACACACACACACACACACACACACACACACACACACACACACACACACACACACACACACACACACACACACACACACACACACACACACACACACACACACACACACACACACCTCTCTTACTCATCTGTCCTCTTGGTGTTTTTCTCTGATCCATCGCAGGTTCTGTGACGGAGACAGATGGAGGGATTGAGAGGGGAAGGGCTCAGTAACACCAGAGGACAAATATCCCTCTGACTTTGTTTGGTGTGTAATGAATAGCCCTTCTTGACCTTTGTTTTTCTCTTTGCACTTTTTCATCAGTACACACTGTTTATTTCCTATCACAGCCTGATGTATGTCTTATTATAACTGGAGAAAGGAGAGCAAAGACTTTCTCAGACAGTTTGGTGTTGCAGAATAACAGATAAGTCTTGAGAGAAATGGGACACATTTTTCAAGTCGGTGTGTGTTTAAATGCTTCTAGTGAATGGGTTCTCTCGACAGATGATTAGGTGAACATTTTAACTAACATATATCGCCTTCAGGCGCTGAAATATTGCTAATTTTGTTGACATATTGGAGGCGAAATTGGAGGGAATTTATGAGATCTCTTAGTATCGCTCCATAAATCATACTGTTAGACATAAAAAACACATGTTTTCCATGTTATTAGGGATACAATATTGTATAATTCAGGCTATGAATGATATAGGAACAAACCCCTGTGCACAAATTTTCAGCATATAGATGTGAATGAATCTAGTAAGTGTGGTGTGCAACTGAAGCGGAGATATGTTGTTCAGAACATCAGAAACAAACTAACACAGCCTTATTTGAAATGCCATGCCGGACACTTCACAAGAATAGAAGTATAAGAAAGTGTTCAAAGGAACGGTCTTTACGTCTGATGTAACAGCGTGGTCATGCACGGGTGGCTCCGTATAATCAGGCTGGAGATCATAGAGGAGCGAGTGTGTATTGGAGGACGGCTGATGGTGTGAAGTATGAGCGAGGGTAACAGATTGCATGTGGAGATGGATGCCATATACAGGAAATACAGCGCCATTCATCAACCCATGGCCTGGTGACAGTCAACTGTACCCAGAATAACTTACTGATCACAGCGCCACCCTGGGAACCGAGGCAGAGGACACTCGTTTGACCTTGAAACTATTTCACTGTGCAGTTGGAGTACATTTATGGCACATTTTCTCAACTTATAAGAAGCCTCATTTTGAGGAAGCAAAACATCCCGAAGCGTAAAAAGCTTTAGAACATCTAATTGCATAATAATGAAAGCAGAGATCACACTGAGTTACATGCATGATTCAGATTGAGCTCAGCTGGTGAAAACACACTTCTGTTTCATCCTCTGCATTTCTTATTTGATCATCCATGAGAACCTTTGCCCTTTCACGAAACAGAGGCGAGCATCCCTCTGCAGGCCGGGGCACGGGCCGCCTGCATTATTCATACTGACACCGTCACAGTAATTGAAGCCATGAAGCAGAGATTGAGGGGGGGATCATTATGAATGACCTCTGAGGGACATCAAGGTGATATCTGCATCTGAGGGCAGATCGGGAGGCAGATGCATGGACACACTTGGCATTGCATCATCTGGTGAGGTAATGGCTTTCTGTCCTTCAGACTTAAACGACTTTCACACTGATGTTCATCACAGTCTTGTTCAGATTTCACAAAGAGCCACAATATGCACGCGTTGTTTGGCACCTGATGCACGCGAGGAAGCTTTACATGACAGAAGAGGACTGTTGCATAACTGACGGATTATGAAACATAATTAATGGCCGTCGTCAGCGCTCATTTATCTCCAAACGCCTAATAGATTTTCTCATGAGTTCCACGGTTTATTACATAACTCTGCTGCCTCTTTTGTAATGTTCATCAGTGCACGAGAAGAGACTAATCCGTCACCAGAAATATCTGCTCGGCAACTAAAAAAGGGCTTTTGATTTCTCTTTGTGCAGCAGAGATGATGTTACAGAGAGACATGTCTGGCTCTTACTAAGGCAGGCAGTTAATCCTCCATATGCATATATAATCATATTTAATCATGTGCTGCTGAGACTCGTGCATGTTGAACGACAGGAACATGTGAGATGCTCTTGCAGTGGAAAACGTGCACAGGTATATGGAGAGATCGATATACAGCATGTGGCACTACTGCAGGTTTTATTCCCATGGGAGGTCAAAGGTTTCCTGAGGACTTTGGGACCTCTTATGATTCTGTTTTAACAAGACTATTGATTGAAGACAGAGAACCAGAAATGTGGTAGTTGAAAAGCCAATGGCAGTTAAGTTCCACGATACTAAACCCCTGTATTACAGTTTAATGCCTTCCTTTTCGATATAGATTTGCTGTTCACAACGTGGCATTATCAAGGGACAAATAGGGACAATGCGACGCTGTCATTCTCAAACCCTGGTACCTGTGAAACTGTGGAAATAAAACGATCCCTGTCACATATTGGTACTGGGGACGTTCCTAGTTTCGAACATGCAGCAGTGTGAAGGGGTGCTTATTCCTCTAAATCATTTCCCAGCATTCAAGGGATCAACACGATTTGTTGCAATGCACCAATCAAAGCAGGAGACAAGAACAAAATACTGGATACAATATATACTGCAAAACATGGGCTTTGCAACGTTTTCTAAAAGGAGTGAAATACACTCGATAGGATTGTTGGACCTGAACACTAATTTAAACAAATAAGAAAAACCCATTTATCAAACCAATGACTGTTAAATGTGTGTCCTGTTGTGACTTACTGCTGTGTGTGTGTGTGTGTGTGTGTGTGTGTGTGTGTGTGTGTGTGTGTGTGTGTGTGTGTGTGTGTGTGTGTGTGTGTGTGTTTAGCAGAGATATAACTGTTTACCGAGGCAGCGACCCCAGGTGGAAGCCATTACGTCAGAGCGTGTCCTCTGCAGGTAGGCAGGCAATCTGGTATTTACCATCAGAGCATCGGCAACACACTGAGGATGAGGATATCAAACGCTCACTCCCTCTGCGGGGAAAGTGTTAGACGAAACCAATTTGCCCGAGATGTGTACGTTTCATGTTGGAGTAAACACCAACGAGGTGCGGAGAGGTGCGTCCTACGGCTGTTTTGGTGGCGTGAAAAACGATCTTGGCTAAAGAAGAGTGCCGGGGAGAGGAGTGGAAGAGAGAGAGACCTTCATTCAAAATGCATGACTCTCCAGAACCTGCAGGGCTCTCCTCTCTGCAGGAGAGAGCAAGTATACTTGACACAAATGGCACTCTCACACACACACACACACACACACACACACACACACACACACACACACACACACTAATCAATAGGTAGTTTGATATGTGTGTGTTCAGCCCACATGCACCATCAAAGCAACTATTCTCCTCTGCACACACGATGGGGGAGAGTGGAGAATACGGCTAACACACACACACACACACACACACTGGCGGAGAGTGGAGAATACGGCTAACACACACACACACACACACACACACACACAGGGGGAGAGTGGAGAATACGGCTAACACACACACACACACACACACATACACAGTGGTGCATTTGTGTAAGCTTTCATGCTGTGTGTGTGTGTGTGTGTGTGTGTGTGTGTGTGTGTGTGTGTGTGTGTGTGTGTGTGTGTGTGTGTGTGTGTGTGTGTGTGTGTGTGTGTGTGTGTGTGTGTGTGTGAGAGAGAGAGAGCTGGATATGTGTGCCGCTTTGAAATCTCTCCCATTGGCAGCCCTCATATGAATGGATGCTTTGATCCCGTTTGAATCACGCAGCATCACCAGAGTTCCTCTGCTGCAGCCGAGCAAATAGCCCGAAAGAGGAAGAGATAGAGACAGACAGAGAGAGGGAAGGAGGGGGAGGTAGGGGGAGATATGCTTATTGTTTCCCAGTTGTTTTGGCTGATCTGGGCCAATATGAATGAGGGCTGCTACCTGCTGCAAGACGTCCCGTGGTATTTCAACCACCGACAGCGTAAAACACTTAACTGTTCATATTTGTTTTATCGTGAGCATCTCTGAAGTACAAAATCAGCAACACGATGTGGGTTATTGTTCTCTGCAGAGACAGGTGGAGCCGGATGATTTGGAAAGCATATCAAATACAGGTATTGGAGGGAATGATCACTTTTGAACCGATTATTTTTGAATAATGCAGTAAAATTATCATTGTTTTTGCAAAGATCTGAACCAGAGGGACATGCTTTCTTAAGTCTGTAGAATATAATGTGAAGGCTGCCCAAAAAACTGAATTCAGAAAGGTATTTTGAGACATATCTTTCCATTTATCAGGAGTTTTTCCACTTTTTGCATCAAGAATAGTGGAAACACGAAAGCCTATTTATTTTAATGCTATTGTAAAACTAATAACTGGAGTTTTGCTTTATTTAAATGCATTACATCATGGTGGGAAGTTCCTCCTCTGTTTTGGCCATACACGTCAAGACAAGCCAATCAACGCTCAAGAAGTAACTCCAATTATGGAAAACAATCGTCTTCCTGTATTATTTCGTGTTTACACCTCCAAACAGATGGTCTTATTAGGAATTAAGTACCTAATTAATTAGAAGTAATCATCTTTTTAAGCTAAAAGCCACAACAAATCAGAGAAAGCACGGTTCATTACGCAATATTGCAGAACAAGTAAAGCATAATATGCCAGTATCCAGACTCTCAGGTGACCAAAGGAAGCACCAACCTGAGACTCCCAGAGGCCCCAGCGCTGCAGACTTAATCAAATCTGATTATTTTAAACAAATGAGATCAAACAGCACCCCTCTCTCAGGTGGGGAATCCTGACTAAACAAGGTGAGAGGAGAGCAGTCAGCCGTGCAGCGAAGCCTCATTTAGAGCGCTGAAGAATGAGAGGGGAGGTGCTGAGAGACAGAGGCCTGCAGCACTGCACAGCCAGGGACAGAGAGGGGGGGGGGCAATAAGTGTGTGTGCATACACTCCATCTGAAGTCCCTCCAGTGTAACAGGGGAAGTGGGATACCTTCATTAGCATATTGTGCTAATTGATATTCACTCAGAGTGCACACAGTCCGTCGGGTGACGTGTGTTTATATTTCTCAGCATGAACATCTTGTGTTAAAGACTCCACCTGCTTAATTGATTTCAGTTAACAAGGGCTGCAGATAAAGATTTAAAATATTTATTTATCTGACCACGATTTATAGTTTACATACATAACACGTCAGAGAATAGTGTCTTTCAATGTCTTGCTTTGTCAGCGCTTTACCCCGGGACATTCACTCCAATATGTGTGTTCATGTGTGCATTTTCGAGGGAAAAATGTGGTTTCCACTCAGATATTATCTGTAGTTTTCCTGTTGATTGACTCATTTTTGCAGCTCTACCATTAACCATATTAAGACTTTTGTTAGTCAAGTTGTTTCCAAATGCTAATTATCCATTAATGCATTTATTCTTCTTATTTATGAGCATTTTTTCATATTGAAAAGCTCTTTTTTTATGTGCATTTATTATGAGTGAAGGATTTCTGTCCCTGCCTCTGGTCCCATCATCACTCCTGACCTGCTGGTGACTTAATGACCAATAATTGAAATGTGCTCCAAAAACTGTTTCAATGAACGCCTTCATCCGAACGTTGGCTCTAAAAGTCAAACTATGCATCATTATTACGAGCAACCTGCAAGTATAGAAAAACCAGGAGATTCTGCAGGGAAACTAATATTTAACTTTCATTACGGGGGGCTCCTGGTGTGACAGGCGGGGAGTGTGCATTGAGTATTAAAATTGTGCGGTGCCAATATCTCCTCTGTTTATGCTACGGAGGGTTCACCGTGGCAGGAGATCAGACAGTGATCCGCTCGAGGGAGGGAGGCGTGATGGCGCAAAAAAGTAATGAATAAGAGAGGGGTGAAGTTAGAGGAGGGGGAGATTACTATTCATCCAGCGACTCAGAGACATCGCTTTCATATCGAGACAGAAAGGCGCAAAGGAAGGAGGAGGAAAATAGCAATAATGAGTAGAAAACTTATTCCTCAGTCAGGAATTCACTTCATCTGCCAATCTCACATCCCCTCCAGGGTTTGAGGAGTTATTGATGGATCACATCTGCAGAGCCAGCAGGGGGGGGGGGGGGGTTCAGAGGGACTTAACATTTCTATTTGAGTGAATCAGTGCGGTTTGTGAACCACAGGACTCTTCTTTGTTTGCAGATGGATTAAAAGTCATGACCTCAGAAACCATGATTGAAATATAACTGACTTAAGTTCTTCAGCAGCAGCGGCGCACCGGGGGGGGGGGGGGCAACAGTAGCCACAAATACACCCTTCAGTCTGTCTGAACCGTCCTTTAGGACATATTCAGCTTGATTTACAACATTACAGTTGGAAATAACTGATTCAGCAGCTTTAGTTTCCATTTTTCCATTTTACAATCAAACGGTTTTGGGACATATTTAGGGAAACGTTTCAGTCCTCTTTGAACATTAAAGCGTGAAGACGTGTCACAGAAAATAACGACCTGAATATGAGCACAATATGTCCTCTTTGAACAGAATTGTTCGTCTTCCAAGTAAAACATGACCCAGATGTGCTTCATGCATTGGGCTTTTAGAGCAAGTAGCATTTCCTTTTCCAGGCTCTAGCTCAACATCTTGTTTTTCGTAATTATACATCAGCAAGTAAGTCAAGGATGCGCAGCATGTACTGGTTTCATAGCAAACACATTTTGAATAAATAAGGCAGCGTTTTCAGTTTCAGAGACAACCAGAAGTGCACCATGAGAGCAAAGACATCTGCCAACGCCAAAAGGGAAGGAAATAGTGTAAATGATTTGTGTACTTCACCTAGTTTAATGAAAACTGGGCCAGAAGTGTTTCACATAATCCAGCTGACAGACCGACCAAACAGCAAAAACACACCCTCAATGGTGAGGACACACACACACACACACACACACACACACACACACACACACACACACACACACACACACACACACACACACACACACACACACACACACACACACACACACACACACACACACACACACACACACACACACACACACGAAGAGTCAGCAGTAATTAGTTTTAAAGGAAACTCTCTCAACTGCTTTAGTAAAATTAAAGCGTGCTTCTGATTGGGGCTGTGTTTCAATTAATGAGAGCGATGTACTTAAAAAGATCTCAGTCAAAGCTGAGTCAAGACCACCAGGAGATGTTTGAACATAAATCACCAGTGTGTGTGTGTGTGTGTGTGTGTGTATAAAGTGCAAATCACCATCAAGAGTTACGATCGACTGGAGGCTTTGTGTCAGCGAGACAAGGCCGCTGAGGAGGAGAGAGGAGGACAAGACGGAGGGGGGCATAAGGAGGACATGAAAGGAAGAAGGAAGAGGAGGAGATGGACGGAAAGAGGAAGAGGACACAGTGAAAGAAAGAGTGAGATCGAGGAAGAGAGGAGGAGGAGATGAGTTGATTGAATGAAAGAGGAGGTGACGATGAAGGGAGGAGGAAGGGAGGAAGAGAGGAGAAGATTGCATGAGATAGGAAGAGAGGATGAAAAGAGGAAAGAGCTGGAGGAGACGGAGGGAAAGAAGGAGGGGATTGAGGATGAGAGATAGAGGCAGAGGGGAAGAAAAGATGGAGGAAGACAGGAGATGAAGGGAGAGAGGAGAGAGGAGGGGGAGATAAAGGAGAAAAGATTAGGAGATGGAAGAAAGGAGGAGGATGAAAGGAGAACTGAGGATGAGATGAAGGAGAGGATATGAGTGGCTCCTCTTCCTGCTCAGCTGCGCTCCAGTTCTTCAAACTGTTTGGATTGATGAACAGCTCTCTGAGTGGGAACGTGATTTGATGAGATCTGATGTGATTTTGCCGGATTCATCTTCTGATTGGACAGAGGCGGCTCTTTGTAAACACTGAGCACGTTCAAATGTGTGTGTGTGTGTGTGTGTGTGTGTGTGTGTGTGTGTGTGTGTGTGTGTGTCACTGCAGCGTGAAATATGGCCACACACATAAACTCTGTGCTATTAATGTTGTCTCGTGTGATTTAAAGGGGCTGTGAATTGATAGGGCTACAGTGTGACGAATGAGAGGGGGGGGCTTCCATCCTTCAGCTGCTGAGGCCTGCAGCCTGCAGCTCTTTATATGAACAAAACAATAAGTCCTGCAATCCAGGGTCCATTCATCTGCTCCAAACACAGTCTTCATATTAGAAGTTGACATACTGTAACTGTGATGTCCCTTGTTGGTTTTCAAGCTTCAACTTTAGTATTTTGGTTGTTGCTCTCTTGGTTTTTTGCACCATTAGACACACACACAAACACCAGACAAAACCATGGAAGCAGCTTGTCAATCACAATGTAGCCCCGCCCTAAAACAAACTCAGCTTTATCCTCTATTTTACTATGAGACTTGAAACCATAAACTCATGAAGAAAATATTCATCAATCATGCTCATAGTCTTCTCTATAATCCGGCTTCCTGTTGCAGCCAGTCTCTTCCTATTGGATATTTAATGGAATGCAATTATCACTGATTGGCTCTCCTCTCCAGGCCTGCAGGCTGCCCTCTAGCTAAAAACAAGACAAAATCTCAGAGCAAACAATGAGCGAGACACAAACAGAAGCCAACATGTAAATGTCTCGTTAGAGCGGTGTGCACACATCTCATCTAGAGCCCACCGCTGCAGGGCAGACCCTCCCCTGTCTTAGACTAGTCTCGCTCACCCGCACTGATAAAAATACCCCCGCGAGGAGGACAGAAAAAGATCACACTGAGACTCTGAGCCGCAGGTGCTTCTCTGACGGAAACAAGGCAGGTTCAGGGAGTTCACAGAGCTGGTGTCTTTAGAAACATGCTATTGTTTGTGGGACCGTTAGAGACATGCGTAGGAATAAGAGAACGACGCACAATGGAGGTCTTAAAGTGGAGGCAGGTAAAGAGAACAGGAGCAGGGGAAGGATTATAGAAAGTGTGCAGTCCAGATTAAATGTATTTCTAACAGAGGTGGGAACACGTCTTTGAAGTCACATATAAGTCTCCAGTCTCTGCACTCAAGTCCCAAGTCCTACATTATGAGTCGTATTGTGCTCTTGTGGGGTTTCTGTTCAGGCTTTTCTGAACAAACTGCTCGTCTGTTGGTAGTAAAAACCTCCTCTTCATTTTTCCTTACAGATGAAAACAAACAGCTACTATTCTCAGTCCCAGGGAAAGTGACAGGAGCCGCTACTGTAACATAAATGGATGTGACATGCAAGTGATATCTGTAGATGTGAGTGTGTGTGTGTGTGTGTGTGTGTGTGTGTGTGTGTGTGTGTGTGTGTGTGTGTGTGTGTGTGTGTGGTTGCATGTCGAACAAACAGCAGTAACCTTCTCCGTCGGGCACAGAGGGTTTGTTAGCTCGTGTCCTGAGGCCTCTGAGCCAATCGGATCCTGCTTGGCCTTTAAAAGAAGGCAGCCCACTCGCAAGGAATCAACCACATAAGCTATACGTGGCTACACCGTGACAGCACCACATTTAAAATAAGACATGGTTAATGTTTATTCCACTGCACGTTGCTCTGTATCGTACACAGTGTGATGATGCATGCAATTAGAAGTCACCATGAATACAATTCCTTAAAAGGAATGTCATGTAAAATGCATTTCAATTGAACTGAAGTGCCCAGTGAGGGTGTGTGCATTAGGTCTACAACATGCACGGGCTTGTGTGTAAGCCTCTCTTGTTTGTGTGTGTGTGTGTGTGTGTGTGTGTGTGTGTGTGTGTGTGTGTGTACGGTATAGGTCTGCAGCAGATGCCATAATCTCCTCACAGTCATGCGTTAGGATGAGATTACGAGAGCCATAATGTGGTGAGAACAGTTTGTCACTTTAGTGTATTGCTAGTTCTGTGCACACACACTCACACAGACACAGACACACACAGACGCACACACACACACACACACACACACACACACATTAAACAGGATATAGTGCAGGTACATCATTCCTTGCCCTGAGGACTGACTGTCCATTTCTGCAGATTAAGCACAGAGAAGTGCAGCAGCTCAAATGTAAATGTGGAAAATGGAGAGTTCATCAGGCAGAGCGTGGAGGGGAGGCGACGGGGGGGGGGGGGGGGGGCTTTAAAGAAATATAAAAGAGTCTGAAAAATAAGAGAAGCAGGGAAATAAAAAAGGCAGAGCTACGATTCAAAGCGAGAGTCAAAACAAAAGGAGAATTTAATGACATTTCTCTCGGATAATTGGGACTTTCCTCTTCTGTCGCTCCCTCTCCTTATCCTCCTGCCCCCCCCACCCTCGTCCTCTTGACCTTCATCTCCCTTCATCTCCTGCACTTGCACACCCCCCCCCCCCCCCCGCCAAAACAAGACTCTCCAGATTCCAGTAGAAATGTTTGGATGTGTGTGTGTTTGCTGTTAATTCTCCCAGACTGCAAATGGTCATGCTTGTCCCACTCACTTAGGAGGGGAATCTGTGTTTGGTGTGTGTGGTAGGTGTTGTGTGTGTGTGTGTGTGTGTGTGCAATTTACAAGAGTCTGAAAGTGTTATGACAAACCTGCTGATTCACCGAGTCTCTTTTCTTTACACACCATCTGTCGTCATCTCACATCAACCGACAACCAATCAATGAGAGTGTCCGTCCCAACCACATCGGCTCATAACTAAGCGACGTTTGATCGATGCTCACATGTCTGCTCGCTTGCAGCCATGTGTCGCCCGGATGTGCACGACATTCCTACGTGCATCCATGTATGTGTGTGTGTGTGTGTGTGTGTGTGTGTGTGTGACTTTAGCCTGTGAGTGTGTGTCCATGTGTGCCGTGATTACAAATCTGCTTTTCCCCAGACGGATGGCGTCCGTGCACAGCGTGGTTGTGGCGCTGTGAATGTTGATGGACAGCCGGTGCATGCGAGTGAGACCATTTGGCGCTCTGTTCATGATTGATTTTGCATTTTGATTCATCAGAAGTCTCTCAGAAATGGTAAAAACCTCAAAAAAACGAAGTACTTATCACCATTTTGTGTCACATTCTCTCTTTAAAATACTGTAAATGACATGCAAACGACAGAAAATGACTTCATTAGCATTCCTTTTACTGCCTCAGGATGCCTCTCCAGTTTGTTCAGCATCAAATCAATGCTTTTTCTTAGCAATCCTCCACACTAATAGCTATTTCAAAAATAATGTTGGGTACTGGAGCCTGGAGCTGAACACAAGCTGTAAATCACAGCTCCAACTGACACCCGCAGAGACAGAGAGGAATTCATGTTAAAACCAGCTTTAAGTCCTGTAATGCGCTAATGAAAAGTGCTGTATTTATATGTTGCTGGTAAACGGCACTGTTGTGACATGAGGTCCATCTGTGACTCAGTCCGAAGCCCTAATGAGAGCAGCGCTGAGCCCGAGGCAGACCCGGGGAGGAGGAGGAGGGGGGAGAGGTGATCGATGCAAACCTCGCCACCTCTCTGGACTGCCATCATCCCCTTACCCTCCTTCTCCTCTCTGCCCACACTCCCCCCTCCCCTCTCCTACACCAGGAGTCAGGGCAGCGGGTCTAACTCAATACCCAGCGCAGCAAAGATCAATAAAAGACAAAAAGAGAAGGAGCTCTGGGATTGAGGAGGGAAGAAATAAGGCCAACACACACACACACACACACACACACACACACACACACACACACACACACACACACACACACACACACACACACACACACACACACACACACACACACACACACACACACACACACACACACACACACACACACACACACACACACACACACACACACACACACACACACACAGAAAAGGAATCCGAAACGAACACACCTTCATGTCTGTTTTTCTGGATCTAAATCACACCCGATGACCTGGGGAGTTTATCCTATATATCTTAAGGAGGGAACAGTAACACCACACATAGACCCTTAAGAAGACACAACATATATGCTACGATCACATAATATCCCAAAATCACAGATCATTACCGTTATTCCACCGTAGAGACCGACTGGGGTGATAGTATTTCCTTCACCCCACCCTCGCTGCTCAGACTCGGCGAAAGCTTAATATACGTCGGGGCACTGGAACAACTCCCAAGGCTTCGGACACACATGCATGCATAATAAGCCTCAACTGACATACACACACACACACACACACACACACACACACACTTCTGCATATTCATACACAAGCAGCTGCCTCTTCTACTCCGTCAGATTGTTTCCTCTTGTTCAATAAATCAGAAACGCGCGCCCCTTGATATCCAGTTTGTAAAGCCGGGGACCGAAAACAAAAAGATCAAGAGCAACAGAGATTCTGGGAGTTGCGCGGCAAATAAATCAGCTTTTCCCTCCTCAGTGTGTGTGTCTTCCAGCAGTGTACATATTACCTTTCCCCCCGACACACACATTACTTAGATTACGCGCACGTTCCCCTCAATTTCTCCCCGTCTCCCACCACCCTTTTTATTATTATGGTCTCCCTTGATGTCCCCGTCTCCTCCCTGCTCTGCTGTACAACTACGAGGAATGTTAAAGAAAGGGAGGAAAGACATGTTGACTTTGCATAAGAAATGAATGAGAGTTGGACGTCCAAACAGCTTCCCTGCAGCGCCCTCACACATATGTCTCCTTCCTATTAATACTTCCTCCCTAAATCCATAAATTCCACACATCTATTTCCTCTCCTTCGCAGCTCCTCTCATTCATTACTCTAATCCTCCTCCTCCTTCGCCACCGGGGTGTGTGTGTCAATGTGTGTGTGAAAGCACTTACCTGCCCTTCTGGCATGCCGCGCACAGCCAGCTTGCTCCCTCTTGTTGTAGGTGCAGCAGGTCTTGCAGACGTTGTACTGGCAGTCCAGGCACAGGCGCTTGGGGTTGATGAGGAAGGTGAAGGGCGCGCAGCAGCGGATGCAGCAGTGCTCGTTGAAGCGGTGCTGCTTGGAGAGGATGGAGCATCTGCTGCCTTCCTCCGCCAGCTCCTGCTTCATCTCACTGAAAAACCGGGAGAGGGAGCGGAGGAGAGAGAGGGAGAGGGAAAGGGAGGGGGGGAGAGAGAGAGTGAGCGTCTGGTCGAGAGCTGGTGGACGGCGATGCGGAATGATTGGAGATGCCGTGGTAAATTAAACATTAAAAACGTTGGTATTAAAACAATAAGAGGAAGGGGTCATGAAAACACTCCCTCTGATTCTGAAGACTTAACGTGATGCCTGACATTTCAATTTGGGGAGATGTGGCGTGCATTGTTCGCCCGCATCAGTCAGACAGCTGAGAGAGCACGGCATGTACATGTTCACATGGAGAAACATTGCATCTTTGTCCATTAGGGAATGTGAGGATGAGGAGGATGAGGATACATTGGAAGGAACAGTTGTAAAATTGAAGGTCTGCTGCTCCTATTGAACACTCCCAACTGAGAGAAAGACACACAGTCATACAGAGATGTTTTAAATCCAATTTAAACTAGAGCAGCACCGTCTCACGCCTCAGACAATCGTTCACACTAATGAACTATTAGGATTATAGACTGTATCAAATAGCTTATTTAAAAATCAAATACAATCCACCACCAACAGATGCACACAAGTGTATTAAAGTCCCCTATATTCAGATTAGTTATTACAGAGCATTAAGGTCAGAAAGTCAGGATTTTCTATTAAATCAGTGCAAAAAGTATGTATTTATTGGCTTTAATTCTGGGATTTGGTGGAATTTATGACTCCCAAAACTATTTACAAAGCAAGAAATAATGTACAGATGAGGCTTTAACTAAAGAGGATGTGCATATACATTTGTGGGCTGATTTTTGTGAAACAAAACTAAGAATTCAAAGTAAAAATATCACAGTTGTGCAATTTCTTATGTGAGATATCCCATATTCCCATTCTAGATTTGGTAGCACTGTTCATTATGTATAACTGTTCAGTGGTTCTGAAATGGATTGACCCATTAAATCGTAATTCATGTTGCTTATTGGAGGTAAGTTGTTTGTCAACCATGATTGTTTTTTTACATGTGCATTTCTTTTTTAAATGCTCAAAATAGCCTCTATCTAATCCACTGAAGGGATGCTGGGTAGTACCGGCTGTTAATCAGTGCGTTAACCAGCATTGCAGCTTTCCAAACCGTGGCTGAACTCAACATAAATTATGAACGTGGGTTTTTCCTCCTTAGATTCGCGCTGACTGAGCAATGCACCATGAGCAGAGGCTGCAATAAATTATATAATGTTTTGCATTTATATCATAAACCTTTCATCATGAGTGCATATTGCACCCGTGCCAATTGTGTTTAAAATAATACCCAGCGAGGAGGAGAAGGACGGAGTAAAACACTAACTGGTGTTTACACCGTCACCCATCAGCTGTCATAAGGAGTGGAGCGGAGATGGAGAAGTTGTTCAGCTCCAACGGGTGGGGAGTAAATTATTCAAGCTGTTCTTCTGTACACTGAACAGCCAGGTTGCAGCATGCACTGATCCAAGACCTGCACACAGACGCCATGTACAGAATATATGCAGAACACTCCAAGAAGGAACGATAACTGCAACTTCAGACACGTGCCTGAAGTTCATAGATATCCTGTGAGTAAGCAGGCTGCAATATGTATGTATGCATCCCAACCTCGACTACACCACAAAGTCAAACATGGGAAATGAAGTGTAGAGCAAACGTTGTGCTGAATGCAGCACATTGTGAGTTTCCTGTGTGTACTGCATCTGCAGAGCCAGCGGGGGCTTCGCAATCTCCTGCTTCCCTAAGTTATTAACGCTGCTCCTCAAGCAGATCCTCGGCTGCCTCACTGATTGCTTTTCATACGCACCATTAGAGGCAGCATATTAACAAGACGAACAAACCATTTCATATACGGTGTCATGTGAGGAATGGCAGTGGTTGGCATATGCATGGCGTCGTTACAGACCTACACACACTTATCTACCGAGGTGATCAGAGGGAGGACTGTGCACGTGCAAGGTCACTGCTTCTGGGAAAACTGTCGGCCCCCAATCAAATTAAAAGCATCTAAAGAAACCTCCAGCTGCAGCATCTCACACACACACACACACACACACACACACACACACACACACACACACACACACACACACACACACACACACACACACACACACACACACACACACACACACACACACACACACACACACACACACACACACACACACACACACACACACACACACACACACACACACACACACACACACACACACACACACACACACACACACACACCTCAAAAAAAGAAGAAGTCATTGCAAGAAATAATTTCCTTCAGGTCTGATTAGGATCCATTCTGCCTCTCTGTGTCTGGTGTAATGAACAGTCCGGTTATGGCGGCCATTTAATTAAATGAGTGGGCGAACACACACACACACACACACACACACATATGTATATATATATACACACCAAGGACAAGGAGGGTTTGTCATGCCTGGAGTGTCTCCACTCTGATCTCTGTTAATGAGACATGAAAAGCTGCTGGGACGGAGACACGCGTCCAGGTGCCGGCACGATGCGATCAGCTCATAAAAACAACCGCCACCACTCGTTAGCACGGAGACCTTTAAATTACTCCAATGTTTAGTGCTAACAAGCCGTTACAATTTATCTCCTAACATTTAAAAGGGACGTGTTAGGATCATTTTCAGGTTGACAGGCTTGTGTTTTGGGTTTGAAGCTGAATTCATGGAGCCGTCAATCCATTCTTTGTGATTTTATTATAAAGGAAGCAGGGAACGAGAGGAAGTCTATTCTTAAAATGGAAACACAAGAACCAGACTCCCCACTTTGTTTTTACCACGTTTCCTATCAAGTGACTCATATTTCAGAGTCAAACTCATTAACACCGAGACGGAGAAAAACACACATTTTTATTAATTCAACAAGGTCATTCAATTTAATCCAACTTGCACAGCATGATATTTACAGTTTGATCGAGGTCAACTTAAGGTGCAAATCCTCCAATCTGCTGATTGCTCAATTATGTTTTTTAAATAAAATCCCAGAAAATAGTTGAAAAAAATCCAGCAATAATTCATTAAACACACAAAGGTTTGAAATGAGAAAGTGAACCCTTCAATGGACTCTCTATCCTGACAGGCTGTGTCAATGTGTGGCATGGATGTAATGAAATTGTAATATGGAAGTAAAATTGGTGTATTAATGAAAGTATTTATGGGTATAATATTGGCTTTAAATGTGTTTAATATGGGTGTAAAATAGATCAGAAATATGGGTATAATAATATACAGATGTATACTCTTAATGGGAAATGTATCACAGTAAACAGAGTGTAAGCTGGAGTCATATTTTGAAGAAAAATATTGAATTGTGCCATTTTAGTCTTAAATACATTCAAAAATATCTATTGACTAACTGTCCCAGTTATCAATATGTGCTTGCAGGGTCAGAGTGTTGGTCAAAAGGTCAAGAGGTCAAGCATTGAGACTCCATTAATGTCTGCAAAGAATGAAAGTATTAGAGGATAATGAACCTTTCAGACTGCAGATAAAGCTCACCTCTGCTTCTGCTGAGCGCTTTACATGTTGTACGCATGTGTCCATTACAATGTGTTGAGTGGTTTGCAGGAATGTCAGCAGGAGTTATCGTCGTACCTGAGGAGAGGATGGAGGCTCAAAGTTCCCCTGACACCAAACTCCAGAATTAAAAACTATTGATTATGTAAATGTGCGGAGGGTAGGGTGCACACGGGACCATTTTGTAATCTAAACTCCGGGCATGGTATGTGGATTTAATAATATGCAGTGTATCTCTGACTGCCTGTCAATGCTGGAGATTAATTGTGCTGAACGTTCACTTTCTCTTTCAGCTGTAAACCCATTAGTCCCTCCACGTGTCCTGCAGCTGACAGACAGACAGCCTTAAGTCTTCCAGGGGAAGTTGAATGATGTCATGGGCAGATTTGCAATCGAGATAACGTCATCCTGAGGTCCAGCTGCAGCCGGGCCAGTAAACAAAAACAATCGCAGTTTTATTTTTCAGATTGATGTATCGCCCGCTCAGCAGCTGTTCTCCTATCAGTGAGTTACTGCTCTGCAACCTGACGCACTGCTGACCGCCGAAGCAGCACAGGATGACTCAGCGCAGGTGCAAATTAATCACTGTTGGGCTTAGAATATTCAAGTTTATGCTAATTAGAACATCTACAGTATAGAGACAAATCCAATATTCTTATTGCTTATACACAGAAGTGTGGATCCTGATGCACAGTGTAACATCTGCCATAAACAACCAGAAAACCAGGGAATACTACATCTTAAAAGCTAAGTATGAGCATCAGAATAATGATAACAACAGTAACACTTGATTAGCTTATGAGTTGAATAATTAACACACATTTTATTCACTAATAAACAATAAACAAATGTCTGGGTCCTGCAGAGAAGTCCACGACTACAAATCAGATTATACAGACGTACTAAAGAAAGTCATTTTGCAAAATAAGTTCAAATCATTATCATTTTTAGATATTTCTTAAAGGAAACAACGATAAAAATGATCATTCCCGTCGATAGTGGAAAAAACCCCAATGCAATCAGTCAAAATATTTGTAATCAGCCCTAATGAGCATCTTTAATAAACACATTTAGTCACTTTTAAGTTCTGTGATGCAAAACATCTGTATTTAAAGGCACACAAGGATCCAAAACACAAGCTGCGGATATACTATACCAGGGTCGACATGCAAGGAAATTGTCTTTGCTATATATAGTCTGACTTTCTTTGAGACTGCAGAGCGATGCAACACAATCAAGACGAAATAAAAGGAGGTAGCATGTTGTTAAAAAGAGAGGGAGCCGTGTCGGAGTATTGTAGAGTAAGGAGAAGATCCTGACAATGAAGCAGAGCGGGTTTGATCCCAGCTTTGATCCACCCGCTGCAGAGGGAACACACACCTGTCTGTCCATCTGAGTATGTGTGTGTGTGTGTGTGTGTGTGTGTGTGTGTGTGTGTGTGTGTGTGTGTGTGTGTGTGTGTGTGTGTTGAGTCTGAGTGTGTCCATGTGTGTTTGTATCGATCTGAGCTGATGTGAAGCGTACAGTAGCGAGATGCACTTGGTAATTGTGAATTGATCGAGGGGTTTTGGAAGCGCTTAAGGTACTTTTAATTGAAAGTGGGCAATTTTCAAGTGCGGAGATGTTGCTTTCTTCTTCATGTGTAGATCTGTGTGTGTGTGTGTGTGTGTGTGTGTGTGTGTGTGTGTGTGTGTGTGTGTGTGTGTGTGTGTGTGTGTGTGTTTGAATGCTCTACATAGCAATGCTTTCCTGCTGTTATTCTGCCTGAAGTGTCACATTACCACAATGTGTTGGGTGTGTGTTCCTGTGTGTGTGTGTGTGTGTGTGTGTGTGTGTGTGTGTGTGTGTGTGTGTGTGTGTGTGTGTGTGTGTGTGTGTGTGTGTGTGTGTGTGTGTGTGTGTGTGTGTGTGTGTGTGTGTGTGAGAGAGAATCCATGCATTACAATCTGCATCTCTGCACATTAGTGCTGGAAGAATTTGAATTTGCTCCAGGGTGAAAAAGCTATAAGCAGCGAGCACATTTTTGGCTTAATCAAAGCGTTACATTTGCATTTGGACTCCAACTGGGCGAAGCAGAATTACTCGGCTCACCCAACTCCAATGCCAGCTCCAAGAGTGGAGGAAACCACTGTAGATAATCACAACCCTCTTTCTCCTCCGCAATGCAGGGGCAGACTGACACGTGCGTCAGACCTTCCAAGGTAGAGTTTCCATTGTTGGTAAACTGTTGATGAAGGTGCAGGTGATGGAAGGCTTCGAGGCTGAGAGGGGACCTTCCTATCATCTGCACGAATATATTTGCCAAACTGGAGCATTTAAAGAGGCCCTATTCTGCTTTTCACTCTCATCCATGAGTGTTTGACAAATAGCAGTCCTTCAGGAAACTGTGTAAGTATATCTCTGACAACAGTGGAGAGTTTTTAAGAGTCCAGAAAGGTAATTTTCTCAGTCCACCACCATCTGTTAAAGGGCTGAGTGACTTGAAATGACGGAGAGATATAATGCCCGTCATCCTGTTTGACATCTGAGGACATTCACTCCTGCAGGTGACTCGAAACGCAGGCTTCACTCTTTATGGCTCGGATTTATTGAAGCAGAAGCCATTTTGTATCAGCATCTTTTTTTGATTACATTCATATGAAATGAACAAGGGGCAGAGCAGGGGATCCATCAGCAAAAACACGATGTTTTTATGACACCTTAAAGGCAGCACAGAGCAAAGCTTTCCAATCAGTTAATTAATCAGTCAGTCTCTGGTCTTTGTACTCTTATAACTTCCCATTGTGACCAAAACAGAAAGAATGTTAAAAAATCTGCTCAAACCGCAAATGGAATTTCCAGCAAGTATGAGAAAACTAATGATAAGGAACCAATGAAAAGGAAATAGACCCAGAGTGGCATTATATATTAAAAAAAGAGACAATTTTCACAGAGTTTGCTATTACACCAGGAGATACAGCACTGGGTGCAATGAAGAGGAACAAACATCGATTCTGCATATATTATATCGGAGGAAGGCATGGAATAATAAGGACACACAGATAGTCTACAGCCGAGCAGCTCACTGAGACTCAGTGGTGCTTTGAGCTACATGCTAGCATGCATATTCTGGCTAATAAGCTTAACATGCAAAGGTGGAGCCGGGCATGATGATGACAATAGTTTTAAAAGGTATTTAAATTAAACCCAAAGTGATTGTAATTCATCCAGAGGGGGTCATAGATCCTGGGTCTACATTTCATGGTAATCCATCTACAATTGTTGAGATATTTCAGTGAGAGACTTAAAGTGCCTCTTTCTGTTTCCTCACCCTTCACTCTTTTGAACCCTCTTGAAACATTAGTCTGTGGTTAGAAACCTGGAGGTCAATCTCTTTGTGTTTTGCAGAGGAACGTGGCTAATTTATACAACATACATTATAAATCATGTTCATTTTTCATTCTGTGGCGGCCTTGGTGCGGTTTATTCTTCCAGCGCATGAATAAAGAGGCTGGCTCTCTTGGCTCCCTCTTCTCCTTCTCGCTCATATTTAATATACATATCAAATATCAGGTGCAGAGGAGGCTTTTTATGCACAATATGTCTCCTTTTTATCCCGTCTGCCTATCATTCTGCAGGTGTATGAGATGCTCAAGGCGACAGGAACCAACAAACTGCTCTCACTTGAAATGAACTAAGAACACACACACACACACACACACACACACACACACACACACACACACACACACACACACACACACACACACACACACACACACACACACACACACACACACACACACACACACACACACACACACACACACACACACACACACACACACACACACACACACACACACACACACACACACACACACACACACACACACACACACACACACACACACACCTCCTTGTCCCTGACAGCTTAATGCTAACGCTGCATGATGATCTGCAATATATTGTCGTCTGTTCTGAAACTCTGCGATCCTAAACTGTGTGTGTGCATTTCTTTTTGCAAAAGGAATATAAAGCCCATTTTCTACTGGACAGAAAAACCCCACTCACATCTGGATTTATATCTTTAGTGGGACAGTGTACAATCTGTGTTCACACCCAAGAAAAATGACTATACGCTGGAGCGCAGTATTTATCCGGGCACTGGACGACTATTATAATGTATAAATGTGCAAGAAATGACCTCATTTTTGTTTAAACTTGACAGAAAAACATGTGGTAGTCTTTCCAAACAATCCCAAACTCTGGTTAAAGAATAAAAGCAAGCCTTATTAATACATAACATATTTAAAGAAGTAGCCACTAATTCTGCTTCTGGCGCAATGTGACGTGGGACCTGACCAATCAGAAGAAGGTAAAGGAAATCAGGCATGCTTCACTACTGGCCTAGGAGTCCATCGCCTATTTTTAGTTGTGTTCCCATGTCTTAAAACCTTGCATGTATGCACCAGTTGTTGGGAAAAAGAGAACTGTGACATAATTACCTGAGGATGGAGCTCCTCCTATGGAAACTCCCTTCTGCCCCCCTCCCTCCCGTCAGTGTGTCCAGAGGGTCTCATTCTTGCAGCATCACTAGGCCCACATAAAGACCTGCTCCATCTCCTTACATATATCACATCACACCCGCCCTGCAGGCTGCACAGCCCGCTGAGCTGAGGGGGGTGTGAGTAAACACCATGCAGCCGTGCATGCATGAATGGATGAACACATGTAAGAGATACACAGGGACTCAACATGAGTGATGGAGACACTACGACACACTCCATGTAAAGAGAAGGGAAGTGCCTTTGATACGCCGGACTGAGACTCAATACCAGATTGATATCAGCAATAATGAGTTTAATTGTTCCAATAACTTCAGTTCACTTCATTAACGAGATATACTGGGACTGCAGTCTTCTCACTGTAGCTCTGAAAAGCTTCTGCATAAAGTAGGGCTTTACCTAATGATTATCTTCATATTAATGCTGATTAATTCATCAATTAGCGGTTTAGTCTATAAAAAGTCAGTCAATTGTGTAAAAATGTCCATCCAATTCCAAAGGTGATGTCTTAAAATGTCTCATGTTGTCAGTGAAAACCTACATATGTTCACTTTAATATGATTCAAATCAGAGAAAAGCAGCTAATCTCCATATTTCAGAGGATGAAAAACTGCCATTTCTGCAGAACACGTACTTCAATAGGTTATTGATTATGTTTGCATCTCTAACACATTGAGTGACAACCTTAAATCAGCACATGCACATACTGGGAGGGTTAATATAGATGAGGCTGCATCCATCTCTAAGTGAGTTTACCCACAGCTTTACAGCTCAGAGCAATTATTGAAGTCTACATGCAGGAGGAAAACCAATTACACCCTGCTGCTGCTAGATTATCACACTATCTCTGGTTTAAGATAAAATCACTGTTAACTCTTTACTGTCTTATTTCAAACCTCATATATCAACGTTGTCTTTCCTCCTCTTTTTGAATCTCTTCTTGAACACTTTCCGTCCCCTTGAGAAAGTGAGACTTTTTGGAGTCTTTTAACCCTGTGATCACATCGATCCGTGCCTGTTAGAGTGGGAATTTCACGCGTTACACACTCCATCTTTATGGCCACAGTTTTAAAGGCCCCCCTCCTCTCTGGGAGACTCTATCTAAGAAACGTTTGCTGCCGACGATTATCCAACAGGCCAATAATGAGCCCTCACTTTGGGAAACAATCCAAGAGGAATGTGTGCCGCGCTGATAACGTTTCCAATCAGACCGGCCTGCATGCGGAGCAGCTATGTGAGGAAATGAGGGAGATAAAGAGGGGGAGACGGTTTACTGCGACCTCTGCGATAATTCAGAAGTGATGGAATTCATTATTGCTTTCTGATGATACTGTTTTCCCCCTCCAAATTCTCATTATTGACACAGCAAATTCAAAGGGAGGAATATGTTTTTAATTGGGCCGTTTATTCCAATGTGGAGAGATTGTTTTTCTGGAAATTGAAACTGCATATGACTTCCTCTGTGTTACGAGGGACGATGGACAAAATAAGAAAGTCAAATACTGGATGTCATAACTCAGTCAGCTAACAAGCACAAACGCAGGTCAGAATCTTCCAGAAAAAAGCTGCTTTTAAGGCTTTAATTCATGTTTGCTTGTATTAACTCAGTATCTTCCTACACACTCCTACCTACTTTAATCCTCACTTTAATCCCCATCACTCACTTCATCACTCTGAAGCTCCACCATGCCCCCTCTCCCCCTCCCTTCATCCCTTTTCTCCGGCCTGCTCTCAGATGAGCAGCCGCTCCGGTGACGGCCGCAGATTGTTCTGTCCTCTGCCCAATAATCTCTATTCACACAGGAACATCACATCCAGCGTGCCCAGAACCAGGCTTAAGTGTCAACCACACCGAGGGATGCCAAGGGAGGATGAAACAGGACGAGAGACAGCGGCTCACATCCAGCACGGGGGGGAGGGGGGGGCTGTTTGTAGTGAATGGGAGAGACAATCTGTTTGTTGGGCTGCCACGAGGAAGAAATGTCAGTCTACAATATGCTGTGAATCTGCAGCATGTTCGTGTAAGTGAGTGATTCATGAGTTAATACGCTACCTGTAATATATATAATATATACAGCGGTAAAACTATAATTTCATTAGGAGTCTGCGTTTACACTTCCTCTGACGCCCATGTCTACTTTATAAGCGTACTTATAATGCATGAATATGGTGTACCTGCAGAGCATTACATTTTTAGGAGAAACACTCATAATGTGTTAGAAAAATGATGGTAAAAACACAAAGAATTACAAGATTAAAACTCATAATCCTTCATAATTGCACAATCTGTTTTGCAAAGATCATCATGTTATATAATTAATTGTAATATATTGTGTCGTATATTCTCTTCTCGTCGCCCGTTTCACTAAAGAGTTTTACAACATTTTGACCAGCCTTTTTAGGATTTCTTAAGAAATGAGTGCAAAGAATTTGTCGTAAATATCCTCATATATATATATAAGTGTTGGGGGAAGCTATTTTTAAAGTTCCAACATGATTTAGGAAAAATGACCTCTTAATAACAAAGTAATAACAAATCATACTCTAAAGCCTTACAACAGTAATTATAATTCACTTATGTATGGCTGTCTCTATAATCATACAGAGCTATAAGCAGATTATTTTGCATCATAACTCTGGTAATAATGCATTAAAGACATGTGGGTCATATAATGTTGAAGAGTTTACTTCTAGGAATTGAAAAAGCTTAATTTAATGTGGAACGACTCAACTATATGCATGTAAAAGATGCTGTGTCCTGAGGTATACTTCGCTGTGCAGTTTGCCGTGCGCTGCATTAGCAGAGGATGCCGGTGCGAGAGGATGTGCTGCTGTATATTAAAGAGGAGGCCGGGGATAGCCGCCAGGGAGCGAGTGGCTATTTCTGTGGCAACAAAGACGCAGAGCTACAGAAGCAAGCATCGTTCACTGAATTCCCCTGTGATGAGCGGAGAGATGCATGCAGGGAAATAAAGAGGAAGGGTAAGATAGACAGAGAGGAATAATGAGGGCTGAACCAAGAAGGGAGAGAGGAGGGAGATATTTTTGGGAGATGCCAAATCAATTACAAGGGACGGGGGATTTTGGCTGTGGTTCTGACATAATGGGGGCTCCGGTACTGACCCGGACTCCCGAGACCAGCTGCTAGAGCCCACCTGCTGGATCTCAATGTGTGTGTGAGTGTGTGAGCATGTGTGAGTGTGTGTGTGTGTGAGAGAAAAATAAATGTCTAGATTTGACACTGTCACATTAGACCACACACCCACACTGATGCATAAATAGACCCATCACACACACACACACTAAATCAATCTGTTATAGACTGGCATCAGCAGCAGAAGGGCATCACACACACACACACACACACACACACACACACACACACACACACACACACACACACACACACACACACACACACACACACACACACACACACACACACACACACACACACACACACACACACACACACACACACACACACACACACACACACACACACACACACACACACACACACACACACACACACACACACACAGTGTGACTGATGGCTGTGTGACACTGCCCTTCATTCTGAGACGCAGGGAGCTTTTGACGGAGGTGATTTGCGCGGAGAGGAGTCAGAATATAGTTTTGAATGCAGACGGAAAGCTATTGATCGCAGCCCGGGAGAAAGGAGCGGATTTCTTACTGCACAGCACTTTTGATTTGAGCTAATGACAGAGAGCAGGGAGGCAGCACCCTTTATCAGAGCTAAGTGCATTTTGAACGAGTGCCTGGATTCAACAGCAATGATGCACTTGCAAATTAGACATTTATAAAGAGCAGAAAATGAAAGATTAAAGAGGGGAATAAAGAAAAGGTTGCCCAATAAAAAGGTGGAACAAACTAAGTGATCATGACAGATTGTCCGTGTTTGCTAACGGATCAGTGTTGATAACAGACCGACCGGCCTAATGCACTCCCCCGGCTGACAGACATGCATATTGGATTTATGATAATTCAGTGCAGGTGGCAAATCAATAGAGTCAACACGACGGAGATACTCACCCTGCGCCTCATGGTGCACGTCAGGCAGAATGAACTTGCTGCAGGCCGTCCACACATGCAATATGCACGGACAAAAAAAGTCTTTACTCACACTACATCTATCCACCTGGGAAACAGTTCCTGGATCTGTTTCAGTGGTGCATACGGAAAGAGAGGCTTGCACTGACAAAATATCACTTATTCAAAGAACTACACATCCCATCATTAAGGAGGTTGACCAATAGCAACCCGCTGCAGAGCTTCAGGCTTTGGCCCTCCTCCTCCCTGGGGCCCAAATCAATCTTTATGAACTGAAGAGGAGAATCGCTTTGTTTCCTCATAGATAAATAAAGTTTACATCCCACTTTATTATATTGAGCAGTGTATTTGAAATACGAAGCTTAGTGACACATCCAGGCCACACATCCTCTCAATAGCAACAACGAGAACAACACCACTGATATAACTGTAAACTTAATCCTTAGCATTGAACCTTAGCACAACAGCAGTGATGTGCTAAGGACATTAGCGTACTAGCTCACGTTAGCTTACATTAGCATACTCCTATAAGGTATTTTCTGCTTCTCCTTTCTTTACAGTTATATTAAGCCTGTTGTGTGTACCTTTGCATTATTGAAGGAGGTTGTGTTGCTGATTTGATCACAATGCATGCTGTCATATCCTGATAATCATCTCTTGCAAACTCCTCTGCAGCTATCCTTCTCAGAGTTCCAGAAACTGATGCTGCAT
The DNA here is from genome assembly GCF_036324505.1 of Eleginops maclovinus. Classification (NCBI taxonomy): domain Eukaryota; kingdom Metazoa; phylum Chordata; class Actinopteri; order Perciformes; family Eleginopidae; genus Eleginops; species Eleginops maclovinus. Next base: position 15,225,655 of record NC_086369.1, read on the forward strand.
CGGTATTTTGCATTTGAATTTTAATAATCACATTATAACTAAACTGAATTATAGGAGCGTCTGAACTGCTGTACAGACATCATTTAATTAGGTTTGCATTCAAATACTCTCTTTCTCTCATTACACAGTCATGTTGCATCGCTGTGAAATGACTTCAACCTTGCAGGAAAACTTCCTCATAGCAGCCGCTGTGAGCTGCTCTCTGATGTTCAAGAGTCCTCAGATAACCAAATAAAGCCACTCCTAAATAGAATTATCTCAGCCTCAACACTCAGACACACATTATGCTGTATTCATGATATCTGGGCAGCTTACACCACAGGGGGTCCAGAGCACGAGGTGGTCTTGTCTTTTCAAGCCAAACATTCATTTTCGGAGCAGTTATTATTTCCTGAGGCGCTCTCAGCGATAAAAGGTATTCTCTTTTTTTAATCTTAGTGGGAAGTGTGCAGATAGGAGTGTGTGTAAGCTTTCAGTAACACAAGAATGTACACTGAGGCACTTGTGTTCAACTAAACCAAAACATATGCTCACGTGCACAAAAAAAACTGAAGTCAGGCGTCTGGGATTTAGAGAGGTAGGGGAGGGGAGGGGAGGGGAGAGAGGTTTTATAGAGAGAAAATCACATCACTATGTCCTTGTACTGGTCACCTTGGGTTTCTGGAGGCAGTTGAGTTAGAGGGAAAGGAGAGAGAGGAAAACTGGAGAGATTTATCACCGCCGGACAGGTGTAGCTGAGGCAGAGGTTGAATGACTGCGAGATTACAGCCACATGAAAGCAGCCTCAGAAGTGTTTTGCTCCAGCAATTACTGCGTTTTAACTCACTGTGTCCCCGTCAGAGAGCAGGAGGAGCTACAGAAACAGCATGCACACTGATATGCTGCGAGATGACAGATGATACGACAGGGAGGCACATGCACGCATGCACGTCACACCGTTCAGACACTCTGAACACACACACACACACACACACACACACACACACATAGCAGCTACACAAGCCAGATAGGATAACAGGGATACACAGAAGAGATGCCTCATTGCATAAAAGCATTAAACGCCTGTCAGCTCAGGAGCAGTCATATGCAGAGGGGGGTTTTACGAGAGAAAATGTTGTACAGGATCCATTTTACACATTTAAATTTAATCTAATTCACATCTGTTGCTTAAAGTGCTATAATCATGAGAAAATAACTGCACAATTATAGGAAATATCCCACTTTTAAGGTGTTATTTAAGGCTTTAAACATGAAAAAGGAGATGGTGGTGCGACAGTAAGTAGAATATCGTAGGTACCAGTACATAAATGGGTTCTGTACTGTATGCTAAATAAGTACAACATACTGTATGTGCTGATATGATACAGTTCAATAGACAGTTTGGGTTTGATTTGACCCCGCTCTTGACCGTGGCATCCTCCTGCAGACTGTCCCTGTATGTATGTGCTCTTCATAACTCACTTTAATGCAGCAACAAACTGCTGTGACAGCGACGACAACTACTGACACGCCATCCATCCACTAACCCGACACTGACTCATGGGTCACACTGAGGCTTCTGGCCTAAACAGAAAGAAGGTGTGTGTGTGTGTGTGTGTGTGTGTGTGTGTGTGTGTGTGATAGTAACAGACCCAAAACAAGTTCCCACTTCCAAAACTGACACTAGGGTGGAAAGTTGGTGTTCAAAATGCTATTAAACGGCTTGATAAATAAAAACTGCTGGAATATCTCTGCTCTCCTCACAGCGATGAACATGTTATTCCCTCTCGCTGATATGGTTCGTTTCTCAGACCGAATTCCAACACTAACAGATCAGAGGCTTGGCAGTGTTCTCTGTGTGTGTGTGTGTGTGTGTGTGTGTGTGTGAGTTCATGCTGTGTGTTTACTTCACCCTCAGCGAGTGTCAACCCTCACAACCCCGACTCCCGGCGACAGACGTTTATCTCCCATCTGATCGCCGTCAGCCTCTCCCGCTGCCAGACACGACTCATTATGGACTGTAACGTAAAGCTTTATGAATCCTCTGTAAGGCAACGCCACCAGAGGGACAGGTTTATACACATCTATAGATTACTTACAGTATTCCCAGATGATGGCATAGCATAAAGAAGATAAAGGAATCATTTTGGATGTGATCGGGACTATTAAGTGCAATATTTAAGGCAATGAAAATAAAGTCACACAATGGACATGTTTACATATTTTTTAAAGATAACATGAATAGTGTTTCAAAAATAATAATTCCCTCTAATATTGCAAAACATATCGCGATTGCAATGTCAGTCAAAATATTCAATATTTGGTATTTTTCCAATTGTGCAGCCCTTATTCGGACATTGTTATGGTACAAACTCTGTGATATTGACTCTGAGAAATCAAGATAGAGCTGGTAATAGCTGTATATTATACCTGTTGTCAACCAATCCCGTTAAAAGACCAAAACAGCATCTTAGTACGTGCAGGCCTTCCTCTGAGGTGACTTAGAGGTTAAAAAGCTGCACAAATGTTTAGCTGTGTCCATTCATAACAAACACAACAACACAAACTCAATGGCAGGCAACAAAAGCATTAGGATAAAAAGAGAGACACACACACACACACACACACACACACACACACACACACACACACACACACACACACACACACACACACACACACACACACACACACACACACACACACACACACACACACACACACACACACACACACACACACACACACACACACACACACACACACACACACACACACACACACACACACACACACACACACAGCTGTTAGCGACTTCAAACACCGTGCATCGATCTTCAGCCTCTAATAATTCAGCCGTTTCTGAGGATGACCTTCGGAAGCGACACCAGACGCTTCCTTCATCCATTCTGCTTTGGAAGATAACACATTTTGAAAAGAGACCGACACAAACAATAAGCCTATTTATCACTCGTATTGACAAAATGTAATTTCATTTAAAACAGAGAGTGAGTTGCAGCTCCGTTATGTCACAGGGGAAGAACTCTCTGGCGTCCATATTAGCAACAAGGAGCTAAAACAACACCGATTTCATCTCAAATACACAAATATTTAAGTGCAATATGATGAATAAGTAGGCATGGTTCTTCTAAAAAACAAGCAGGTATTGCCTGTCTGATATTTTCTGCTGCATCTGCAACTTACCCCCCCAAACTCAATCATCAGATCGATAGTCTCGGCTTTATCTCAGCGCCTCGGAGCAGACCTGACATGTGACCTATCTGTGAACTTATGAGTGGCTCCTGATTCACACTGGTGTATGAATCTTCATTAAAAACCACCAGACATTATTGGAAGTGTGTGTGTAGTAGTCTCCCCCACACACACACATCCTCATGTACATGACGAATCGTTCCCTGGAGTGTTGTAGATGTTAATGAGAATTAAACTGGCTGGCGTGGACACAGACAGAGAGAGCGATGGGCCGACGTGGAGAGAAAGTCTGAAACGGATTCATGTGCAGCGTATAGATCAGATTCTGATTCATGTCGCCATTAATGGACACGACTCGGGGAAGAACGACTGCAGATAATTCTTATCAACCATTTCAAATGCAGTCAAGTACTTACCAAGGAGAGAAAAATCAATTCCTGCATCTCGCTTCAAAATCCTACAGAAAAAAGATCCATTCAACATTTTGGGAAATAGGATTATTGGCTTAAGAGTTTGATAAGAACATCAATACCACTCTCTTGTCAGTTTAGTATAAAGCCAGGAGGTGATGAGCTTAGTGCTGGTAAACAGGCTCTGTCTGAAGTATTAAGAGGAAGATAAGAATTAAAAAGTGTGTTAATTAGCGAGGTGTGTGTTCTGGACAGAGACATTTCCCCTGCTGTCTGTGCCTAGCTGACCACCCAGTATAAAAGGAGTAAACCACCATTTTATAAGTCGTTTGGCTTTCTTGATTCAGGTAAGATTCATATTCTTAGCCAGAGCTGGAGCAATGGAGGACATTAGCTTAGCTTAGCAAGTAAAACCGCTGGATTTACCCAAAGGGAAAACAGTTTGTAATACAAAAATGTCCTCAAATATGGATGATTCTGCCTTTTTATCTTTTATATCATTTAAAGTGAAGATATTTTGGTTTTACACTGATAAAACAAGACATTTTAAGACCACATCTTGCTCTGAGGAACTAGTACATACTTTCTGACCTTTTATGGAACAAATAATCCAACTTTAATCTGGAAAATAAACTATATTAGTATATTATGCTAAACTACGCTAATGAGAGAGAGTGGTGTCTATCTCCTCAAACAACTCTTTAAATGAGTCCTCAAACTGTGCAACACGCCCCCCCTCATGACTAACTCACTGATCTGATCATACAGTATAGGGGGGGAGCGGGGTTCTGGTGTGTCCTCCAAGCATCAGTGTGATGACAGACGATGACAGTACAACACTGCTGCCTCGAGCCTCGGCGCGGGATGACAGACATCGATGACAGGGGACAGTGAGGGACGGGGAGAAAGTGAGATAAAGGAAAGGGAGACTGGGGGATGTCGGGGGGGGGGCACAGAGTGAATGATAGTGAGGGGAGGAACAAACAAACAGGGATTTCCAGATGAAAGTGGGTAGAGGGAGCAGAGAGGAAAACAGATTATCGTTTGGAAAGGCTGCGTGTGTGTGTGTGTGTGTGTGTGTGTGTGTGTGTGTGTGTGTGTGTGTGTGTGTGTGTGTGTGTGTGTGTGTGTGTGTGTGTTTTAGCACTGTTAACGCTCATGCACGAGATTAATTAAGGTGGTTTATTTTGAAATCTAACCTGTGTTTGTGCAACATTCATTATGTTTTAATTTGTGTTTGTTTATTTCCCTGAAAAAACAGAACAGCTTTACTGCTATGATATAAATAATAATAGTTATGGCTGGCGATAGGAGTTTAAGGATAGTTTATGTGCTTGTCTTTTGTGTGTGTGTCTGCGCTCACAACACACGTGGGTGATTCATAGCTGGACCCACACTGATTGCTAGAAGACTGTAAAGACAAACAGTTTTCTCCAAAAGTTTTTTATGCCACACATTCCTTTGAAAATCCTCTCCCCTACACTTTGCATCTTTCATTAACACTTTCATTTCAACTACACGTGTGTATCATTCTGCATATGTCGTTGTGTGTACACATAGCAGAGATGAGCATCGGAGGCTTAAAGCCAAACAAATCCTTATCTAGACATTAATCCCTATATTAAGACGGGCTTAGCGGCAGAGACTGATACCTTCCTGGGTGTGAGCATGTGGATTGTAATCTCAGGGTGACGATGAGACAGAAAGTACATCTCAACAAGTGTGTGTGAGGCCATTATGTCCATTATTAGAGATGGTTATAAATGCGGAGTGTGACGCAGGGCAGGGAGTCCTCGTCTGAAGGAGGAATGAAACCCGGGTTCACCGTGGCGATGCGTTCACACGTGTCCGCCATGCTGATGAATCCTAATCTCTAATCTTCTGACAAATGAAAACAAAGCTAATCGTATTAGCAGGTGCAACTGTCGTTATGGCAACAGGAGGTGACTGACTGCATTTGCATAAGTTAGTTTAGTCCTGCCGTCGTCAAGGAGTCCATTGATTGATTGATCATTATTTTGATTATAGGTCTTAAAGTCATTTTACAATTTCAGATTAAAAGAAATAACATTTCCTGGTTTTTCTCTGTTATATCATAATTAACTGAATATCTTTGGGTTTAAAGACATCCCCATGGTGTTTCAGATACTAGGATGCACATAATTAGCTATTGTCTGACATTTTCTCAGATAAAATGAGGCTTATTATGATTAATGAGCGCAGCCACACAAACACACCCTGACTTTTCCCTCCTCTTCGACCTTGCCCCAGTGTATTTGGCTTTTGCCCCAATTTCCCATCTGCCCTCTCTGTTTTACTCTCAATATCTTGTGTGTCACACACACACACACACACACACACACACACACACACACACACACACACACACACACACACACACACACACACACACACACACACACACACACACACACACACACACACACACACACACACACACACACACACACACACACACACACACACACACACACACACACACACACACACACACACACACACACACACACACACACACACACACACACACACACACACACACACACACACACACACAGTGGTGGGCCGTATGACTCTATGAATCACTGCTGCTTCCTGCTGCTGCTGTTGCCTCATCACTGGGTCCCACACAGCTTCCACTCACACAGCTAAAGGCTAAAAGCCCCCCGTTACCCTCTCTACTCTCACCTCTGAGCCCTCACCCCCTCTATATCAAACTGTAAGATCCACATTTATGCTGCTGTCTACAAAGCCAACAGACTATTACTCAGTGCAAACAGATATTGAGATGAAACGATTTCTGTACGCTACATACAAAGCTAAAGACAGCAGCTAGTTAGCTTAGCATAAATACTGGGGGGGGGGAATAGTTAGCTGGGTCTTGATAACAAGTAGAGCATTTCAAATATTGCCAAGATACATTATGACATGTTCATCTTCTGTCTCGTTACTCATACTCCCTGTGCCTAGAGAATTCAACGGCTCTGACACCCCGAGTCGAGTCCAGAATAATCACGTTTACCAAAATATCAAACGGTTCTTTTAAAATTGCATAAAGACGTGCACGTTTATCCAAAAGCATAGACACTAAAATGTGTCTGCAGGAGTAAAATGTCTTGCAGAAAGAGAAGAAAGGCCATAATAATAAAGCTGATCAAATAAAAACATTCCCCATAATGCCCCCTGCTGTGCAGAGTTAACTCTTCATACATCACCTTGACATTGTGTTAACGCATGAATAAGGCTTCAACATTACTGTGTCTCACATATCCCGGGGCTGCGTTGAAGGTTTCTAACAAAACTTTAATAATAAAAGTCAGTATGGAGATATGCTGTGCCTTCAGGAGCTGGTGGTAAACAGAATTTGTGCCACTGCAGCGACACAAGCGGGAACAAAACAATGAAGTGTCTGCAGGAAACTGAGTACACCAGGAGTCAGATTTCAGAGGAGGTCAACAGGTGGGATAAAGATGAGATGTGGACAGAGAGGATAAGTGCATTTTATCCTTGCGCATGTCCTCCTACTTTTGGTCATCCACTGGTGTAAGAGTGTTGAGTTCACGCCTGCAGCTGCTTTGAGTTTCCTGATGTTTCAGTGTTTGCTCTACCCTTGGCTGCTCACTACATCAATGTTCTCTAACCCACTTTTTCTATTAAAAGGACTTCATAAATATCTCTACCTTGAACTGGGTCTGAGCAGAGAAATGTTATTGCTGATCGAACACAGAGTGGAGAACATTAGGATAATAAAGTGTCGCTAATACAAAATGGGGCAATAAATTACGGTGCAGCGCGGCATCGTGAGTCATAAAGCAGGTTTTCCTTCAGGTGCAGAGTGTAACTTCGCTCAGTGTTACCTTGGGAACTAGCTTGATGAAAATACACCTTCGGGCTTCATGTTGTGTAGGGATAACCAGAAACAAGGCCGTGATTCATCATTTATTAATACAGACCTGTGGCACTGCAGGAGTAAACCAAAACATTATTCACCAGTTACAGACTTGACCCGTCATTGGATCTGTTAATTATTCATGTGTTGTGTATATAACTCCACCTGAGCTCGGTTTTATTGCATGCATTTGTCAAAAAGAGGTCAGAAAGTAAAGTAGAGGTGAAAGAGATAAGAGTGTAACTCCTGCACACAGCAGCCTGCGGGACAGAATCGATGTCTGAAACTCGAGGAGACAAAAAAGCAGCGATTAAAAAAAACCCTCCTCTTCTGGCAGAACCTCCTGAGGCTACACCTGCTATCCTCCAAACCTGGGTCGGTACAAAATATTAAACCCAGCTTTTTCCTGAAACTACTGATGTTTGACTCCTGTATTAAACTCCTGTACATTTAAAAAAGTTATCTTCGAAATGCATCTCAGGCTTTAGGACACCGTGGAGATTAATGAAAGCTGTTAAAGACTTTGAAAACTCACACAAAGCCTCGTCCCAATGCGCCTTTAAAACCTTACTAACTTTTAGAAAGCCTAAGAACACTGAGGGAGATAAGATGTGCCTTACACTCAAATATGAAGTTAACTTTTCACATTAAAGCAGTTAATATAGATAGGAAACTCAGCGTTAACTTATGTGCACATTAAATATTTTGGTAAGTGAACAATTGGTTATTAAGGGGAACAATTACAGTCCTGTCCCCTCTGTTAGCTCTGGTTTTGGTCTCCACCAACTCAATTGGGAACAAAAATGCTCCTTAGCTGCTAAACGCCACAGGATTTAGTTGCTAATTTAGATATTTTTCTATGGTTAACATTGGTCAGACTCAGGGAGATGTAAAAGATTACAAAGAGAGTTTTAGTTTTGAGAAACCAGACGTCTCAAAGCACCTGTGAAACCACTCATGGTAAATATCTTTAAAACAATGTAAGGGAGGTAAGATTCGCCAAAAACACTCCGCTCCGTCAAATTTAGAGTTGACTTTCACATTAAGGCTGTAAAACTGATTGTTTTTTGTTGAAACTCATAGGAGACTCAGCGGTCAAATACTTGACATTGTTTCCCATATACCCGGTTCAATTTGAATCCGAGACATTTAGCTATTTTTTCTGAAAACCTCTGCCTGCTTTGGCCAACTCTGATCATAGAGAACCAAAACATCCAATCTCAAGCTGTTAAACTAAATAGAGCTGATAGATGCTATGCTTTCATTTCATTTTTGAAATGACAGAGAAGTTGTTGATGCACATACATTTAGAAAAACTGCTTCAAACCATTAGAATCCTCTCTAGCTGGTGAGTAAATTCTACCCTCCAACCAGAAGACGTTAAATCCCTTGCCTCCCACTTGCATCTGCTCTTCATCTGAGTTTTTAGTCATTAATCATAAATGGTGTTTCATGTGGGGCTTACTGCATGCACTGTGTGTGTCATAAAAACAGATAAATCTGCCACTAGTGATACCGCCCACAACAACAGGCAGCCTATGGAGAATGTTGTTCAATGTGTTTGTGCATTCACTAAGTCTGGGTTACCTAACTTCGGTCCCCAAAGCAGCAGAGGTCTGCTTCCACATTTATCTAAACTAAACACTAATGCTGTAGTTTGTCTTGGGAGAACAATGCATGAAATAAAAGCTTAGAAATGTCTTACAATTAGGAGAGAATTAACCGGGCGTGTTGGAGAAAACGAGGAGAAGGGCTGATTTATTGCCCTCATGTAATATTCATCAATGCTTTGTGGGAATAAATTCAAATTGGTGCAACATGCCGTGCACAGAGAGAAGGGCTTTACTGAACATAATGAAAGAGGGGTTCCACCTGTGTTCATATCAGAGGGGAGCTATCTGCTAATATGACCAGGACATTACTTACAGTGCAGCAGATCCCTCTCTTTTTCTCAAGATAACAGTAATTAAACAATGCAAACCTGGTTTCTATGGAGCGACTGTGCAGGAGCATGCTAATCAGCCATGCTCACATTATTTCTGGCCCATAAACAAACACAGAGGGCCTCATGCGGCAGATATGGAGCAGAACTTCATATACTGCAGAGCGTTGACCCAAGCCTGTATGTCACTTCCTCGCTAACAGCAGTACAACCAATTTAACGCCACGCTTCTAAATCAGCATTTAATCACTAGAATGACAAGCTCAGCTAATTGTTGCCCTCCTCCTCCTCCTCCTCCTCACCCACGTCCTCCCTCTCTCTCCCCCTGTCAGCTCCCCCTGCTGCTCCAGTCCTCAGCGCTATTTCCAGCTACATCTGCAGACATGTTATGCAGGGTCTTCTTCTGGGTGGTTAATTATTACGATCATCCTGCACCGCTTAAACTCACACGTCTCGCTGTGTGTTCGGTTTGACTGGATGCCTGCTCGAGTTTCTCTTTACACAGGATCGGGAAGGGGATGCTTTAAAGTGTGAGCCTTGTAAGAGCATCGCTAAGTGAACATTTCCAACAAAAAACTTTGATCTACAAATCTGTCTGAGGTATCCTAGTGTAGCGAGGAAGCAAAGTCCCAGAGACTCATGATCAAAAACTGCACGGAGCAACAAAAAACTCAAAGCCCATTGATTTTAGCTCCCTGAATCAGTGTGTATCAGTGTGTGTATGCAATTAGCTATGCTCAATGTGCCTTAGGAAATTAAAGCAGGAAGAAAAGATTCGTATTCACAGGGACAAAGTCCACGAGGAGCATCTGTTTTGACTCCTAAAAACCTCATACATGAGTGAGAAATGTATAATTATTTAATGGCCACACTGAAGCCCAATAAGGATTTACAGATTGGAAAGTCATGTCTCATTCCTCAAAGGATATATATAGCATAGTAACCCTCCTTTCCAGTATTACAGTTCAATCACAAAGTGGCCGAAGACATGAATGAACATCTGGATAATATAAAACAGACACCGGAGGACAGGCAAATTCACAATGACACCTGACTCCAGAGGGGGGCACTAAAAGCAGGGAATAACCTATTTAATATTATAATTAATAGATCTTATAAGCTATAAACTGAGAAAATGTGAAGGATTTTAACGTCAAAAAAAGCAAAAAAACTAAATGCAGAATTCTCAAAAAGTCTAAATCTGATTTGCATGAATAATTTAAAGTTTGCATAAAAATGTTTCTAATAAACTGTCATTATAAAAAAAATAGAATCCAACTTTGCTTCCTACAGCTGAACACTTTGACAGCAAGTCTTTCCTTTTTTTAAAACAAATCCATCCAGCTGTAGTCTGCATCAGGCCTGAGTTTGGTGAGGAGTTGAAAAGATTTGAGGTTGTGGTCCGCAGACAGACGGGCAGATGTGTGTCTCAGTCTGAGGCCTGTGGTCAGCCGGCGGGACAGACAGAGTGCAGCCATGTGTGGAGACAACTCTGCCCGACAACACGGACAACAGTGCTCCCTACGGGCCCCGTGGAGAAGGTCAATCACACACACTGAACAGAGAGACAGGGTCTGAGCCTGGGACTGCATCATAATGCCCTGGAGCAGGGGGGTCCATACTGCAGCCATCATATTAAAAAATAAATGAAACCATACGGAAAGCTGTGATGCATTTGAATGATCTAGCTTAAGTATTGAGGCACTATACCTCACATGTAATGAGTGGCCCAGCCCTTCGTATGTTTTTATGGACGTGGCCCTCAGTGGACACCCCCTGACTTGGAGGAATTTTACTTTCCGAGTCTCTAAATCTTAAACTTTGCAAGAAACACGAAGAAAAGTTGTCCTGGACATAAGTAGGCCGCCCTTGGCTGAGCAGCACACTAAAGTGCACTCGCAGTATTTGGACAGTGATTTGTTTTTCATTGTTTTGGCCAATCTCCAGCGCTGGATTTCTAAAGAAACAATGGGTTTAAAGTGCTGACTCTCAGCTTCAGGGGTGTTCGGGGGTGTTCACATCTATATCTGGTGAGCACTGTGCTTTATACCCCGAGAAGGTAAACATAAATATTGTGGAGCAAATCCAATAGGCTGGAGAACACACACAACAAAATTGCCTGCATGCTTATATTCAGCGCTGGGTGCTATTACATTCTGGGTTTTATTTAGCTCACAAACCCATTTAAGAAACATATTCTGTGCCGTTTTATTTTCACAATCCCAGCTCGCGCCTGGCAACCTCTCAGAGAGCGGTGGCAGGGCTCCATTAACATATTTGGGTTAGCGTCTGACTACCTGGCAACCGAGCGGGGCAGCTGTGCAGAAACCCTCGATATGGAGGCTGCAGTCATAAAACACATCAGCCTGCAATAAAACACAGGGTCAGTTCGACTCCTGTGCATTAAAGGAGTCGCTCGATGAGAAACGCAGGTGCTGCTTCACCATCACAGTGAAATGTGTCATTGGATTATCAGTCTGTCCTCCCCACTTGAGCCCCAAAGTGGTTTAATCCTGCTAAACATAGAGAGCAGGATGTGACCCAGGCCGGGTGTATATTTAATTGCAATTAAAGATGAATGTTGGGTTTCCCTAAATGACAAAGAGAAGTCTGGATATGTTCTCCACATGTCTCCACATGTCCTCGACTACACCGCTGCTTTCCTTCCCTTGACCACAGCTGTAATTGCAGATGTGGAGCTGGCGGTGATCCATCACTGAACTAATGTGTGGCAGCACACGAGCGGGGCGCCTCGGATCCGCAGGATGAGCCCGGGAGTGTTTACGGCGGATAAATATTAGTGGGGCTGTGATGGAGCACAGAGGTGAGGTGTTGGACGGGTTTCAGGAGAGGGTACTGAGCGAGGGAAGATGGAGGATACGTCAGAGGGAGGTATTAGCACGCCTGCCAAAAGCACCATCATCTCAGAGAGGAATGGAGGAGGAAGAGACATAAACAAAGGGAGGGAAAGTTGCTTTTAGAGAAGCGGGGGAGGGGGGTCAGCGTGTCAGCGGCCCCTGCACTTTATTTAAACAATGTGTCTCAAAGGAGACACAAAATGACTACAACGACACACAAAGCAACCAGAAAGTGTATAAGAAATGACTACAGAGGCACAAAGAATTACAAAAACAACAAACAGACCAAACAAGAACTATGAAGTACAAAAACTCTACATAGAGACTCAAAATAATATATACAAAACTCTAATTGACTTCCAAGAGATAGAAAACAACTACAAAAGGTACATAACAACTATAAACCCTAACCCTATATACACAAACAAACGAGTATGAACAGATACAAAACATCTACAAAAAGGGGGGAAACCAACCGCAGACACACAAACAACAACAGAGAGGAAAAGTGAACAGAAACTGAGGCTCTGTGTCTCAGTCTGATCACCTGAGCTTCAGCAGGCATAGTATTACATTTGGATGCTTCATGAAGCCACTAGAAAGCTGCATCCATGAAACACTATCTCTTATTCTGCAGGAGCTGTGCCTCTGTCAGAAACAATACATCTCAATATGTCCAGATAAAGCAGCTCCATGTGATGGTGCTTTAAGAGAAACCCATCAGTCCTGCACTTCATCACACACAGATCACTGCTGCACTGTACGTCTTCATTTGGAAACCCAACACAAGATAACAGAAGCACACACTCACAAGTGCAAACACAGACACGCATATAAAAGCATAAACACCATCAGGAACCGGCTGCTAATGGAGCTCAGCTCTCAGCATCTGCGTCTCATGTGTCTCATCAAGGACGGATGAAAAACATCCTAACACACTTTGCCCTCTCTCTCTCTCCCTCTCCCTCTCCCTCTCTCTTATGTTCCCGGCTCGGCCCGCCTCGTCCCGTCCTTCAGTCTCCTCAACAAATCACACATCACAGACAGGATCCAGCTGTAGCTCATCTGCTGACCTCCACTGACACATTCACACACACATTCACACACACAGCAGAGAGCAGAGAGCAAGTCTACAAGTGTGTGAGACTTTAGGACAAGTTTTACTGCAAGACAATAACTTTAAATCATCACAAGAAGATTTGACAGTGTACGAAATGTGCAGGAATACATGTTGGGGTATTCTTCTGGGGTCTAAAAGGCGGGACCACCATCTAATATCACCATAATATACCCCATGTGCAACTATTTACAAAGGGGGTTGGTGCAAAGAAAGAACCCATTATTGTTCGGAGGCCTTATTGGAGGTATGCAGCCTTATAGTTAGAAATGTACAGGGTTGTGTTTTGAGAGGGGAGCCCTGCTGGGTACAGCTTGCTCTCACCCAAATGATGCATGATATAGCACTGCTAGCAGATGCTTTTTCATGGTGGGTGTATTACTCAGGACAAAGGGGAGCTCAGTGTCCGGTGTGACGCTGATTGGATGAGCGGTTTCTTGTAAAAAGGTACAAGCAACCTGACTTTTGTTACCAGTCTTTGCTCCTACAATAGTAATAGCAAAGGTGGTTGATCAGCAATGACAATATCTGAAAGAGAGGCTGAAGATATGTGCATGTAGGGAGTAGATTAAAGATGTGTGCCAATCTGTACTGGGTCAATACAATTGGATGCAATAATGTCAAACTGCTAAATACTATACAAGTAAAAGTGAATCGTAGTCACATGATCTGCAAGCATCCCTTCATATTTTCTGCACACATTGACCCGATAAGGTGTTGTGTTAACTTCCCAGGAAAGTAATATGGGCTAAAGGTCCTCAGGAACGTTCCATACTCTAAATCCCAACAATCCACCCTGGGCAAACATTTGGGAAAGGAGGAGCTGAGTGGAGTGTTTATCTCGCTGGTGTTAGTAGCAACGATTTATCAGAGCACACTCCTGCAGTCATTAGGCAGAGGAGGGCGAGCCGACCGCAGGAACCCAACGCTGACTCATAATCTCCAGAAACCAACGAGGCTCCTCTGGGAAACGCTGAGTGGCGCCCCCAAATGATGAAACAATAGAGAAAGAGTGTTTGATTTAATCCAAGCGGGTGTGCAGAAGGATTTGAGGAATTCAAACAAACAGAAAGTTATGCAATTATGGGTAGAAGCATAACTCTAAACAGACTTCATGAGGTTTGAATCTACCAAATCTCAAAGATAAACAACACAGATATTGAGTGACAGGTGTCTTAGCCTATCACATCGGGGCCTCTTCCCATCACGTGAAGTTTGATGGTGGTAATTTCTTGGACGACTCTATGCTGTCATTATCGGGTTGTTTTGATTACAAGACATGGAAAAAGTCTTCCTACACGTCTGTCACGTGTTGTTTAGCATGTTGCTGGTGAATCTCTGGTTTAAAAGTCATTAAACGCTCCAGATATGATGCAATAAATACGTCTTTAAGTTTACATTTCTGTATATTTGATGGACATTACTTAACATTTACGGTATTTCTCAGTTTGATTAGAGGGCGAGACGGTGGTAAGTGACGTTTGTAGCAATAACAGTTTACTTTAGACGTCTTTAATTTGGATAAACTGGAGGTAGCAATGATCCTGCTCTGTAGTTACTCTGATTGTGGTCGAAGGTCATGAGAAGTGTAGAGAGAGTTGTGTAGGTTTTCACGGGGTCAGCTTCACATCGAAGGAAACTTAGCATGAGAACACACACACACACACACACACACACACACGCAATTGAAGAGTCAACCAATGCCAAGAGACTAATATATCAAACATCACACTTTAGGTTGCCACAGTTTGATAAGTGCAAGGAATTGTGGGTAAAAGGAGAGACAGCCCTTCAGTGGGCAGACGGGCTTTAAAGTGGCTGATGCAATAAAACTTTTTCTGTTGCATGAACTCCCAAATCTGTACTGAAAATTACGACTATTTTGAAGTGAGATGACTCAATCTAAATATTACCATTGAGAGGTCACCAGAATTAATGTGTGATTTTGTAAAAGTTGTTATTAATAAAGTTTTTTTACAAGAACAGTTAAACACACGAGGGGCTGAAACTAGGATTAAGAAGAGAGGAATGATAAAAGGGAATTACAGCGTGCATAAAATTACATTTTTAGTAGAGAAACCATGAAAAGAACAGGATCAAAATCCTTAGCTGTGCATAAAAGCAAGACTCGGTCATAAAAGTGCTTTAAGAGGTGATTTAAGTGCAGTCCATAATCCTTATGAGTGTGAGAAAAGGAGCAGAAAATCAAGTGGCTGCGCTTTAATTGGGAGTGCTTCGTGTGGCTCATTAGTATCGGCTTGAATATAAAAGAGAAAGCTCTAACTCAAAGACATGTGAGCAGCTCAACCTGCCAGTGCACACAGAGACCAGTTCCACTCATCTTACTGGGCCTGATCTGCCCCGAGACACCATGTAATGATAAGTGCACCAAGCGATGCAAGGCAGCCGTGCTATTAGAAAAGGAGCAAGAAACCAGGATCCATTAACTGTGTATTCCACAGTAAAACATCTTTAATATTCAGTCCCTCAGAGCAGCAGTTTATATTCATGCTTTATGTTTATGAATCACTTCAATATTTGAGAGATTTCCTGATGAAAGAACGATGTTTCAGCTTCTATAATCTATCGAATCTACACAAGCATTGCATCTGCAGACATTTAATGCAGGAAAATATAAATGTATCCTTGTGCCGAGTTCATTCACTTCAGTAATAAGGATTAGTTTATAATGCTTACGTATCTGTCAGGTCATTTTGCAAAAGTGGAGAGGAGCAAAGCATGTTGATTACAGCTGTACATGTAGTGCTAACGTGACAATATTGAATAAAACAAACATATAATTCCTTTTATCTTACATCTATAAAGACGCTCTTTTACGCTTTGGGGTGTTTCCCTTTCCTTTAATGGGTTATACAGGTTTGTGTGCATGTAGATGATCTACAAAAGGCTAGAATTCTGATGTTTTTCCTCTCCTTTTTGAACTTTAAACCATAGAAATCATGTCAGAATAGAGACATGTAAATGGGCAGAATGTGGCTCCTTTAAACACACACACTGTATTTTGGGAGTATTAAAAGACAGAAAGTGCAGGACAGATAGGAAACAGGAAGCTGGAGCAGCAGGGGTTAAACCTATACTGAGGCAGAGAGACTGAAACGTGTCCTCTGTTGACTGATGGAGAACAGGAAGAGTCCCGAAGGAGATATGGATCACACTCTGCCCATTTCCTTTTAGGAGAGACAGTAAGATCCAACCCCCAAACCAAACACACACAGATCGAGCGGAGGGGAAATCATAATCAATGAGGGAGGCGAAAATAAACCAGAGGGGTCTTTAAAGTGAAACACTCCCCTGCCCCGCCCTAACCCCGCCATCAGAGTCTCTGTTTTATAAACTTTCATCTGATTAGATCCGTCTCATAAATAAGAGCTCCTGAGGTTTGAGGTCAGAGAGGCTGCAGCACAGGGAGATCCCCATCTAATTGTGAGGATGGAGCGCAGGACTGTGGGGAAAGCTCAGCGCTAATTTAATTGTGTGTGTGTGTGTGTGTGTGTGTCCGGGCACGTGTGTGTAGGAGGGATGACGTGCTGCTGTCCTCCGTCATCGATGTAAACAGATTACCTCCGCAGCCGACAGTCCTCAGCTGAGGAGCATTTGCTGACAAATCGGAGCACACACACCGGGGCGTAGCAGAGAGATGAAATATGATTTAGTAACATATAAATCCTGGTGGGATGTTATTTAATTATCTAAAAAGGTGCAGGTTCTTTTCTTCAGTCTGTCCAAGGTGACATGAGATATAGATATTAAATCTACAATGAGACGGGATAAAGAGAGCAGCCAATTGTTAGGCAAACCGGAAGGCCTTTTCTTCTTGCTTGAAAATATAAAATGTCTCCATCGCTTGAGGTTGACATTATACATGTTTACATATATTCAAATGTTGCCTACAGAGAGATTTTGATTCATATATGACAACAAATGTAATGGAAGGATGAGAGGAATATATAGGAAAGGTTATTTGCTGATAAGAACTCTGAAAACACACGATGCATCTGTATGTTAAGTCCTCTGTATTCCCCTCCTCAGCGTTACCAATCAGTGTCAGACAGCGTTTGAAAACCTGTCTTTGAAAAGCAACAACAGGAAGGGGCAGCAGGTTTACAAAAGGAAGAAGAGGATTCTTTTCTGTAATGATCCACACCTCACTTGGTACAGTGTCTGTCTGTCTGTCTGTCTGTCTGCCTCCTCAGACTCCTTTGTCTTCCTCTCACTGAGTCCCCACTGGGACTACTTTCTGAAGCTGTGTGTGACCGGCTGTGTCCGAGCACTTGAACCTCGCCTCACAAACAGCTCGAAGCCTCGGTAATTAACACGGCTGGCAGAAGTTCAATCACCACAATGTCTCGCGGGAGATAGGGTGGACGGGATGAATGACTCGGCTTTTTGGGAGTTAAATGAGTCCTGAGTCTCTTGGCCTGGCTGTAATGAGGAGCCGGACATGGGTGAGAAGACTTTGGCCATTATTCAGAAAAAGAGAGTCTCCATGCTGTCGAGACGGAGAGCAGCCGCTCATCCATCACGGTCTCCTAGAAATATGTTCCCGTGCAGCCAAAGTGCAATCTTTATTATGGTTTGAGGGGGAAGGTATTTTCTCCAGGATTACCGGTGCCGGTTTGCAGCTTATAAGGATGTGGATTAAAACAAAACTATTTCAGTAACAGATCATGGTTTGGGCTATGATTACGTGTGTCACGAAAACTGATGCTTCAAACGGATGTTAAATTAGGAAATTGGACAGTACTCGTTTGTCTGCAGTACCACAGGAAGTCACCGGGGATCAGGGCTCCAGACTAGATGTGCCCCAAAGAAAACCTTTTACTTTTTTAGGAGACCAGGCTTGCCCACACCATGGCTACAGCTAATGAAGATCCACCGAGTCAGTGAGAAAGAAACAGACAGGGGAATCTAAAGGGATTGGACCACTAAATGAAAAACAGTGAGGAAGAGGAAATGGAAAATCTCACAGGGATCCAAATCCAGATAGATTCAGGAGACAGGGAGTGGGATAACACCGTCTTCCTGTTGCTAACAGCTATTCCCCTCCAACTCCAAACAGCCCTTGACATTTGGCCGGAAGCAATCACTGCAGACCTGGATGGATATAAAAGTCTCGGCTCCGAGTCGGTCTTAGTCTCTCTGCAGATATCTAGAGGGAAATGCATTCCTGTTTATCTGAAGGAAGACGACGCACCAGTGACGCACTCACCTCCGTCTGACCCTCAGTTAGCTGCAGGTGAAATGCAACACAGATACACACACAGGCAAGGTTATAGAGGAGAAACACGTCTACTGAAGCAGTGCATGCACTCAGAGACACAAGTATTCGAGGTGGATTATTTCTCACAATCTCATCAGCGGATCCTGTGGGCTCAGCAGCGCCCGCTCTGATTTGTGTCACTCAGGGGAAATCAGAGTCTTCCTCCGCCGAGGACGTAAAGCGCCGTCTGTTTAGGAAACTTTGCTCAGGAGAGCCGTCAAATGCAAAGACACACACACACACACACGCGCGCACACACACACACGCACACGCGCACACACACCTTTGTCAGGAATTTCAAGGACTAAACTTTGTTCCCTTCTCTCTAAATGAGTTAAAGTTGACACATGTGTATTAGTAAGCCCTGTTTATGCTATAATCTATGTTGAATTGTTATTGCTATATTATGGTTTGCTAGAATGTGGAAATTGAATTTGCAACAGCATCAACAAACAGTGCTTCACTGATTTAATACATATTTAATCAGGCTTATGAGCCTCACATTCCCAAAGCCTGGAGGACTTCTAAACAGTATTAGCACTAAAGGTATTCAAACATAAAGTCTTTTTATTTCTAAATATAGTTGAATATCCTTCAGATATCAGGTGTATTGCAGAGGACTCGACAATGTGGTGCAGGTTGGTCAGCTGGTGGTGCTATAACGATATATATTTTATATTTTGGCTTGTAATCAAGTGTCAGAAGCTATTCAGTAAGGATTTCCTGGATTGCCTGGACTTCTTTGCTACTCCTACAAATTCCGAGCAATTTTCACCAACTTTGCTGCAGAGGCTTTCTAAAACAAGAGCAACTTATACACATTTGTTCACAAGTACATTTAAAATAAATGTCATATCTTTTGGATGCTTTTTGCTATTGCAACCACACTTGGGGGACAAGTCCAGATCTGATAGAGTATTCATGACCAAGTAGTTGCCATTAAGCTATCGGTTGTCGCTGCAGCACCATCATCATCCCCTTCTATCTGTATGTTTGTATGACTGTCCTGTGCATATCTCAAAGTTGTTCATCGAATTGATTTCATGCTTGGGGGGGGTGTTACTGAGGAGCAAAGGGAGTACCGTTTTAAATGTAAAGTTAATCTGATCAGCGGTTCTCCACAACTCTTCCAATTACCGGTTCCTCAGCCAGAAGGCAACGCCTCAAAAACGGGACTGCACTGGTTTTACAGTAGAAATACAAAGAGCTGCTGAACCACTGATAAACAGACCTCAGTCTGTGTGTGTGCGCGCGTGTGCGTGTGTGCGTGTGTGTGTGTGACAGAGCCTGAACACAGTATGCATGAGCATGCTCATGTATAATTACCGTGGTCAGGGGGGCGATATTTCTGTCTGCTAATTAAGTTTAATTATATTGAATATCATCTACTAAGGGCCACATTAAAGACTAATTAGAAATCAGAGAGTCGGTGGCAGCTGCACAGATCACCTGAGCAGCCCCGAACACATGAAGGCAAATTAAATCACAACCAGAGCTGATCACAAACTCCTTCTGCTTTAAAACCTCTTTGATAAACAGCAGAGGGAGTGGATAGTTGGAGGGCTTCATTTGTAACTTGACACGTCAGAGTAACTTCAATATTTTATTACAAGCTGATAGAGAGAATATTTGCACTTCAACTAATGAATCTCCATCAGAACACTCTTCCTGTCTCACATTAACAGTATTTAAACATGTAGTGCATCAAATCAAACCAGAAAACAACACACGATCAGCTGTGATTCATTTAAGGTATTTTATCCTCTATTTTAAACACTATGAGAAGAAATGGTCACTTTATCAATTCAATGAAATGTGATGAACCACAAAATGATACACCTGCCAACGTGGCTACAGAAAAAGAAAGGTCAAAAGGATGTGTCCTTCCTGCTCAGTGCGCACGCACACACCACACTGCCACATCAAGCACAATCAACATGACTCAGACAAACAACACACACACCAATAACGCAACACAGCTAATCCGACCAAAACAGAGCCGCTGCCAAGAGAACGCAACAACAGCAGACTGAATTGACTCCATCCAGACACGCTGTAAAGGCTGATAAATAAAAAACGTTCTTGCTTAATATGGAGGGGGGGGGGGGGGGTCAACATGTGAAGAAACGTCACATGTTAGGAACCTACATGCTGGATATAACACCTCAGAGAAGAAAGGGATAATACGTGTCCGTGCAACACAATGGAGCTATTCAACCCCCCCCGACAAAGCTGGACAAGTCCCACGATTTCAGGATTTCTTAAGTTTGGGTCAAAAGTTCAGGAGTCTGGGAAACATTGAACCAACCAACACACACACACACACACACACACACACACACACACACACACACACACACACACACACACACACACACACACACACACACACACACACACACACACACACACACACACACACACACACACACACACACACACACACACACACACACACACACACACACACACACACACACACACACACACACACACACACACACACACACACACACACACACACACACACACACACACACACACACACACACACACACACACACACACACACACACACACACACACACACACACACACACACACAATATTCAATACTCTACTTATTGTATTTGGAGAAGGGAGCTTTAAAAAGTGCAATGCGTTAACCCCGACCAAATGAGAAACACAGGGATGTTATTCTTTGCAGACCATTTACATGCACTTAAACCTACTACAGGAGAATAGGGCCCCGTTAAACTCTGTCCATATCTTACACATTGCCCCTTTAATAGATCCAGCTGTGACAGGACACTACCTCGGGTCTGAAAGTCAGAAGCTGGATCTGTCCCCGTTCAGCGTTGCTTTAATGGAGGCGATGGCAACGCAGCCCAGAGGGACGGTCCGGCACCGGAGGGCGATATCCTCTGACTGCTCGAAATCCAATTACACCAATTTATCGATCGTCATGTACTCTGAGTTTTATGGGCCACACAGAGTGGCTTTTATCTTGGCTTCAAAAAGAAGTGATTCTCTATATTCAGCCAGAGTATTTGAGTCACAGAGAGCCAAGAGGATAAACACAGGAAGAAGGAGAGGTCAGAGGAAGAGACATCGTCTGTCACCTTCTCTGAAAAAGATCCTCCCTGTGTGACTCCTGTACCTGCCTGTCACATCCACCCGAGCTTAAACAAGCTGTTCCCGACAGAGAGAAAAGAAAGGAGCTGAAGCTTCGGGACGCATTTACCAAGTCACTCAAACTGTTAAACAGCTGCAGATGGTTTCATTATCAAGCCACAACGTCGAAGATAAAAGATGTGTGTTTACGGCTCGTTTTCACTCGCTTCAGACACAATTTAACTTCAAAAAAGTCACAATTTAAAGACTAATTAAAACTGCTGGTGCAAAATATCAGCCTCTGATAAAGGGCTGCACTTAAGAGCCTGGATTCACCCTGCATTAAGAAAGAAAGAAGGGGCGAAACGTCACACATAATTGAGACTTATTCAAAAGGTAGTGTAGATTTATCTTAGCTGCAAGTGAAATGAGTTTTGGAGGAAGCTTTACAGCTGCAGTAATCGGCAGTCTGTGCACTCGCATGTGTAAAGTGGATCCTTCCCAACACCGAGAGCAAATTACCCGTAAGAGGCACCGAAAACTGGAGCCATCTTCTCCCCACTCACACGGACGCAGCGCTGGATAGACATTTCTATCTAGAATAATTTCCGTGTTTGACGGAGAGCTTATGCTGTTTGTTAAGTACACCCATGCCTGTGCTCCTGAGTTTCCTGCAGCTCCGTAATGAGGCTCTCCAGCAGCACGGCCACTGAGGCGGCGAGGCCAGGGGTCGAGCGGCTCACCCGCTCTAATTGGCAGAAACTCTTTAGCTGCAGAGAAACTTCGGTGTCGAGTTACTGAAGATTTGTTTTAGCATTTTAAAAACCAGTTGTGCCGCGGGTCAGTGTGTAAGTCGTTGGCAATGATAATTAAAAACAAACAAGAAGAAAACTGAAGAGAAAACCAGACAGCCAGGAGTTTAGCCTGTGGAAGTTAAGCAATTGCAGGTGAAACTTTTCAAGGCATAGATGCAAAAACAGCACAGGTAAAGTCTCCTGAGACACCTGTCAGACATCAAGCAGCAGAAATCAGATGCCCTCAGGTGTGAATGGACAGAATCATTCAGGAATGTGTGTTTTGTACCCAGTCTCAAAACATCTCTCCTGTAGTCAAAAAGTAACAAATAGGTAAGATTTTCCCTACCTGAGCTCACTGAACTTCTGTGTATCACCTTTCTTATTCCCAGCACATGTTGACTTATTGACGGACAGCACAGGTGTTACTAATTGCTCTAACGATGGCTCTGTTCTGTATGAAAATGTAAGTAGCCCTGCCTCTACAGGTTAAAGAAATGTCACAGGTGCGTCAGTGAGGAGCCAATCAATCACAGAGTGTTCACTAATCAAGCAATACGTGAAAACACCTGTGTGGTGCATCACAGGTGTGCAGGGCCTTTAATATGTGGAATCTTCTTTTAATTTGAAACGAGGACAGCAGACATAATTTATAATAGCAAATTCTGTTTTGATATTAAAGTAAAACTGTGTGTCATCGGCATAAAAACATATGAAATAAGAGTTAAGAAAGAAAATACGAAAATAAAAATGAGAGAAACCGATTAACCTTTAATGCATTGAGTTCTCCAGCAAGAAGTCACTAATAGCCACTGAATATGGTGGACTATATATCTGAATTATACAAACAAATGAGGAGTAAATGTCTATAGTCAAATATTCCGTCTCTCTATTGCCTAGCATTTAATCTTTGGAAAATCTGACCGATTAAAAAAAATCTGTGTTTCAGGAGCCATCAAACCTGTACTTAAATTTGTGTCGAGTCATGTTCCTATACAATAATAAAGCTCTTGTACAGTTAAACCAATTATTATAAAAAACAGCACAATACCAAACCCCCATACACGGTTATTACACCTTTAGACCGCAGAGAGAAACCCACATTAAAAGTTTAGGTGAACTAAACTAACTACTCTGTTGTGCATTTATGGCACAGAAGGTAATATCAGTTAAGTGTTTCAACGTTTCTTATTATTCAGCACGGGGGGAAATTAAAATGGAGCCTTTAAAAGTGCCAGCTGAGGCTTATAAAGTGCCCAATGAATCCTTCATCGGGTGATTTACAACTGTGCAGGCCGGACTTCATTCAAGAAAAACAAATGTCAGCCGAGCGTGGAGGAGAAAACCCTCAACCACCATCTGCTGTACACAAGCTCTTTCATATTCATATTCTGTGAGACGCTTTACATTTCATGTGACGGGAAAATATGGTTTCGATCTCTTCCTGCACTCTGATTGGCTACACGATGTCCCGCATTCTCCCTTATCTGAGAAACAGCAGGAAAAATGATTCATGCAAAATGAAATTCAACATTCAACAGATCAGCGGAGACTTACAGAGGTCTGTGTTCTCCAGATGAAAGAAGAGTATTTAGCTTTGACCAGTATGAATTTATTCTCATGCTCTTGGACTCATAAGTCAACTGATTCATTTAGATGCAGAGCGGAGGAGAAACAGCCTCTTCAACTCAGATGCATTCATAAAACACACTACTATACAAGATAAACACTGAGTAATAATACGCCGTTATTGATTTGTTAATCAGAGTAAATCTGGCTGCAGCTCATGTTTGTATTCATAATTGATCAACTGAATAAGAACGCTCCACTCTTTAAAACACGAGTAAATATTGCACTGAAGTCCTTTTTAATTACCAGATTTGTGTTCAATTCCTCTTCTGTCAGTCAAGTTTGAGACACAGAAGTATCTCCATTTTCGGATTCTACACGCCTTTGCAAGCTATAGTTTCTTTATACTTTACTGATGACACAAAACATATCGGCTTACAAAATAAGATGCATTATTTAGATTAAACTACACTTTGAACGACTACAACACTAACACTCTTGCAGCAGTATATAATGCCTGTAATAATGGGTACTTTCTGAAAACACTTGTGTACTTCTGCAGGGATCAGATTCCTACACTGCTGTGCATAAGTAACAAAAAGAGGACGGATACGCGTGCCAAGTGCTGATGCTGAATCGAGACAAACAACAACATAAAAGCAGGACAGAAACGTGCATCATGTCACGCAGCTGTTGACGAAGCTACTGTCGCTTTACATCTAATATCTACTCTGGAAACTTCTCTTTTAAGTAATGCTAATTTAATAAGGCAACAAACAGGCAGCCTGATTGCTTTTATGAAGAACTGTTGTCTCATCAACGTCCGCCTGCTGCTAAATCAACATTCATCTGCTCATCTTTTAAAGAGAAGTAATAACAGCCTGAGAGGCATCACTTCTTGTTGATTATTCATGGCAGCTTGGTGAGAGAACATCTTACCGCCCAGTAATTTGGGAATACATCGTCTTTGCTTTGAATCTGATTCTGGGAAAACAGGTCGAGACCAACGGCTGATTTTCTGGTTTGTGAAGAAAATATTTGCTCCGAGCCGAGCAGCCTAATCACTCATGGCGTCCACTCAGGAACACAAAACCACGAGGGTCACCGTAAAAATCTGAAGAAAGACATCAACAACATAGCCGATGCCTGGTGGGCAGAGCAGCATATTTGTGTTGACTAAATTATAGGGTACACTACAAGCCCGGCAGAAAACACATTTTAAATTTGGTTCTGATGAATATCTTTAATATGAAACGTCCCCATTTAGTCCTGCTGGAACAAAACTGATTCGAACAAACTTTTGATGACTTCCCCCCCCGTGGAGGCCTGTCAAAACTCAACAGAACCCCTCCTGAGTCCAAGCTGTCACAGGGAGGGGAAGAGGGGGAGGACAAGGAGGTGAGGAGGAGAGCAGCCAGCACTTGTCGCATGTTAAGTGAGGAGCTGTGACACTGGAGGCCCGCTAGCAAGAAGACAAGACAAACATCTTCCGTCCAAACTGAACTGGAAATCCTGTTTAGAATAACTGCAGCTGGAAACCTAGAGCAGTTTAAAAAAAGGCCCTATTCTGCTTTTTGGGGATTTGCGTCTCCTGTGTTCTATAGGTTTTCAGTGTGTGTGAATGGTCTGCAAAGGCTAAAATCCTTGAAAACGGCCCCTTTTAAAAACCAGGCCCCCTCTTTTCCAACTAATTCCTTCAACTACAATGTCTCAAAAATAAGTATTTTGGACATGAATGGAAACCAAAGCCCATCAATAAACTCTTGATCGATGGGAGCAGTGTTTGTGTTTTCATGAAGCTTTACTACAAATCTTTGATCATATAAATGATAACGAGCATAGCCGACTTCCGCCCAGCCTGTTAACATAATTAAAAGCAATTTGAAGCCGCCCTGTGATTCAGAATCTGCTCCTTAGCCCACACTACACCCTTCCACTGAATTCATGAGAATCAGGCCGTGCATTTCTCTGAAATCCAGCTGACAAACAGACAAACAAGCCAACCAGTGACATAACCTTCTTGGCGGAGGTAATAACAATCACTGATCTTGAGCTTTGTTTGTTGGTCAAGTCGATCAATTAAAATGGATAAAATAAATAGTAAATCTGTCTTAGTTCAACAGCTGATAGATTATAATCACCCAGAGGTATTTCATGCAGATTTACTCACTTATTTTCTGCAAGCAAACCTGCAGTTGACCTTCTGCTAAGCCAAGCCCTTGCTAACAGTTTCTACGTCCATCAAACCTTTTTAGCACCATCACTATTTAATCAGTCTATGCAATTGCCAGGAAGACTCGGGAGAACCCCGTCTCACCTCAGCCTCTCCTCCTCCTTCTTCCTCAGCTTCATGTCCCGCTGCACCACCTTCAGGACGTGCTCCGCCTCGTCGTCCGTCAGGCCCGACAGGTCCAGTTTCCGGCCCATCGCTCCCGGCCTCGCCACGCTGAGCTGCTGGTCCAACAGGGGGGGGGGGCAGGGGGAAGGCACTGCTGCTCTGGGGGCCGAGGCTGAGACAACCCTGCAGGAGGAATAGGGATGGAGAGGTTTAAAATGTGGACATGAGGACTCAAATGTCTTGTGTCAAGCTAAAACTTGCTTGTCAGAACTCTAGTTCACCTGCAGATTTCCTGGACAAAAAGCAACTGAATTTCTCAACGTGATTTTTGATTATTGCAGAAATTAATCTCTGTGGCAAACCAATGTTTATGATACTTGTTCAGCAGGATAATCTCCACATATAAACACCACTTTTTACAATAGTTGAAGAGTAAGTGCTTCACCAGAACTAAAAAGCTAACATTAGGCTATAGACAAGCTATAGTTCGGTCACTGCTAAGCTAAAGGCGGCTAACGTTGGACGATTTGTCCTCTCATTTAGACCCCTGTTAGTAACCACAATTTTAAATCCAGCAGTGGGGTATTAACTTAGGCATTTTATGTCCTAGAACAACCACCAAATTCCAGACAAAGGAACAGGAAGTGATGAAATGCTGACTCTTTTTGAGGGTTTAGGACTCATTCTGCACCACTTTATAAACTTCACCATCAATAGGTCTCTGGCTCACGGTGTAATGAAAAGCAACATCAAAGACATGTTTTTTTTAATAAGTGAGTTAAATTAAACTCAATGGCTGGTGCTAATTCAGCTTGATTGATAATTGCTAACACCTGAACACAAATGAAAAGGACAGCTGCCTTGATTAAAATGACATGTCTCTAGTTTTGTTGGAAACATTGTGAATAAAGCAAGAACACAACATAGGTCTGGTAGTTTTTAGACATTTAAATGTATAAAAGTCACATATTAGGCCTTTTTTAAAACAAGTCTGACAGTTATTTGTGACGAACAAGTGTTGAAAGGCTGACTGAGATTTAGGATCGAGGACTGACCTTTAAAACTCAAACAGAGGGATGACAGGAGGGGAGCAGAGAGACAAGGAGACGGACAGAAGGAGACGGTCTATTGAGAGACTGGCAGCAGGGAGATGATGACTCAGACGACCAGACAATAATGTCCGATCTATTATTATACATTATTGAGCCAAAAACTTCAGAGACAGAGCGGCGGTCCTCCTCAGATCTGTCTCAGGATATCGGTTGAACTACAGCTCATGATCCTGCTGCTAAATGTATGCCATAAAGTCCAATTGCAAAGACACCTTTATCCATTACCACTTCTCTGCAGCATCACGCCGTAAAATAACCTTCATGTTATCCGTCTGAAATAATGACTGTTTGTCAGTTTGATGAAAAGCTTCAGGGAAATGATTTGCCAGGTTATTTCACCCTTACAGATGTGTGTATATCAGTGTGAATTGAACATCCACAAGGGGCATTTGCAGACACACTCAATCACACACACATACTCAAGTGTGAGAAAGAGCTGCTGTCAAATGCTCAGCTGCAGCGGTAAAAAGATGTTAAACCTCTCTGTGGTTTCATACAGTGAGAATAAAGACCTGTCAGGTGGATGTACGTGTGCAAAATTATCCAACAAATCGCAAGCAATGTGCTCAACGTTAACCTGAGCACAGTCTCATCAAAACACCATCAGCAAATCAGATGTGCTTTATTACAGCCAGTTCGGTTATAGATTATCGGCTCTAAGTCTTATTGATAATCATGTCATTTCAGTGACACTCAGTTACCTTTCTGGTATCGTGACTTGCAGTGACCAGAGATCTAACTGAATGCAACCCCACAAATAGGCATGCAATGTAAAGCTACTCAGTCCTTTGTCCAACTATCTAGAAACCAGCATCAGCACGTGGAAAAATCTGCTCTGCAACGTCTCAGAAAAACGTCAGGCGGCTCTCACATATTTGTCGTCCCTCTCCTAATGTTTAGCGGAGATTAATGCACCATTACTGTATGACCATTATCGTATAGCCACAAGGGAAGGCAATTATTCAGGCCTTCTTTTTATAGTGAGTGGTGTCAAGGACGGGGATGGAGCATCATTTATGTGCGTGAGAGCGTCTGCCTCTGAAGCCTCCGTGACGCACACACAGCACATCCATTTCCACTAGTGACAATTTGCAACGACACATACATCACTGCACACACAAACACACACACACACACACACACGGTGCAAATCTGCCTTTCCTATGGAGCAGTGTCACCGGCACAGTGTAAAGAGGCTATTCCTGCACACAAGACCTCCTTAAGTGACACTGATTGGAGTGTCACTCTGGGGTTCAACGCTCCACCAATTCTGTGCAGCCGTCTCACACACCAGAGGTTGTGATGGGGTAAACTGAGCAGCATGTTGTAGGCTGATGTGGAGCTGCACACATTCGTCTCTTTCACTGACAGCTATTAGACTGCAGAGAGCAGGATTCCTCGTTTTGACCAGGATAAATGCACATATATTCAGGTTGATCACAGCTGTGTGTGTCTGCAGCACAGCCTATTTATCAAACCATATCAACAAATGAGCTACATTATCTTCAGTGTTTACATAAAAAACAGTCTTTTAAAGCGCTAGATAAAGTGCAATTAGCAAATACACTGGTATGAGTCAACTAAGAGGGGTAAACACACACAGGAATTGACTTAAAAGTTGTAGCAGATTCAGTTTGAGTTAAGCAAATTATTCTGCGAGTTGACTTATCCATTTATCATTCGACAGGAAAATAAATAAAATCTGCTTATTTTCCATGTAATTTCTCTTGTAAATATATCATATTGCAATGAATAGCTCTGGTTTGGGACTTGAGCAACTTTGACAGACATCTTTCACTATTTCCCGACATTGTGATAGCATCTGTCATCAGCATATTGATCAATAATCGTAGTAGTAATCATTGGCTGCAGATCAAAACACACAGGGATTTCATTAGGAAGTCTTATTATTAATAATTAATCAAAGTTTCAGTGCATTGCACAACATGTTAGCAGCTTGGAATGATCCACATTTGCACTCCATATAAGAATAAGTAAGAATAATGATCTAGAAACTTGACTGACACGTTTATATGTGTTGTGCTGTAGTGCTGATTCTACATTTGTGTTTTCTTTGTCTCACTTACATTCACTACAACCAAAAATGCTATAAATACATTAACACCTTTCTCGTGTCTCAAGGATAAACGACCCTATTCATAATAACGATATTCAGTGTTAGACTCGAGGTAATTCGGCTGCAACAACTTATTTTTCCCCACGAGGATCTGGTGTTTCAGATTATGTTATTTCCAGAGCTGCAGCAGGGAATTATGAGGATTTAAATGATTTTCTTCGCAGCTCATTATTCTATCAGCTGTAACCTTTGGTAACGAGCTGCAACACGCCCAACAATTGAAAGAAAATTCAAAGAAATGGGCACTACTAGGAAGTGTACTGTACAAGAGAGGGGCTTCAGTGGGAAAATAGGTCGCACTGATGCATCTCACGGGAACCCAGAGGACGTGTGCATCAATCTGAAACGTCACACTGGTATTAAATCACTCGAGGAACAACATCAGATCCAACATGGTGCTGCAGCCGTCTGTCACCTCAGAGAGAGTGCAGGGGAAGGAGCTGAGGACAGGATGGTGGGGCACTGAGAGGTGCAGCCAGGCGCTAAATGAACCGCTTGTTTTAGACACTCTCAGTTGGACCAGCGTTTCGTCACAGCCAGAGGGAAGGAGACTTTAATAAAAGGACAGTTTGGACTCAAGGTGGTCTGACTTTGCAGAGTGATGTCTAATGTGTGATGCATTTATGGGAAATATGACCAGGAGATGTCCCTTACTGTGCTTGGAAATAGCTCCTTTTATATCAGAGCTGTGTTTTTGTGTGACGGCCTTTCTTTGTCTCTTTGTTTTTCATCCACACAAACAGACAGCACAAACATTGGTGTTCAAGGTGTTTGTGTACCCAGGATACATCCAGAACTGTCAAATATATCACGAGAAGTCTTCAAAGAAACAAGAGGAGTGGAATATAAGGCTCATACTGCACTCCAAACTCATTTCCTTCAAGTGCTCCACCATCTGAATAGCTTTAAATAAACAGAGCACACCGTGTGAACTTAATAACACCAATCAACATGCATACTGAACATCCTGAAGGGAAGAGCAGTGCAAGTGGAGCCATAAGCATCTGCAGATGAATGAGTTGGCTGAAATGGCCTTTATAGAGAAATATTATAAAATACAAAAGACAATTCTGCATGGACATCACTTCTTGTATGTGTGGTAAAATCTCCCCACCGGATGCAGAGGATGTCTATCTATGGTCGGTCTGTCGGGTGGATGTTGAAGTGTGGTCTATATTACAGCTGCAGCTAACGGGTCATGAATAATCCTGCAGATGATTATCTTGATTACTTGCTTGGTCAATAAAATATTGTTAAAAATGCTCATCCCAAATTCTTTAAGTCCAGGGATGCCTTTAAATATCTTGTTTTGTGAGTCAAAAAACACAAATATATTCACCTTATCGGATATAAAACAGAAAGGTAGGACTTTTTATATTGGAGTGACCTAAAACTATATTTTGCATGAAATATTGGGCTAATTAAACAAGAAATTGATCATCTCTAGTCAATATAAACTTTTTTAATACATGGGAAGTTTGTTAAACTACAGAGAGTTAAAAGGCAATAGAAATATAATCTGGAAGCCGATTTGTAAAGGTCTTAACTCAACTATCCGACTACATACCAACGTTTTGCACAAACTATTCGCTGTTAAAATGAACTCTGGTTTGCATGCATACTTTGCAGAAGCACCTATACTTTCCCATAATATACACGTCAAAATGTCCATGCTTCAAATAAACTGAAAGCCAACACTGTGGACAGGAGTGCCGCCACTTTAAATACAACTTGGTCCATGCCAAAACAAACATGTGTGGGCTTAACCTGGTATGACACATATTTGGTGAGGAAACAACACACAAACACTCTCTGCTTGTATACTTCACACACACATTCAAATTTCTCTGGAGGCTCAGACAGAGGGAGAGCCCTTCATCATCTGTCAGAGTCTGACATCCACCCGCTGTGCCACATCCATCACTACCTGCCCAATTACTACCCTGTGCAGAGAGAGAGGAGGCTGGCAACATGAGAGATGCTGCAGCTGATCTGTGAAGACACACACACACACACACACACACACACACACACACACACACACACACACACACACACACACACACACACACACACACACACACACACACACACACACACACACACCACACACACACGGTGTTAAAATCTAAACAGATGTTAATTGAGGCTTCGTCTGATTCACTGTGGCTGTGACAACATGTGCTGAACAATCTAAGAATGGGTTGTAATTCTGTTTTTCCTTCAACAAACAGCTGACTGATTCATCCAGTTTGTGGGTGAATGCATTTCATGGTGTCTCCCCAAAGAGCTGTCAACAGGTGACAATCATGACAGAACAAAACAACAGCAACACTGAGCCGGGTCCAGCTACCTGCACACTCAGAAGGCTGCTTAATAAGGATTTCCAGCTTGCATTCCTTTGGTTTAAAGGGTTTCTTCTGCAACCATGGCTCTGACTTTATGCTAAGCAACCCCTGCTAATCAAAGCAGTGTCCCTTTCCAAAAAGATGAGTCACTTCCTGCACCTGCTTTTAGTTTCTTCTCTGCACTGCCGAGCTGTGAGGCTAATCTACCTGATGATACCACATCCTCCAACAACCCCCCTCATGTTATGCATTTCATTCACGTTGCATGACAACATGTGTGTGTGAAATCCTGCGGTGACAGACGTCAGACACACATGGACAGAGGAGCAGGCATCGGAAAGGTGATCAACGAAATCTGAATCTGCCTCATGTTTCAATCATTAATCCACATTATTCGCAGTGAGTTGATGTGCAGAATCACTTACACAGGATCAGTGGGTGCCGGATGGCCGCCAGTTACAGTCTCTTTCACGTTATCCCAGATAATGCCCAAAAGACGCGGAGGGATGCGCCGCAGCACGTGTAAACTTCCGCGGCACCTGTGCGTCTGTCTCCCGGATACTTTTGTGCTGCCTGCCCCTCAGCTGCTCGGCTTATTGTTTTTTTCTTTCTTTCACCCTCAGCAGCAGAAGCAGCAGCAGACGCATGCACCGCTGAATGGGTGATCACGAGGTTTGTATTACACAGAGGAAGGAGGGAGGGCGCACGGAAAGCGAGGTGAGGGATTGGCACCCAACCTCAGCTCCTCTTCCTGTGTTCATGGTGACACAGAGAGGCGCAGGGGATGGCTGGACATCAGAGCTAGTTGAGTGTGTCTTCGTGCTTGACTGATTTGATATCTAATCCCTTATTTTTGTCCTGGCACCTGTGCAGCCTGCGCTCCCAATTTGGCACGGCTGAGCAGGAGGAGGAGGAGGATGAGGAGGGGGCGGTACTGTGTTGGCTGGCTCCATTCACAAAGCCAGTCACTGTGCAATTAACCTAGAATAGAGATGAAAACATCCCAATTAATACAGCATCTATCTCTCAGATTCTCGTGTCTGTGTCTGATATCAAACCTCACTATTTCAGGGCAGAAATGCATCACAAATACATTAAAGGGGCCATAAAGTGCACATTTTAAGGTTCATATTCATATTTTGGGCTTCTACTACAACATCTTTACATGCTTAAACAAAATAGAATCACATTATTTTTCACAATATGTCCAGTTGAATATACCTGTAATCACCCTCCGTTTTGGGCGCCTGTCTCTTTAAGATGCCCTTCCATAAAGCTCTGCTCTGATTGGCTTTAGAGATCATTATGGTGCACCTTTGCAAAGGTAGTTCTCCAGCTGGGTGGAGATATTCAGATGAGGGCGGTTTATTATTCTAATGAGTCTGCATATGACGTGTACAGTAGATCATCGCTACGTTTCCTAAATAACTGGCAGAGGTAACAGATCACACAACAGCGTCTTACTGTGACAGAGTCCGACCTACTTGACTTTAAAAAAGTATTTTAAATTGTGTAAATCATGGCACAAATCAAACCCTATACAAACATACATTTTTGAATGTGAATTGGGGATCTTCTATCCATTTATCTATCTATCTATCTGAGGAAACCTACCACCCTTCTATCTCCATGATAGTATTTCCCTGCAGATCCACTTGAGAGCCCACTGTCTCCCTGAGTTGTGTTCTCGCTGAGCTTCAGAGCTCAGAGGAGGCCTGGCTGTTTGTTCTCTTTATTAGTGCACAGTCTTCTGGAAATAATGCTGACAGTGGTGCATTGCAGGAACACTTTCTGGGCTGTGCTTAACAAGGTGCATTTTAACAAGATAAAGTGCAATAATAGTCGACTTTATTGAGAATATAAATCAAGCTGCAGTGATGCTGTCTTTACCCTCAGTCTAATTAAGGCTGCATTTTACAACACAGACTGCCAGGGAAACTTTTCCTAGTCATATATTCTAATTATTAGCCTCTATTTTCCCTCACAAAAACATGTCCGTGAGTCACTGTATACTGGAAGCCTCAAGTCACACCCTTGATTTACATAGAGTCTACAGAATAAGTCACAAAGCTGCTGCAGAGCTGAGTGTGTAATCTCAGGTATTTGATTCATATCACTCTTTCAATGCTCACAGATAACACAAACACAGGGGGCACTGCAAATAGTCAAGCCCAGAGAGCACACAGCTCTTGTTCATCCACACAACTCGTGCACAGAAAAGTTTGTCGAAAGATGAATTGCATCAATTTTTTATTGTAACATTTGCCCTGCCTCCACAAACCCCTGTGTATCCCCTCTTCACCCACGGTCTGAGTAGAAGAACATGTTTGTTATTTATACTCAGACACACAGTTTGCATTATTAAAAATCTGCAAAAGCGTCAAGGTTAGGTGAGGATCCTTGACCATTCTCCATTTCCTCATGTAGCGTCTACTTGTACCCCTTGCTTATAGATAGACATTTTACATTTTTGTTATATGTTATATGCTTCCTGGAGACGGCCACTTTAGTATTGTCTCCTCCCATTACTTTAAAAGTGCATGTGTGTAGAGAAAGAAATACCCAAACATTGACTTCTTCCTCAATCCCTCAGAGAAATGTGAGATAATGTTCATTTAAAATGTAGTGTAGAAGGATATGGTCTTGTTAGAAGGGTCATGGCGGGGATTATTCAAATCTCTTACTTGAGCAAATATGACTGAGCAGAGGATGTTCAGCGGTGCACTTTAAAGCGAGTGTGCTTATTATGGTTCAGCGCTCATTGCTTGGAGATTTAAATAACACATGTCTGGCCTGTTAAACTGCTGTTTGGCTTGCTTAGTCTGCAAGATGTAGTTAAAGCGGTGCAAACAAACACACTGAGATTGAAACCACCCGGGCGGCTGCAGCGCTGCAACAAAGCTAAGGTTCATTACAATACATCAGAAGTGGACAGAGTCACTGAAACACTTTCACTGGACTCCCAGTACAATCCCAGTCCTCTGCTATAGGTCACTAAGTAGCTCCTGTGTGGAGTGGGGGGGTCATTCCTGCTTCTACGTCAGCAATCCTCCGGTCACAAGCACATTTCTGCAACCTTAAGACAACTGCTGGTCACATAAATGTTTGAGTAAAGCTCATTAAAGGCTTCACGCTGCAGGATAATGATGTTTGAGCTGCTGAGTCACTTCTAGTCTGATCTGAGGAGAATAACATTTCTGTCAAACGTTTCCCATTTCCAAACAACGAGGCTTCATATGTTAACATGTCTGCCTGGGGGGTTTGGATTGTTACCTGATGCATTTTCTCTCTAATGATCCCATCCAGCTCCCAGGTGGAGACCCAGGGAATATCCAGGCAGTTATCGTTGGTAGCCGGCGTGTGAAAATGCAATCAGCAGGTCATGCCTTAACACGCGGCGACAGTGTGGGATAGATTTACTGAGCATGGGAACCCTCAAAGCTTGCTGGGGGAGTTATGATTGCTAAATTGAAATATTTAGAGTGACTAAGGAGAGCAAGTCATTGTGGTCCTTCTATCCGTATCACATGCTGGTGTTACAGTGTGTGTGGGTGTGGGTATTTTCTGCAGGGACATTCAGTGTTTCTGAGGCACAGCCCTTTTCCCGGCACACTAGATGATCTCGTCCCTCAACCTAATGTCAGCCTTCGAAAGGAAAAAGTGGCCAATGAATCATAACCGTACGTTAGCAGCCAGTCAGAGATGATTGATGGATGTTTTGTCCGGGAAACTCGTAAGAAATAAAGGCAACAATCTGTAGTATTACTGTAATCTCACACAGGCAGAAAGCACCACTGGACGAGGTAATGACAAGCATAAACAGAGCTCTGCCACCAGGGGTCCTCCAAAATAAGAGGGTTTGCTCTGTGAAATATTGTCATAACTGATGCATTTAAAGAAGATAACCCTGGTCTCGTTATATTGACCGAAAACATCCCAGACCCTATAATACCATGGGGGTTGTTGATGCACATTTTATGCTTGATATTCAAAATGTGTGCCAGTATACCATCAACATTATAATATGTTCTGCAACGGTTTATGCAGAAGAAGCTAATTATATTGATTTGCTTGCTATATTTAGGATAATACCTGTATATTTGCTTTCTCTTCCCGTGTTGCAAGTGTTTCTGAAACCTCTCAGTGTGTTCCTGAATCTGCACAGAGATCATATTCCAGTAATAAAGTCACAGTGACGTCTCTGTGTGCGGGGAGGCAGCAGGTGTGTCATGCACTGAGAAAGAAAAAGGCTTTTGCACCTGCGACACTCAGCATTCAGTCACCATCAGTGATCCCTGATGTGCACTGACCTGCAAGCACACGCCTGCCTGTGCGTCCACCTGGTCACTGTGGTCACATCCTCAGGTAGAAGCTTTTCAAAGCCGTACCTCCATCTCTTAGAGGTAGAAGGTGTATAAATACCTCTGACAACCAATAGGATCATCTTACTCCGCAGTTGTTGAATAAATATGTTTTTCCCATTTAAAGGATCATTCAAATGCAGCCTTTGTGACTTTTAGTATCCCATAATCCTACCTAGGTCATTGTCAAAACAGCTGGAGCTTTAGGTTACATTTTCATCATCTCTTGTATTTCTACATGTGGAAATATTCAGAATTCACCTTTAATTTAAGCCTGATTATTGCAGTCTGACCTTTGAAAAAGTCTTTTAAATTTAACTGTGTGGTAATGCTTAAATTAGCGTACCATTATCTGAAAGTCTCTCAACACGCATGACATAAAATCCATCAGCAGGAACAGACTGTAAGGCTATAAATCAGATGTTAACAAGCCCATAAAGTATATTCAGTTATGTCTCAATCAATGGAAAACAATTAATAAAACCCATGATTTGTGGTAATTATTCTGGAATAATGAAAGGCCTGAGATGCACAGAGCTCAGGGTCAGAGTATTGATTTCAAATTAAACTCCTGCTTTTAATCCCACAATAATGTGCCAGTGAAATCCTCTGCTGCCTGTGAATTAATGCTGCAGATGAGCCGCAGGTTCCCCCTCTCTGCAGGCTCAGTTTATTCCTTTCAAACGAACATTTCCCGTGTTTGTCAGTGATGAGGTGGAGGTGCAGCCTCTGCCCACTCAGCATGACTAATTGCCCATAAGTGGCCATCCCAGTGTCGGAAACAAAGCATCACCGAAAACAAACAAACAAAATGAGTCACTCCGTGCATCACAGTGTGGAGGAAGCATATGTCGTTTGACAAGGAGAGAGTAACAAAAAGAGCTTTACATTTGATAAGTGTTTCCTCAGAGATCCCTGGGGGTGTATGGGGCTTCAGTGTAGGGGGAAAGGAGTCATGAAGCCCCTGTTACAGCTAATAAAAACAGCCGATTGTCCTCCGGGTTGGGTAATGAGTGAAAGCAGGAGCTGAGGAAAATCACACTCGTAATGGAAAACAACTGCTTAAAGTCCTCGTTATGCTACGCACGGATCCGCCATGACGGAGGGACTGGATGGAGCCAGTTTGCTCAGGTGCTGCAAAATGCCTTCAGAGCAGATGTTCATTAAGACTGATTTGCATTTCAACGACAAAGCAATGCATGAACATGGCAGCTTATGGAAGGTGTCAGGACAACAGGAGGTCACATATTCCTGTGGGAACGCTGGCCTGTGGCTTTAAAGCTCCTCAGAGTGAGAATATGTTCTGTCCAGATCCCATTGACTGGGTCTTTATGCACCGTGCAAAGCTTTCCAAGTCTGCAGTCGCAAGTCCCTTTTAGTCGCCCATCACTTAATCCTTTCCCTTCCAGTGTTTAGAAAGCACAACATATTGACAGTCTGGTCAATCTCCTTCCAGGCTATATTAGTCACACAGCACAGAAGCCTGCTAACCTCCCCCCCCTGCTCTCCTCTCCTTCCCTGTGTTTATTTCACAAATGTGGATGAGTGAGAGTAAATTTGCTAGCCGCTCCATTTCCCGATTTGCTTGCCAAAAGTTTCTGCAGCCAAGTTTAGCCACAGCTGTTTACAGAAGAGGTGTTTGTGCTGCTCGCCACCAAGATTCAGCCATTCCTGGAAACACAAAACAAAAATAGTGAGCCCCTCGGCCCGGACCGTGATCGTCTCAGGAGCAGACGAGTTCACCAGGGTATCTGAGGATGAATGAATGATGTCTTCAACTCAGTTTGTCCAACGTTAGTTAGCTAGCTCCAGTTTGATGATGCAGCAGATTAAAGCTGCACTAATCAATGTCTTTTATAATCAACAAGGGATCAAATGACTACATGCAATGTCAAAGTGCAGAGGAGGAAGGTGACAAAGTCAGGGTGGATAATCGGTTAAAAGAATACAGGATTTTCACTCAAGAGACCACCATGAGTGTCTCCTGTGAATGCACAGTTTTTTTATTACTTAACCACGTGTTTTAGTGCCTTAACTTAAAACAAGTCAGCGTTAAACTTAAAAGTGCATGACGTTGCAGATTCTTCTAAACATAAGAAGAGGAGTAAAAACATTTAGGATGTTATCCCGGTCATTAGTCGGGTTCTACAGCCTTCAACTTTACAGTTTCGGTTCATTAGGGGCATAGATAAGACGTGATATATATCCTTTAGAGTGGTTCTCTCACTGTGCCCTTATCTGACACAGATTTTTGGATAACAAGAAACTCTTTTAATGACTTTTACCACTCTTCTTGGGAGTTCTTGATTGTCAAGGACTCTGAAGTCTTTAGTGTGCAGACAAAGGAGCCGACAAAATGACAAAGTCCTGACAGTCAGCACAGACATCTGACATGTTGCAGATCAAAAAGCATACATAAAAGCGAATTGTATCTGCCTCACATCCACAGAAACACATGCTTTTTTATGGATCTATAATAACCCCATAGATATAACTGTCTACCTCCATGTCATCATGCATGTGTGTCAGCAGCAGCGTCAGAGACCCTTGTTTCTCTCCCCTCTCTTCAGAAGCCTTCAACCCTCGGTGGCATTGTTTGAATCCGACTCCTTGCTGCCATGGTAACGGTGCAGAGAGAGAGAGAGGGGAGAGAGAGAGAGAGAGAGGGAGAGAGAGAGAGAGAGGGGAGGGAATAAATGGGAGATGGTGAGAGGGCACGACCCGCACTCCATCTCACACGCCATCATGATACCATGTTCAGTATTCTGTCTGGATGAACAACGTGGGATGATTTTCATGACTGCTGTAGAGGAGCAGTTCCCAAAATTCAGAGAAGGTGCTGCAGGAAATCTCTGTATGTGTGTTTTACTGCATTTTTGATCATTATAAGTCAGTCGTTATCATTTCTTCAGTTGGTTCAATAGGTTTTTATAACATAAAGCATCCTTTGTTTAGCTGGAAACAGAAATTGAAGGTTGTTGACGTGTAGGCTGCAGTTATCTAGCTTACAACTGGAAAGCAAACCATTTAAATCTTTAAATTCAATGTTAGCACGCATGCATTACATTTCGTATGTCATCATATACCCTCAAAAAATAGATTGAGTGGAATCAATTGAGTCAGCTAACTATCTTGCTTTTCTTGCGCAACACCCTTCTTTTTCATGAACCACATAGGACGATTTTGTGTTGACTGACTCGAAGCCTGCAGCCACAGAGACAGATGATTCAATTGATAATCTGCAGACTGAATCACTTCTCTTACTGTGGGCTTTGATGTCTAAATTGATTTGGTATGGTAACAAGATTCATCTAAAACACAGCATTTTAATATAAAGCCATATTTCATGTTTTCTGCAGTGGGGAAATGGATGCTGTGATGGCTGGAATGCTGCGGTATCTCCAGAATGAGATTAAAGACAAATACCGTGAGGATCTGATGATGTATTTAAGATTCACTTTGAGTGTGCTAACGCTCAAACACCCAAGGACACATTAACAGAAAGTGAAACGTAAGAGGACAGACAATAATACCTCTCAGTTCAATGACAAGCTCACAAATTGCCGCGTCGTTTCCCTCGGCCTCGTCCTTGGCTTCCTCCACTGTTTCCACATGAGAGGACTGAAAGCCTCGCTGCTTTTTCTCACACCTTTCAAAGGGCTGTTAGCAAAGCATCTGCACGAAGAAGAGGGAGAAACAATCTGCTGGGGAGCAGTATCGATTCCTAATCCAAACTAACTCTGTCCAGTTGCACAGACATGAATTCAGTCTCATTTCCTAACTAGAGGTCATTATATAAAGTATGCACACCTTGCTCTTCACAGGCTGACACACACACACACACACACACACACACCCACACACACACACACACACACACACACACACACACACACACTTGCATAAAATAATAACACTTGATCAGGAGTGCTATTTGGAGCATGACGGGGTTCAGTTTGCCAAATGGATGTCTCAATATGACAAATTTCCCCTTGACGCACAACGAGGCTAATTGACCGTCATTGGTTCATTTCATCTGAAAGCAATCCTCGCCGGAGGTCTGCGCTCTCCGATGCCCTTCTGAATTGTTTTAGAGTTCGGATGCAAATACATATGTACAGCAATGGTGAAAGAGGTACTCTGATTGTGTACTAAATTGTAAAAATACCCTGTTAGAAGTAATCAAAGCCTTACTGAAGTAAAAGTACAAAGGTATTAGCATCAAAGCACATTTAAAGAGGCCCTGTTATGCGCTTTCCCTTTCCTGTAGTGTGCTATATAGGTTTTTGTGCATGTAAAGTGCCCCCAGATAGATGTAATGGAGTAACAAGTACAATATCAGCTTCTAAAGTGTAGTAGAACATAACATAAAAACACCCAGGTAAAGTACAGGCACCTCAAAACTGTACAACACCGTACAATGTTCTTCATTTCACTCAACCCCTGACGTAGAGCTATAAAAGGCTGGCTGCTGTTTTTTTCTATTTACAGCATGAGTGCTCCATAAAGCCCTGAGACCCAACATAATCCTTTTTTATGGGTGAGAACACATGGCTTTCTCCAAATCAAACATTGATTTTCTTGGGTTTTTTTGGGATTGTTTTCTAACTGTGTTCAAACTGAATGCAAAACAAATTCTCGAGGCAGCGTGACTCTCACAAAGTGAATACAAAGACACAATTAGAAGCAAATTCCCCCCGTTGGAGAGCTAATTGACGAAAAACAAGTATCTGTTGGCTCAATTTCAAGCTAGAAAACAATTTTCTTATTCTGAATTCCCACTGCATGGTACTGAATCTATCTGGATACCAGAAGAGTTTCTCTGTAATTTGGGTGAACCAACCCTTTAACGAATGGGGCTGTAAGATAGTCAATGGTTCAATTACATAATCCAAAACATCCATTACTCTGTGAGTCATGTCTGCTAATCCAGATGTTGTTTCCTCAGTCACATTTCCCGTTTTCTCTCATCCGTCACACAGACACAAACACATTTCTACAAGTCTTTATGCGTCACAAATTACCTGTCTTCTCCTCTCTGGTCACAGCAGACAGTTGTTTGGTTTCTCCACAAGGTCAGCAGCCGTGGAGCTTCACCCTGCGACACATTGACAGGCGCTCAGAGCAGGGCCGCTGATGAATGGCACTTCCTGCTATAGAGAGAGGCACTGAGAGTGGTTCTGCATAGCAATCTGAATACAGTGAACTCCCTGACAGGAAAAAGTTACTTTAAACTTGAAAGTGTGAAGAGTGAATAGCAGGGATTTGGGGGTATGAAATAACTCTCCCTCGCTGGGATGACTGTCTCTTCACACGGCCACACTGTGGTCTGTGAGACTGTAATGCAAACGGCTAACCTTGGTTGCATGATTTCAGCGTGTCTTACAAGAAGTCATCTGTTGTTTTCCTAAACTACAGAACAGACTGGGGTTCTCCAGAGGACTGACACTAAAATAAGCAGCCCATGTTACTTTGGAAAATGTGCAATTACATTATAGTGACGTTATCAAGGATTACTTAATTACATTTTGGATTTCATCTTTAAAATTATACCCTTTATTAAGCTAAGTTTCTCCTATTAGGTTGCCAGTTTTGTTAAGGATTTATGAATTATGGAGTTTGTATTCCTTTTGATTTACATTGCAAATGGAAGATCCACATATGAGATAAGTGCTGCTCATAATATTATATAATAATATTTTCTATAGCTGATTTAAAAAGGGTCCTGTTACGCTCTTATGCGGGTTTTCACTTTCCTGTATTGTGTTGCATAGGTTTCTTTGTGCATGCAAATGGTCTGCAAAGGCTAAAATCCAGAGGGAGTTTCTCTCCCACACACTCCATTGGACTCCTTTGTCTACTTCAGGAGCATAGTGACATCACTACGTAACATTTATACTTCTATTGGCCTTAAACACATTGCAGCCAGCTAACCAATGAGAGCAGACTGGGCTCTGTTTTCAGACAGAGGGTGAAAAGAGGTGCTGTGAGAAAGTATGAGAAAAATAAAGAGCTTTTTGAACACTAAAGCATGGAGACATGTCCCAAGAGAGACACTACATACAAATATGAACAGAACAGAGCCCCTTTAAACAAATTCAAATGTATGCAGTTATTATTGAGATTCAATCCTGACCCAACCCTGCTCGTAGACATTTCTGACTGGTGGCCAAGTAAAGCAGTGTTTGCTGTTTTAAGGCCATTCTTCACCGTGTCTCCTCCTGACTAAACATCCCCTCCATCAGTTCGCATCATTAGCTCGCAGCTGTCTAGCCGGAGGTCTTGCTGAAGCTCCAGCGAATTTCAACAGCAGCTCCTACACAGCGTCTCCATGCATCAGAAGAAAAACAGGAGGTGAGACTGGGAGCTGCATGAGGATGAATAACCATCCTTCACTGTCCACACTCACACTGTGACTCACTGGGAAATTGTCAGAAACATTACCAGGGCTTTCACAAGACTTCTCAAGTGTTGTTGAGTAAGAAGCCTCATCCTCACTGGCATGCTGCAGGACAGGGAAGTGGTGTAGGGGCTTGTCTTGGACAGGAAATTAAACTTATTTAATTTTCACAATTTCCACAGCATTGCATGTTTCCAGCAGGAGACGATCCCCTGTGACCCGCAGCCTGAGGCTCGAAGACATTAGACTAGATTCTGTCCTCCCACTCATTGTTTCCATCCTGTAATACACCGTGAGACAGGGTGCCTATTCATCTGCAACATGCCTCATCAGGAGGTTCCTTCTTTATGGTGTGCTGTTTTATAAAGGCCGTATAATCTCCCACTGAGGAACAGTAAATCCGCTCAACATGCACTGCAGATAATGTCCAACATGCTGCGCAGTTTAGGGAAAAAGTGAAGTTTCTATTTCAGGTTTTTCCTTCTGAAATGATGAGTAGTTTCTCTAATAGAGTCATAAAGCTTTTTATCCACATCTGACAATCCCTCGCCAGCGTTCAGTCAACAGGAGTGAGCGAGCTGGGAGATGGATTGACAGTGTTGAAAGCTGCTGTGTATTTCACTGAGGAACCCAACTGAGGAGTAATTACAGTAATTCAGAAAGTCTTATTGAAGTGTTTGGATCGGAGCACCACTGTATAAACAGCTGCTGCACCTATACATTTAGAAAGGAAAGAGACTCATCTGCAGCGAGGCAGCAGACTAATTCCCCGCATAATGCCGCATTTCTTCGAGACACTACATGAATCTAACCACCAATTTTTCATCCGTAGTGTACAGAGGGTTTGACAACACAAGTTTCCCCTCTCTGCAGTTTACACACACGTTGGCAGGAGCTACAGTGCAAGCCTAAGTGGAAAATGTCCTCCTCTTTGAGTGAGTTGGGTAGGGGGGAGTTTTTTAAAGGGGGAGGCCCCTGTACATGTCTGACATGTTTCTGCAGGACCGCAGGCCACGGGCTGGCGTGGAGCGCAGGCTTGTGGTGGGCTGTTTGTCTGCGTGAAGCTGGCATGGCCTCCCGTTCCCCTGCATCTGTTCCCCATTAGCAGAGAGACCGAGAGTATAAAGCAGGGAGCTGACAGGGGCTGGGAACACTCGAGTATAGCTGCCTGGATCATGGGGTTTACTATCTGGCTGTGTGCGCTCTGCCTGCAGGCCAGTCTACTGTCACACGCCCTCGACTGCTCAGCCGCTCAGGGAGA
Organism: Eleginops maclovinus; assembly: GCF_036324505.1. Classification (NCBI taxonomy): domain Eukaryota; kingdom Metazoa; phylum Chordata; class Actinopteri; order Perciformes; family Eleginopidae; genus Eleginops; species Eleginops maclovinus. Next base: position 15,269,799 of record NC_086369.1, read on the forward strand.
GCTGTGTGTGAGCGCACAGACCGCAGACGCTCAGGTAAGAGGCTCCCGGTGGATGTGATAGTTAGAGAGGGACAGTGGTAGCCAAAGGTGTTCATTATGTGTCCGTCATCCTCTGCGCTGCTGTGACTCTGCAGGGGTAAGTGCAGCCTGTTGGAGACTGTTTAAATGGTGTTTGTTGGACATAATAACTAACCTTTGTCTCAAATGGAAGTGAAAGGAATCTAGATTATCAGCGTTTTGTTCAGCGGGGATCAGCAGGGCACCTTGTGTAATGAAGGCTGGCAGTGAAACGTGGAGCTGCATCTGTAATCATACGATAAGTCAGTTTGATTATCATTCAAAGAGAAGTGTATTAAAATGTGTAATTTACAGAGAATTTGCTAAATAGTTCTGGCTGTTCTATCTCTTTTGACTTAAAGCTTAAAAATCAGCTTTTTAAACCAGCATTTCTTCCATGTGATTGGATGTAATGAAGGGAATTGGTCAGGATACACTTTAACAATCAGGAATTCATGAGGAAACTTTTAGATGACATTCTTTATACTTTCCCCCAAATATAAATGTCAAATATCAAGAATTTTTAACTAAAGAAGCAAAAAGAAATAGTGGAAGAAAACTAAACAGAGAAGAAGTGAAATGAAACAAAAAGTGGAAGATTTTGGATACTTTATTCAGGTTTAAATGCCAAGTTGAGTATTGGTTTAATAGTGTTGAGTGGGTCAGAACTTGTATGGTTCAGGTCAGCAGCTGCAGGAATGTAAGTCCAGTCTGACGTTAATCGTGGTCAGGCATGTGTCAGGGTGGCAGTAGACGTGTACAGTCCAACCCTGACCTGTGCAGACATATCATTTATTTTCTACCAAAACAAAGTCTCATTGTAATGGTTTTTACAGCCGTATTGCCACCACGACCAAAATAAAACCCCGCTGTGGAACAAAATCTCTGCCTTCTCATGTGGCCGGCGGCTGTTATACTTTAAACCTGCGGTGAGCATTTTTCTGTGGAAGGTCCTCATGTTCGGTGCAAAGTAATCGCCCTCATCTGGACAACGGCTTGGACAGCTGTGAGGAGGCGAGAGGAGGATTTGCACCCACACATGGGAGAGTTTTCATTCTTCCATGTGAGGGAGTTTGTGCCACATATGAGTTTTTCTGCAGCGGTTATTTATTTAATTACAGCGTGAGCTTTACATGTGGTGGCAACTAACTAATGCCCGATGCTGCATCTTTTTCAGAGGCTTCATTTGGTTTATTTACACGAGTTTCCCACAAAGGTCACTTATTTATAACAGTGGAAACATTAAGGGAGTCATTTGCGAGGTTCGTCGACACAGAACAGCAGAAGAACAGATGGACTGTGGCACGTTTTGATGGAGGCCAAATTGTGCTTTAAGGGGACGAGTTATTCTCCTTTCCAGCTTTCATACTTTTATGTAATTTAGGTTTTTACTCCAACATATTTACATGCTTTAATGTTCAAATTACGCCCTACTGTCCATCAGTATACACCTGTATGTTCTATGTAGCGCCAGTCTCTTTAAGAACCCCAAAAGAACCGCTCGGATCTGATTGGCTCTTTGTTGCAAAGGTAGCAGCTAAGGTACTGAAGGATTGCTTGTGTTGCCAAATATTGACATAAATTGTGATATTTTGTAAGAGAGGTCCAAGTATTTGTCTGGGTCAGTGCACTATTTACACACACTGAGTACTAAAAGTATCCCATATTCATGAATAGTTCACAATGCACAGGGCACATTTCCAGTTAGTAGCTAGTGTCCATATGCATTAAATTACTCTGCAATGTAAGGATATCATCAGCATAAGGGTTGACTCTGATGTTCTTCTTTTCAGTATGAGGACCAGAAGCAGCAGAGGGCACTACCCTTACCTGAAGGACTGGTATGTACCATTTTTAGTACTCAAGGTTATTACTTTAATCTGAATCCTAGTTTCTGTGTGACAGGGCTCCAGTTCAGAACAGGTTTTAATAAGAGGGAGTCTAGTGCATGACACAGCAGAAATAAGAGGCCTTTTGGAAAAAGGGTGTTGGTTGCGATGGGTTTTTGAGTAAATATAGTCGTCATTACAGTCAACTTAAACTATAAATGAGGTTTCCTGGTAAGAAAACTATTTCAAAAACATTCTGTACAATATAGAAACTAATCCTTTCTGAAAAAGTGCAGCTATCTCTGGCAGTGAGACCAAAGAGACGTTGCTGTTTTGCAAACACAAGCTACTGTAGTCCCTTACACACACTAGCAATGTATTCATCCAGAGGACCACATGCACATATTACAATTATCTCTCAACTCCAAACTGTACAGCACCTTTCCACAAAACTAATCCCAAAAATTAATCATCACAATGTAGCTCAACAGCAATCACTGTGAGCACTTCAAATGGCAGAACAAATCCTTGCAGTGCAAATATTTCTAGCTGATGTAGCCGTCTTTGTTTTCAACAGAATGGAAAAAGAGAAAGTTATTATCCAATACTGAAAACAACCTATCTATTTACACGCTTTGGAGTGGGAGCAAGCATCAATGAAGCCCCAAGGAAACATTATTATGTACCAAAAAGTCCTAATAGGCAAACTTGTTGTTTTTCTAAAAAGTGACAGTCCATTTATTAGGCAAACAAGTTGATCGATAGCAGAGCTGCATTTATGTGCAGATCAATGAGAAAAGCAGGAGCCACCGACAATAATGACTTACAGTTTCCTCCCCTCGAAGCTGGACCGCCAATAAAAGAGGGACAGGGTGAGAGGAGCACTCCCCCTCCCCTCCTCACAGGGAGACGTGCAGGAGTTGATGCCTCGCTCTGTGGTTGTGGTTTTGACTGTCTCACCCCTGCAGGTTTTGTTCAGACGTAAGAGACAGTTGGAGAGGAGGGGTCCCACCCACATGAGCCACAACAGCCTGCCGGGGGCCGTCACCGCCAAAGGCTTCCCGAACTCTCTCATCCAGGTAAACCACGGCCTGTTAGTCACAACCGGAGTCACAGTGAGGCCACATGAGGGGGAGGTGGGGACGGGTGTACAGCGGGGACTGATGCTGGTGAGGTTTTAGTCATACTGAATCATCTGAATCTGCTGGAAGACTTAGAATGATCCAAAGAAACCACATGATTTGTTCACCGAATTGTTAAAAAAAGGACCATATAAGGCAGGGACATTTTCAGGGTCACTGTATGTTAACAAACCAATGTCTAAAGAAAATGGGTTCATTAGATTAGCCATCTAAGGGGAAAGGGATCCTGTAGAGGCGTGCCCCCTAACCCTACCCCTCAACCAGAAAACTACTAGCATATTTGAGAGTGACATTAACCAAAGACAGGACAGGCCTTTATCTCTGCCTTGATTTCAGGGCATCTAGAGGGGGATAATGACAATATGCTCGATGACATGTGCTGGGAATTGTGTGTTTTCCTAAGTCTCCTCAACTGGAGAGCATTCAGAGAGAGAGCACAGTGTGTACAGGAAGTATCCGTGCACACTAATCCCCATCTGTGCCCCTCAGGCTGATAGGTCCAGGCGGCACTTGAAGAAGAAACCGCGTAAATCCCGCGCCGGCACCTACTCTCTCCTTAGCAACGACAAGACAGCCCCCCTACAGGTGAGTCTCCATGGCAACACCCTGAGCAGAGCAACAGCTGGGCAGCGAGGCCTGATGTGAGGACACCTTCCTCCCTTCAATGGATCACTTTGCTTTACTCCACGCTATAAGCTGCTCATTGAAACTGCTCTTTGATTCCGTTCAGACATTAGGCGTCATGCTGAAACATCCCTTAAAGGAGCCATATTCACATCAGTATGTAGTGTCTCTCCTGGGACATGTCTCCATGCTTTAATGTTCAGAAAGCTCTTCATTTTTCTCATACTGCCTGTGCTGCAGCACCTCTTTTCACCCTCTGTCTGAAACCAGAGCCCCGTCTGCTCTGATTGGTTAGCTGGCCGCTTCTGTTGTGATTGGTCAACCACTTAAAGATGTCCCGCCCCTTATCCTATCACGTACAATGTGTTGGAGCACTAGCCAATTAGCGCAACTGGTAAATAATGATGTCATGTAAACAAAGGAGTCCAATGGAGGTGTTTCAGGCAGTTGGATTTTAGCCATTGCCGATCATTGACATGCACTTCCTGCATGAGCGTCTTCATTTTTGCACTGGAAAACGTTCATCATGATCCCTTTAAGGCTGCTGAAATAAGTCAGAGGGTTTAAGCCTCACTCTTCTGTGTGTGATTTCACTTCCAGGTGATCAGAGTGAGACGACAGGAGAAGCTAGATCCTCCCAAGAGGGCAAACACCGGACGCTCCGGTGCCTTCTCTGTCCTGGTGAGTGCAGGGTGTATGCTCCTACACTCAGACAGACTATATTTGATGAATATTTGCCTGACATACTGTGTGCTCTGCAGGGAGATCCTCAGGCTGATGGTCAGAGCGAAAGACCCAAGAGGAGCACACAGAAGAGGAGTGCAGGAAAATGAAAAGCTATTTTTAATTTGGCCTGAAAAGGGGGGTGCACAGTTCAACAGAGTCTGAAAAACCTGATGAAAAGACTGGTGTGAAAATGACATTTAGACAAGGTCTCCTGTGCTAACTTTTAGTCATTCCGATATGTTTCACCTGTTAGTTTATCAGCCACTTACGGATACTTTATTAACTATTTTAAGTTTCTAATATATTCCTGCATGTTTTCAAATAAACCTCCACAAATGATCCCGTATTAATATTATAGTTTGCCATGTTGTTGTATTTAATCACAGATTCCTCGGGTATATTTTTGCAGAAATGTTTCTTGTGTTGTATCAAATTTCAATAAAAGTTTAGTAGACACATATGGAGTTTGAGTCTTTAAACATTGGCACTTTATGCTCTGCTGGAGCCTGTTCTATAAAGCTGGTTAATAGTTCTTTCTGAGCGGCACTATAACAGTAGCAGCTCAGTGTTTCCCAGAATGACGCGTTACATTTCCCACTCACTAGTCTGCAAAACTGTCTCCGGCTGATTCATAAAATTGATTTCATGGCAACGAAACGCCACTAAGACCCCAATTACACATGGCAGGAGCTACAGGTATGGTGCATGTTTGGCAAAAATGGTAGCAGGATAAACTAACAGGAGCCTATTTTCTATAAAAGTCCCTTAATCCATTTACATTACCATGTGTGAGAGAGGGAATGAAATCTAAATGTAGTCCAGACCATCTGTTTCAGGAGTCAACTTTGTCTATTTAAATATCTTGTGTCATTTTTAATTCATTTGGCCGGGAATGGAAACTGGTCTGGAGCAGGAGTGAGTATTTCTGCAGGGCGCTGACGTAAATGTGCAGAAAATTAAATCTCTGTGGCTCTGCTCTGCATCTGTCTGCCTATTTACAGCACAGCAGATCTTTTTTAAAAACACCTCTCTGAGAAACTGTGCTGCTGATGATTGTATGTGGGGTTAAAAATAAAAGCCGCTACCTAAATTAACACCCCCCCCCCTCTTCCCCCACTCCCAAAGTGATGAAAAAGAGTATAAATGTTAATCTAAATGAATGGGGTGAGTCATCTTCCGCTCATTTACCGATCAAAGCCCAGAGCTCGTGACGTAGGTCCCATTTTTATGGTTTTACAGACACAAACATAGAGCAGAGGGAAAAAATAACCCAACAAAATGTTATTTATAACTTGGCATTTTCCCTGAAGCATATAATTGATGCTGAACACGCTTCGGCAGCTCGCTCTGGGAGAATATGGATGGGTTGCCACAGCCATCAGATGACCTGGATTAGCTGGTTGTATTGGTGACAAACAACCACAGGATGCCTTTCAGATTTGTCAGAAAAAGGGCTCCGTCGAGGACCAATTATTCCTATTTAGAGGCAACAAGAGAAACACCACTCGCTCCCCTGTCATCATCTCACACACAGACCCATCCTTAAAGGCAATCTCCCTTACACAGACATGCCTTAAATAGAAATCCACCCATATAAACACAGTCCTGGTGATGTAAATGTTAAATTAAAGTTCAATCTGATTCAAAGTGTCACGGTGTGTGGTCGACACAAAGGGGATCCTCTCAGTCTGTGTGGTGGTGTAATGGTGTGTGTGGCATTGTTTCCGCTGTGCTTTGGGTTGAGTCATCCCCTCCAGAACAAAGCTGATGATAATCACCTCGAACAAAATCATTTGGAGGCCTTCAATCTATAGGACTGTGGTGGGAAGAGATACGTCACAGTTTCCCCAAGCGCTTCACTCAGGTTCATGTGTAGTTAGTGGGTAACGGTCCTTTTTAAGCAGAGGAAACCACAACGTAAGTATTGACAGGAGCATCCCAGACAACATGGGAGAAAGAGTCACAAACAAGTCCTAGGTTAGCTGGGGGGTTAACAGTGATGACACACCTTTCACTCCGTCTTTTACGTCCGTCACAATGTGTAAGACAACTCCTGTTCAATAGAAACTGTGTCTTATTGTAGCTTTGGGATAAAATGGACCAAAGTTAGTCGCTGAAAACATGGAAGAATGCAAGTCAGCTCAAGAAAAGTCTGGTTGAAACACAAGCAACCTTACAGGGTTAAAATCAAACCTCTAGTCCAACTTCAACCGTTTCCACACTGTCAAACCATCAAGGACCAGTCTATGATTGTAGAAAAACAAATCCATCACTGATTAATGGACAGCAATAAGAATGGGGACCTCAAGCTTCATACCAAGCTAGCTAGTTGGTTAAATCTTAAAAACTACAACAGAAAGATGGATAAAAACAATGGATGAGACGGAGGCAGCTGCAATACTTGCTGTAATACAACTTCAATGTGGGAATTATGTCTTGTTGGCATATTCAAATGAATAAAATCCTTCTACCAGCACCTCTAAAGCTCTCTGAATAAAGCATTTGATCTCCCATGTGTAAACCACAGGCCAACAAACCTTTGCAGATGCTAGTGATCGCTTCTTATTTAGTTTACAGTGTTCTTTTGAGAAGAGTATTCCCCAAGATGGGTTCGCGCATTGCCCTGTATGAACACAGTGCCAGGCTATCCCCCAACTGGAATAGTTTAACTTCATCACAACTGTCTGCAAAGCAAAGATATACCGTAGCATCTCAGCCCTTTTGTTAAAGAGTGATTTATTAGTGATTGTCAGGATGAGGTATTCCCTGCTCAGTATTCCTGCTGTGGTCCTCCTCGTCTTTTCTCTCCCGTTGACCTCAGACTGTGACCCTGCTTTGAGGCTGAATCTTCCTCCTCCTCCTCTTCTTCTTCCTCTCACTTCCCATCAGATCAGATTCAGGGTGTTGGCTGTCTTCCCTCACCTCGTGTCACTCCTCTCTGTCCTCACATCCCCTCCCCCAGTCAGCAGCCTCCCTCTCTCGGCCTGTCAGGACTTCCTCTCACTGTCACATCCCGGCGGGCTGATGAAAGCCGGGCCAACAGAGATGCGTGCGTGATATGTGTAAGTCGTCAGTAACAGCGTTGTGATGTCAGCTCCATATATCAACCTGCTGACCTTTCAGCGTGTAAGGCGGCGGAGGGAGGGGGGGGCTTTATTTACGGGCCAATGCAGAATTCATTGACTTTTCCAGGATCTGTCAGCTTCTCGTGATAAACAAAGCCTTGTTCTGCGCGTCCAGAGGCAGTCTGACACCTGCAAACCCTTCATCGTGTCACCAAAAGCTAAACTCAAAATGTCTCAGACGCTAGCGAAATCTATTTTAAGACGAAGTTTATTCGTGGCATCCAAAACTGCAAAAGACTGATGCTACACACTGAGTAATCGGGAGAGTTGCAGCCGAGTTACCAATAATAATCCTGTTATTCTTCACCTGAACTGTGGTCAAGATTCCTTTTCATAGAGAAAGTGCTATTTCAATGCTAAGCGTTGTTAGCTCTCTCAACCTTTACTTGCCAAAGAAACAGTTTTTAAGCTATTTAACTTTATAATACTATCTTTCCCAGGTGGAAAACTCCCCAATCCCCAATAGGTGATCATAAGTCATAAATAATGCATATTTAAGGCAAAGTTTTTTGAGCTGTGATTATGCTAATACAAATGACCCTGTTGGTTCAAACTTTAACAACATGCTATTTTGAGTTAAACTAGTGCCTTTAAAATGGATTCCTAAGACTGTCCTTAACCTTAGACAAGCAAAGCAATTACAATCTCCACCAAAGTTGGTTTTCCAAGAGCGACGACACGCTCATCCATCTCCATTAGTCATTCACAGCAGATAAATCCCTTTGGCTTTGCAGCGAATATCGGCAGAACAAAATCTAAACATTTAGGTAAAAGCTGAGAGCTGAAATGAACAAAGCTGAAAGCAAAATAGCAGATTTTCTATGTTCTGTCTCTGAGTAATTCCTCTGCGTAGCTCCCCTTGAAGATGATGGATGCCTGCTGAGTCAATGCCACAATCTGTGCCCAGCTCAGTACATTAAAGCAGAAAATATTGCTGAGTTTGGCCCTATACTCACTATATAGGTCCGTGGAAAGCTGATTTATTAAGAAGGGAATACTTTCCGACAGAGTGAATAAATTTCATAGGTGTATATTAGAAATGGAAGGCAGAGAGAATTGATGATGAATTGAGAAAAGCAGCATTTCTTAAAAAAGATATCTGTGGGAATACGGAGCCGACACTTCCTATATGTGGCAGGTAACTAGGCTAAGGCAATTCATCTCAATTACAACACAAAGCCCGCTGTGATTCAGCTGTATACACAGGACAGAGGATTCAGGAAAAAGAGGCTCAGAGGCAGAGAGATAAAGGAACGGGAGGCAGGTTTGGTTCAGCTCGAGCCGAGAGGCTTTTCACCCTCATTCCTCTTTCTCTTTGGTATGACACGAAGGTCGTAGCGGGCTGTGAAGTGGACAGGGCTGACAGGAGCCGAGGGGGGAGGCATGGGAGGAATCACAATCAGTCCCAGGCATTGGAGGCAGGAGATGGAGACAAAAGTTGAAAACTTCTTATAAAACAGAGAGGAAGACAACTTGGTGTCCTCAGACCTGAGGGATAAATGGAGCGGAAACCTCTGGTACCAATAGAAGTGAACCCAATATGCCTGAACATGCACTCAAGCAGAGGGTGAGTACTGGTTGAAGAGAGAAGTGTGATTGTATAGAAGTCTATGTGAAAATGACCCTACTCCTAACCTCAGTAAGCATTGTGAGTGTAAGGTCTTCTTCATTACAGCATGATGTTCACTTGTAAATAATGGTCCCATTTAGGGTAAAATAAACCATAAAGCAGGGAAGGCGTCATGGGTACGTGGTACTCTCCCTGAAAGTTCATTGGAACATTCTGGTTTGCTAAAAAGCATTTGTTTTTGGCTGTAATTAGCTCCAACCTCTCGTGTCACTTCTGGCCCAAAAAAGGGATGGCGACGGCCAAAATGCCAAACTATAGGCTTTAAAATAATAGTCTACCAGCACATGGTGACATCACGGTGACAGCGTCTGTGGGAGGGAGGGCTGGGCTGGCTGGAAAAGGTAATATGGGCCTTCGAAGTTGAAAAAAATGGCTGGAAATAACAAGCCTGCCTCCAGCCTCCACCTCGTCGACTCTGTAACCATTTGTGAAATTTAGAAAAGGCTCCAAACGGGCCTAATTACATACTGTAGATGAAAAACAAAGTGAGGAAAGGAAATGCATTCCTCAGTTACATTCCTATGGGGCAGCAGAGTAATGGAGTCTGGAAATATTATGTACCAAAGAGCAGCATAACACATTAGGTCATTGTCTGTGAGTCTACTGACCACATCACGGACCTCTGGTGAGGAATAAGGAGAAAAGTACTTTTAGTTTGTGGTCGGAAAAGAAACATGCTTCCACTTTCCGAGCCAGCCTCGCATGAAGACGCCATAAAAAAAGAGCAAAACAGCACAAAACGACTTCTGATTACCGGCAGTGATTAAACCCTGCAAAGGTAGCAGAGGCGGCTGATAGAAGTCCTTTGTGCCTTTTCAGTCCTGCTCCATCTTTCAGTCTGTTACTGTCTCCATATCTACATCACATCTTTATTATCTGACAAAAGCTTTGCACAGTGAGTGCATCCAAATAAACGTCTGTCAGCATCGCTGATAAAAATACCAAATATTCTGAGGACAGAAAGACATAAAAAGGACGGGGCGGGGGAGGAAGAGGGGGAGAATAACAACATTTAGGTTGCTATTGTGCTCACATTTCAGAAACTTCTCAAAGTTCAGTTCCAAGTTCAAAAGGTTTGTTGGGTGACAGCTAGGGAAGAAACATTTTAATATTTCATATGGAGCTAAATCTCTCTCTGAACATTAAGTAGAGGGAGCTTGTTGGCCCGGGAGTGTGGTCTCATATTGAATTTTGAAGTCATAAATGGATGTTTCAAACTGCAGAGCGGAGGGCGGTTTAGAGGTCCTGAGAGGACAATAAATCACTTGGTCACACGTACTGTAGCCTCTCCGGATCAAAGAGCCCCCTCAGCATCTCTACACTCAAGTATCCAGTGACAGAAGAGGGAGAAATAAAGCATCTGTGTGAGAAAATATATCTTTATATTGCATGATCCGATTGCAGAGCCACTGAGATGAAGGCTATGTGTCACTTAAGCTTCACTTAAATGCATCACGGTGGAAAACAACCACACAAAACGAAATATAGCTGCAGGAATATCATTGATGTTGCACTGTGACAATAGCAGGATCTCTTGACCGTGGTGTGAGAATATAAAACTAAAATAAGTCATGCTTTAATGCGAGTGTTGTAAAATGATTCCAGTGCACAGAGCAGAACACACTGCTTATTTTAACACTGTTTTGCAACCTAATTTTACACCAGCCAATGTTTTTCATCATTTTATGTGGCTTTCCTGAACCCTTTCGGTCTACCCGACCCTAAAGTTGAAATTGCACTATTAGCTGTAAAATGGTACTGCCTGCCTGCCTTATTTCCGTCCAAACCCCATGCTGACAGGCATTGCTGTGGTTGTAAAAAAGGGGGAAATGAGCACTCCTATGAGCAGAGGTGACACGGCTACTTTTCTGGTTTATCTTCGAGTGCAGCTCAGCAGATTCCTGCCTCCTGCCTCCTGCTGTTACAAACGACTCTTTTCTGGTGTAAAATGAAGTTGTATTTCATATTCACTCTGTGGGAGTAAAGCTAGGCTTGCTAGAGACTGCCCTCTTGTGGATATTCTATGCAATGCAAACTTTCACAACATGATTTATGCAGTATAAACAAATAGTGTGTTAAAAAATGTATAAATAAAGAAAATAAATGAGAAATTTTGTTTTCCTTGATTTATCTTGACATTTCATTGTATTTTCACATTAATGTATGGAAAAGAAGCAAGGCAACATACCAATGACTACAATCCTACTGAACTGTTGTAAGAAAAAACAAAAACAGTTTAGTTTAAAAACGGCCGGCAATATGATGCATGGGTGAAGTCGTGTTTCGATCGATTCTCCTGCAGGGACTTCACCTAGTCTGAGTCCATGAACTCTTTGCATGTGATGGAGGTTTTGGTCGGGTCTCTCCTCCTGTTCCCTGCTCCTTCCTCTCCCAAAGCCTTGTCCTTCTCCAAAGCCAACAGCATGGTCTGCTTTAACACCGCCTGGTATTTCTCATTCATCCGCTTAACCTCGGGCTCGTAGTTGTTACACTGCACTGTGAGCTTCCTCATCTCCTCTATGAGCCGGTTTTTCTCCTGCACCACACGCTTGTACCGCAACCTGTGGTAGTCTCTGTTTCTCTGCACCCTCTCCAGGGTCTGTGCTCCTGCAGCGGCTGCCCGCCTGTACTCGTCCATCTCCCGCCGAGCAGTCTCCAGGTCGCCGTGCAGACTCTGGTTCTCGGTGTACACCTCTGGCACCACACCGATTTGCTCTGCATCCACCAGCCCTCTTTGCACCATCTCGGTCCACTCAGTCTGGAAGCAGTCAAGTGTTTCTGTCATGCCGTTGTGGAAGAGGAAGGTGCGTAAAAAGTCATCCACGGCCTCCTGTTTGTGCGGGCTGGAGGGTGCTGTTCGCCGTGCCTCTACCCGTTCCTGGATCGCTTTCACCGTCGCCTCCAAATCCTCCTCTCCTTCCGTGAGACTCCAGTCATCCTCCAGAGAAACCTCTTCATACTGAAAGCCATCCTCACTTTCAGACAGAGGGTCCTTTCCTTTGACTTTCTTCGCTGCGCTCATTGTTTCATTTGAGACTGTTTGGAGTTGCTATGGTGACGATCCTGGCATAGTTTTTAACGCATCACAACATGGTCCTCTTCAGTCTCTTTTTTCCCTGTATCGCGAGGCTCTATTTTGCATTCTTTTTTTAATAATTTGAATAACTGTAATATATTTTGTATCCGTTTTATGGGGGACCATGAAAAAAACACCGTTACACGCGCTGTTACATAAACAAATGCATATATATATATATATATATATATATATACATACATTTTGATTGTTCTTTACCTGCTTGGAAAGCGTCTTTGAGCATCAGTAAAAGCTCTATAAAAATACCAGAGTAGGGTTGGGTTTTTTGCATTTTAATGAATTATTTCATTACAAGGCATGCATATCAAATTGATTGATAGATACATAAATTAACTATATAAAAATGTATAATTTACCCATTTTCCCAACTTTCATTAAATATTTTAACTTGTTTTCTGATTTTCATGGCTTTTTCTCCATTCCCTACAACTTATTTACTAGATTCTTCCATTTTGAGTTAAACTTGTTATTATCTTCTAACCAATTCCTTGTAATTTGTTTAATAATTGTTATTCTTATCACTAGATATAAGTAGATATCGTTATTTTAATCCCCTCTGGTGTTTTCCCATACGAAAAATATTTGACATTTCTTTCACACCTGTTCTCAACGCGAGATTTCGCCAGATCACGTTCGCTCCACCGTCCACAAACATGGCGGACTACAAGGAGGCGCCCTTGGCTTCTCGGCCAAAAACACTGGACCCAAACGAGTATTTTAACCTCTCTCTGGAGCACCGACGGGCCGAAGAGGAGAGGGCGGCTCTGCGGTCCAACCTGAAGCGCCAGTTCCAGACTCAGCTCAACGACCCGCACAGAAAGGCCCTCATTGTAAGTGTTACCCTTGGAAGTGGCTACATGCTAACGTTAGCATGCACTCAGAACTGCAACAAATACATATTCTTTGGCTCCAATAACTTTGTTGAGTTTTGCATATTAATGTGTGTTAACCATAGGCGTCATTTACAAACTGAGTGTACACTTCGAGATTTATTTGCACAATAGAACATGTACAATCTGGAGGACTGTTAACAATCTGTGGGTGTATGTATGGTTACTCAAGTGGCTACATGCTAACATCAGAACCAGAACCAGGTTTATTTTTGACACATGCAACTCATTTGCCAAGTCAAAGCTATTCTTAAGCGATGTTATACCTTGTATTGTCTGCTGTGTTTACGTCTTAATAATCCAAGTGTTAGCGTTGCTATATAGAGAAAGACAATTAAGCAAAGTCAAACATCAATTAACATACATACATGTGACTCACCTATCCGATTCCGATGTCCATGCTGCTCCACCACCAGCTGCTTCAATCAAACTGTAATTAAAGCAGCTGACTGCATGTAATTGACAGTTGCAGGGTCGAGGTATGTCCTTCCTAACAACAGAGATATGAAACTACTAAAGATGGAATTACTCAGTTTGGTTTACTACTGCTGAAACTGTCTCAACATATTGTCTTTTATACTTTTGTTAAAGGAAACATCTATTTGCAGTAGTAATACATATTAAATACACTTTGCCTTTTGTTTTTTCTCAAATGCAAAGACTTTGTACAGGGCGATGATTAAAATGGAATTGCTTACCTGTGTGTTTACAGGAGGACCAGGCCCTGAATCGCTGGTCGTACGCCCGGGGGCACCCCTACCCTTACTTCAAGCCCACATTCAAGACCTCTCTGATGGGGCTCATGTTTGGAGTGGTGCCTATCTTTGCCCTTTACTACGTCTTCAAGACAGACAGGGTATGAGACACCATGCACTCACTACACCACCTCCTGCTCCTTGTTTAATAACTACACCATCCATAATTTAAGTCCATGGACTACTGATTGAGTGGCATGTTTTTATGTCTGTACACAGATCCAGAAATACATCAAACATGGGCACATATATTATTATTCATCATCTATTCACAGTTTCAGTCTCTTTGAAGATAAATCCAAAATAGAACAGACTAATAATTTATTCCCAACATGTGTTGCTTTAGAGCCAAGCTGGAGGTCAAAGCACTAGTGATTTCACTTTATATAATCCAGTGAACACAGTATCGGCATTCGAACGTGAGGTAATTCTACCATGCAGTACTTCCAAATTTAAGACACTGAAAATGACTTTTAGAAAAAATAATTTAGCCTTAAATAATCGTTCAATTTTTGGAAGGCATCATGGCTTTGAAAGACTTCAGCGGAGGATCGGGACTCATTGTTTCTCTATGTAGGTGCACAGTTGATCCGGATGTCTATTTTGTCACAGTGCCATTCATATTTGAATCAAATGCTTTATTGTCATGGAGATTCAGCCTCTAAATCCTCACCGATATAAATTCGAGGGAGAATTTTGTGCAATTGTCAGACTGCTGAGCTTCAAATTCGCTTCCTCTTTCCGCTGGGAGGAAAAAAGCTGCTCGACAATCACAAAACGCTCGCTCATAAAACATGCTTTTGAGAAAATGTCTGCAAGGTGAAGAGCGTGACATGACTTTCATTGCCATGGAAACAGCATTAACCCCTCCCGTGTGTGTGTCGTGTGTTTTACAGGACAAGAAGGAGGCGGATATTAAAGCTGGAAAGTTCGAACGCAGGTTCTGTCTGTCATCATGAGACCTTCCTGTTCTAGTGATGCCAGTGTGTGTGTAATTAATATTAACTGAATAAAATTATATTGTCAAAAACAGTCGTGTGGTTTTGATTGGTGAGTTAAAGGTGGGGAAAATACGGTAGTCACCGGGGTTTTAAACAGAGTCAATATACTGTTGAGTTCAAGAGCACCTGCTAAAATCTCTTGCAACATACATTAACGTCTGCCCAGGTGAAGTGAAATGATCCCTTATGCATGCACCATGAACTAGTAAAGCAGGACACATGTTCAGCATGTGCAGAAACTATTTCTGCAGCCTAGTTTGTGTTTATTTCTAAACATGACGAACAGCAAATCTTTGTTTAATCTTTATTGTGGAACTCCAATCTAGTCTGCATGGAATAAACAACTGAATTTCTTCAGAAAAAGAAAGCCACGTTTCAGAAACATTAGATTATATTAAGGTCAAATTATAATGTTTCTCTATGTATAAAATATACTAAACTATCCTATATTGGGTTTGGATTCCTTCTTTCTTCTCCTACTGTTTGCTGGGCTTCCAGTTGGGATTGAAGTGGCTGCGCAGAGATTCCCAGCAGTGGTAGTAGCTCTTGTCCAGTCTCTGGCATGTTTCTAAACCCCACTTTGTGACGGCCATGCTGAAGGAGGACTCAAACATGAACGCCTGCAGGAGAAAGAATGCATGACACAGATAATTAATGATGCTTCCCAGTCTTCCCTAAAACTTCACGTGCATCAAAAATAAATAACGTTTTTACCATGGTGCCCTCGGCCACCCTCTCAGGTCTGAGCTCGGAGCTGCTGTTCTTCTCGAAGCACCCGGCATCAGGGCCGTGGGGAGTCATCATGCTGTGCAGGCTTCCCCCCCCAGGTTGGAAGCCCTCTTCTTTGGCTTCATAGTGGCCTTTGATCAGACCCATGAACTCACTCATGCAGTTACCTAAAGGGACAGGCAGGAGGAGCTGTAACACAGGCTCAGTTTCCAGTATCAGAGGCACTGACTTCCACTAGATGGCCTTATAGATCTGTGGTGGAAACAGACAAAAGGTGCTGTGGAGGGGCCTGAAGAGAGTCAAATCCCCTGCTGACCTGACTCTGGTTGAGTAAATGGGACAGGTTAGTTTCCTTTCATGATAAGCTAACATGAGCTTCACTTGACATAATTCTATTTGACTTGAAAACAACACATCAACCAAAACCAAACAGAGTTTTTCCAGAAAGCAAGATTGTCCCTCTAACATGGGCAATCTCCCGTTGTGTACTACATGCATTACATCTCTGGACCTGATTCTCTGGACATTCCCCAGAGTTTTTATTAGAAAACCGAGCTATTTCTCAACAATGTTTTCCTCCTCCGCTGCAAAATGCAAGCCACTTTAGAGATGAATCAAGGTGTTTGTGTGTGTGTGTGTGTGTGTGTGTGTGTGTGTGTGTGTGTGTGTGTGTGTGTGTGTGTGTGTGTGTGTGTGTGTGTGTGTGTGTGTGTGTGTGTGTGTGTGTGTGTGTTATTGGGGTCTTACGATGATAGTACGGTGGACGGAAGGTGTTGTCAGCCACACCCCAGCGAGGCGGGAAGATGACAAAGTCAGCAATGGCCACACCAGGACGCGTGGACTTGGCGGTCAGCACGGTGAAGATAGACGGATCCTAGAAGAAGATCAGTATACGATAAGGGCATGGTAGAGTATTGAGAGCACAATTTACTTCCAGGGCTGAAAGCTAGGATAAATGAATTGATTTGTGTTGTGTATTTTGAAAAGTAGCATGTGTGCAAACATGACCCTCACCGCATGGTCGAAGGCCACAGCGTTGATAACCATGAAGTTCTGCAGGTTGTATTTGTACGGCGTGTAGTTGCCATGCCAAGCCACTACATTGAACGGAGAGAAATCCTACATGCAGAGCACAGAGGCAAACAAATAAGACGAGTCTGCCCAGGCAACACACACAAAGGACTTTAAATTGAGCTTTTCACAAGGAAAAAGGAATAATGAATAATGTCTTTGTAATCTTAAATTCCCAGAGAGAGCACTTCTTGACATAAAGAGAGAAAACTGGTGGTAATGAAAAGGGTTGATTGTGAAAGAGGGTGTGCTTCTTTCTTCTCTTTCATTCCCCCTGTTCTTTGTAATACCAGGCTCCAGGTATTATGGGGTAATTGGCTTCACAATCAAACTTTCCCAAACTTTGAGCATTTTGACGCTCATGGCGGCGCAGTTATGGGGGGAGGAGAGCAGTTACAGTGGGTGCAGAGATTTTTTTTTTTCTAGTCTTGATTGTTAAAACCACAGCAATTTCATATAGTTTCTCTGTTCTGATAATGCCACCGCGAAAAAGACATTGAACAGCAGCTTTAAAAATCAATATAGTTCATTACAACTCAAGCTGCCTCCTGAGTGACCTGCGTGCTCCTCACACACATCAACAGCTAACACACACACACACACACACACACACACACACACACACACACACACACACACACACACACACACACACACACACACACACACACACATTAAAACACATGTGCATACACTAACATGTGCATATGTAAATGATTTAACCAAGACATAAAAGGAAGGAAGGAAAGGAAATCACACGGTCCCTGCCGTACAAAAAGGCCTAATCTCTTGGACATTAATCCGTAGTAACTCCCCTGGATTCGATTAAAATGAAGGGGGGGGGGGGGAAATGGCACACACATGCACTCAAAACACAAACATATTGGCCCAGTCAGGCAAATAATAAGTTAATTTGAGCAATTTCAGCACTCTGCGGGGGAACAAAGCAGCAGGATCAGACGAGAGCAGCAGCATCTTCCCCCAGATGAGGCCGGCGCCACCCCCCACCTTATTCTCTCACCCCTGCAGCCTCAGTCCCTCGGCTAGGGGACCCCAGGAAGAGAGTTTCAGGTGCAGCCGTCACCTCTGACCCCCAGCACCGAACAGGGGGCGTATTCTCCATACGAGGCAGCAGAGATGGAAAAATGTTTGTTTTGCTACAGAAAGCGGCGTCTCGCCCTTGTGTAATTCATACAATGAATAATAACAGTGTGGTTTGACATGGTTTCCACGGTTACAACCCCCCCAAACCTCTCCTCCCGCCTCTTCCCTGTCTCTGCAAAAAAAAACTCCTGTCACACGTTATGTGTCGATCCAATTATGCGCCCAACAGGACATTCAGGGAGGGGCGGGATCATTCCCTGAGTGAAATGCGGGGAAATTAATGCTTAACTTGGGAAAGGTTTTTCCGACAAAGCAAAGCCTCACAGGCACACGTCTGTAACTCCAAAATGCCTTAACTAATTACGAGTGATTAAGGCTCATAAGGGAGTCGAGGCGGAAACCCGCTGAAAGGATAACAGCACACACTTCGATATTAAACCATCAGGGATGGCAGCAGCAGCTAATGGATCACATGCTTCACTTGGACAGCTTCCTGTTAGTCATTGTTGCGGTTCGATGGTGTTTACTGAAGCAAATGCAAACCTAAATAGGCCAAGTATGCCAAATGTGTCAATGTACTGACTCACACACACTGCAAGGGGACAAAAACACACACCTGTTTGCATGCAAAGAGCTTCCCTTGGTACTTATTGATGACGGTGTAACCTGTGGCCACCTCACGATCCTCGTACCAAGCAACTGGACACAGGAAGTCTCGAGGGTTGGCCAGACCATTGGCTCCTGCAGAACAAACATGCACAGTCATACATGTGCACCATCATGTCACTTTAATGCTCTGTATGTTGCACGGGACTTCATCATCCAAACTATGCTAAAGTGATTGTGCATATGACAATGAAGCCTTTGAATCCTTGAAACACACACAAGCCAAAAACTTGAAATCTATATACACACGCTAGCATCTCTGTGAGGCTGTCAGAGTAGCACTTAGAGAGCTAAATGCTAACGTCAGGACGCTACCATGCTCACAATGCCAACATGCTTATTTTTTTACAGATGTGCAGGGTACCACGATTGAATAAGGTTAGACTGGAGTCTATCCTAAAACTACATGTGGAGTTTAATTCAAAATCAAATGTACATTGAAGAGTCTTGAAAATTATAGTCTCCAGTGATTGTTATGTCATGGTAAATGTCTGATGTCTTGTGTCTTGTGTTAAATATAACGCCCTGTTGATGTTGCACATGGAGCTGCTGTGATTGTAGAACAATTTTAGACTGGATCTGACAATAAAGTACTATGGTATTGAATGTTGTCTGTATTTAAACTCAGAGACATCGTGCAAACACACACCTATAGGTCCCAGGTCAGGGAGTTCATAGTGTGCTCCGTACACCTCCAGTATGTATCCTCGGGTTTCTCCGAACACATCCACACTGAAGCGCATCCCTTGCTGGACGAAACACATAAGAAGTGAAAGGATGTTTAGTTCTGTTATTAATCGCTGGGAGGACTTTGGGGTTATTTATTTTGAAGGCTTCTGTAGAAAAATAGAGAAATATGGTAACTGGGCTGTGAATGGAAGACACCGAGGCACCGGAGATGAAAAACATAGATCTCACCTGGATGACACAGATCTCGTTCGGCTCGACCATTATCTTCCCAAACTCTGTGGTGATCAAGATCTCACCCTGCTGCGGGACTAGAGACACAAACAGAACATTTGAAGGAAAAGAAAAGCTGAGAATTGGGCTATCATTGTTCTTCTTGCAGTAGGTGACAGTGAAAACATCAACAAGTCTCTTCCTCACCAATCAGAAAGTCTCCGTCTGAGTTGTTGAAGCACCTGCAACAAGAAAATATCTAAAGAGTGAGCTTGGAATTCATCTTCAAAGCAAAGTATTTGATCTGTGGAAATGCATATGTAGTCTCACCTGTCACCCATGGAGGTGTTGCAGGTGAACATATGGATGCCGATGCCGTTGCGGGATTTGGCATCTCCAGCTCCACAGACAGTGTGCAGACCCTGCAACAGGTAGAAATCCAGATTAGCAAACTAAAGAACTTTAATTGTAAAGTAATATGTGGGGAAAAAACACGTTGAGCTCACAGCCACAAAGTCCACTTTCTTCTCCGTAGATTTGGGGATGGTGAACGGCAGCCATCGCATCTGTGAGAGGAACCTCAGAGTTATTTATTCAGTATAGCTTCTTATGTATGTACATCTGCTTCCTATTAGCCGTCTATCTGGTTAAAGTGGGAGGGGATTTGTTAGAAAAGCTGGTCTCTTGTATCATGTGTGTGCACCAGTATGAGTTAAGCAACATTTGGATATAAATGTGTGGCTTTCCTTGCTTAAACTGGCAAAAATATCCATCAAATCTTATCAAAGAACACCAAACAGAACACATCAAATGAAATTGAAGTAAAACACTTTGATGCAACAAGAGATGAATAGCTTTTTTTGCACAGACTTAAAAGACCTTTCTCATATTGGGAAAATATGCAGCTAGCAGCCTCGAGATGTTCTAAACATAATTAGTTAATTGAGTTGTGAATGTGTTATTCTATAGAGTATGTTTCACAGTTTCTCTGACATACAAGCAGTAAGTCTTCATTTGGGCTTTTTTGTACCTGGTTGGGGTCAGGCTCCACCTCGTTCCAGTTCTCTGTCAGATTCCCACAAGGCACGGCGGTGAAAGGCTTGTGTTTGACAGATGGCAAGATACGGTAAAACCAGCTGGAGGAAGAAAAAGAAACGCATGTTGAGTTATTCCCTCTGTCTAACCTTCATTTGGATTTCAAGTGGGGAGGACAGCTAACAAGTGAACACCTCCTCTTATTGGCCGGCCGGGGGCAAGTGAAGGCCGAGCCGGAGAGCTGCTCAGCGTAGAGGCCGTACGGACACACCTGAGGATTGTTCTGTAGAGATCATACAATCATCAATGTCTTTGTAATCCCTTTGATGACTGACACATAGTGTGTTTGTGTAGATGTGTGTGTTACCTGTCCCTCAGGAAGAGATCCAGGACAGCGAGGGTCTTCAGAAGACAAGTCGTTCCCGAACCCACTCATGTACTGCAAGAGATATTCAAGATGAAAGTGAAAAAAGAGAAGAACCCCATGTAAACACCATGCGGCTTCATTGTAATGCAGGATAAATGTGTTCATGCTGCTTATAATTAAATGTGAAGGCTTGTCATTAAGACTTGTCTTTTTCTTAATTGTTGTCATATTGATTCACATTAGATCTATGATAAAACAAACTGCAGTTATGCCAAATTTCCCCCCTTGCAGTCATCCATTATTTTTGTGTTATTGTGATACAGAGACAGACTAATTACGCTGACATCCTCCACAGTGCTCTATGATCAATATTGCAATTATGACAGGATTATTACTATCCGCCTGCACTGCCATGGCTGGAGTCTTCCATTAAACACAGGGGAACTTAAAGAAAGACGTAAAGAAATCTTGCTGAGTCATTGTTAGTCTGAAGAAAACACACAGCAGGCACGGATGGGTTCCATATGTGCGCGTTCACGTGCCATGGCTCCGTGCGTAACAACGCTTTCGAGTTTGCTCCTCGTGATATGTTTAAGTCAACTTAAATTTGCAAGACTGGCATTAATATAAAGTAAGACACAAAAGTTTGAAATCACGCAAACTCTCGGTCAAAATAACGTTTTGTCACGTTCATTTTAAAAACACTTGGAAACGTGCAAAGAAGAGCCATGCCAACGGTGTAAATGGATATTGCTCAAAAACATGCATGTATAAATATATTATATATTTGGTTATGAGGGTTTCCCACTGAAACATTGTTGTTCTGTAAAGCTGGGACTACATCTGGGCAGCTGCTGAATGCTACGCTCTGATTGGCTGGAGGCACCGCCGCCCTTCAGCCAGGCGCTCTGCTCTGTTATTGATGATGACTCCTAAACTTTGCATGTTAGAAACAAGTATTAAACACTTTGGAGAATGGAGAAAACGCGGCCTTACCTTGAGTCCGGCCATGCTGCTGTCTGTTAAAGTTGTTAAAGTGTCTCAGTGGTTACAGATTAACTTGCAGAAGGTTTTCCCTCGGACCAAAATCCACTGCAGGGCGCGTGCATGCCGGTATATGAACACAGAGGGGGAGGAAAGGGGGCTGGGTTAATGCTGTTTCTCAATCTGGGTTCAATTAAAGCCCGACAGTATCCGTGACGCTCCTGCAGAGAGGAGAGGACGGGGTCGGAGTTCCGAAATGTGCAAACAGTGACCAGAGACAAAGCCAAGACAAACACCGAGACTGGTTTAAAGCTTAGAGAGCAACAACCAGGTAACACATAGGACATAAGTGTTGGCGTTCAGGTTATAGTTTCTATACTACTGTGAGGCTAACATGATTAGCTTAATATACTGACAAACAGATAATACACTGGGTGAGCTAATTTCCAAAAATCAGCAATGGAGAGGAACTGATTCACTTAAAGGACTTAAAGTGCTTTTGTGAGCAGCTTAAGTTGGGTATTTCCATTTAATGCCACTTTGAACTTCTACTCTATTCAGAGACAAGCATTGTTCTTGTTACTCCACTATACTCAATATCAGTGTGTTGGAGCTTGAGGGTCAAATTGTGTGGTGACCTCATACGGCACTGCCTGTGCAAACAATGGTGTCATGCACATCCTCACGTCCTGCAGAACAAACATCAACACAAAAAAGTAGATTGGTAGAGTGTAATTTACTGGCTTTGAAATTTGCTATAGCTCACTATTATTTTGTTTACACTAGAGTTTATTCCGAAGGCTTTAACCCCTTTGCCACGAGAGAAAAACCCCACTAACATCTGGCTTTGGCCTTCTGTGGGAAAGGTTACTCTGCAGTAGTCAGGGTGTTCATCGACAGTGAAGGAGACATGACACCCGGACGGAGACACTCATTTTGAATCCCTTTCTGTGTTTTAAAAACCTGCATCTGAACCTCCTAATTTTGGTGGGAAAAGGGTAAAAAGTGTTGGCACTGCCATGGAGGCTAACGCACCACAAACCTGAAAGCTGTGACCATAATCCCACCATCAGATGTAATGCTCCACTGGTTCGTAAAGTTGCCCTTAATTGGTCATCTTAACACCTGCCGAGTTACTTTTTTATTTGAAGTGAGTTATCATTCCTGGACAGCTGCATAAATGATTAGTCTTCCCTCAAAGCAGCAGAATACACGGGTTAACCTAACCGCAGAAGGCCTCCAGAAGGCCTGCATGTTACTTGAGGCTAAATATATTCGCTTCATTTCTTGGAATAGATGGTCAAACGAGGGGAACCTAATGTCCCCCGTGTAGCATGTATCAAAAAGAATCAATTTCGCCTCTCTCAATCTTGCCTCGCTTCCCCTCTTGTCTATTTCGTTTCTTTTTGGGAGGTGTTGGGGAAGGGTAAATGATGGCAATTCTCATAGCGAGGCGCAAATAAACTCGCCACGGCAGAAGTAACCGTTCTCCGGCGAGGCGTGCAGTCGGGCCCGGGCCCCCCGCTGGCAGCCAGCCAGGGTGCTGTGCCGAAGACGAGAAAGCCCAATGGCAGGAAAATACGACGTCCCAGTCTCCGGAAATTGATCTGCTCCTTGTATGGAGAAAGAAAATGAGCGATTTTAATTTCATCCCGAGTCTGATGATAGAATTCTAGAGTATTTGGGCCCAATCGGGATGGTGTTGTGTGTTTTAAGAGAGGCAGGAATAGCTGGAGACGGGGGAGAGGAGGCTGCTGACGCCTACTGGCGGTTATATCTATGCATGCGTAAGTGGGCCATAAATGCTTTGTTATTAGGTGCCTGCTGAACTCAATGGCGTGATGGTAAATGGTACACTCACCTGGCACAGTCTATCCCCTTATGCATAAACAAGCAATCTCACACACACAAACCCAAACACAGATAGTTACAAGCCCATTCTGTGATGTGATGACATCTGTTATAGCCAAGGTAAGTGCATACCTACTTACAATATATATGCTTATTTTAACCTCTGACCTTTGTGATAGGGCCTAAAACACTGAGTATCACACCTACCCCTTCTTACATCAGGGTGATGAAGATCGGTTTTATCCTGCCACCTAACACAACGCACACAAAAGGAATTGTGTTAGTGCTGCTCAGATCCCATAGAGTTCTGGATAAAGCACAGAAAACCTTGTGGAACTAAATCCATCTGCGCAGCTGTTAAGGAAATGGGAGAAAACATGGACTTCCTTATGATGTAATTAGCGTGAATTGATCCTTTAATGACCCCACACACACACACACACACACACACACACACACACACACACACACACACACACACACACACACACACACACACACACACACACACACACACACACACACACACACACACACACACACACACACACACACACACACACACACACACACACACACACACACAGCTGTTGACATTTATTCTGGCTCATTACAGTTGGGGGAATCTATACTGGGAATTATGTGAAGTCACTAAACGTCAATGCACCAGTAAGAATGACAAAGGTGTCATTTGTCCAACAAAGCCAACAGAAGAGTCAGGGAAATGTCAATCCAGACCATGATTACTGCACCTCTAATGCAACGGTAGAGCAAAAAGCAACAATAGGCTGTGTTTAGAGAGGTTTTGGAACAGCTAACGGGGCGTAGATTGAATAATATCATAACTTTAGGCACATTTTGTAGTTCAATAACATACAGTTCCCCCTATACTGCAAACATTTCATGTAGTTGGTCCAGAAGCCATTCAGGGACTCTCAGATGAAAGTCAAACCCAAAAGAATATATATATAACCAGACTGTTAAACCTGCTTTGCCTGAGCGGTGCATTGTACTGTGTACTTTTGATTAAATTAATCAGGCAGTAGCAAGAAGCAACAACTAATTAGTGTGTGCTTACACACTCTCCTGCTCATCTTTCTCTCCAGTGATGAGTCTTTCGTCTTCTCTTTATCCTTCATTGAGCTGCTTTCGGATCAGACACAAAGCAAAGCAGAACACCGCTTTTACACAATATGGATAAGGTGTTGAATTTACACAACAACATCAAATTGGGTCCTTTGTTAGCCTGCTGATATCACACATTTATTTTTAAGAAGGTAGCGATGTGATTCCTTCTAATTGGCGACTTCTTTGTGTTGTGTAGAGCAGCTTCAGCGACGTAAAAATAGGTCGATAAAGGCAGTAAGAAATACATTTAAACTTTGTGAAGGACACAAGTGTGTGTGACGTGTTGTCACCGCCTGGCCTCGCCTTGTGTATCACTGCTAGTTAACTGCTGTATTTGGATGTCACATCGAACAAGAAATAGCTTGGATGCTTGTGTTTTGTAATTACAGCCGTTACACACTATTGCAGCTTAATGTTAAATGACTCCTGACATGAGCCACCACACACACACACACACACACATCTGACAGCTCCATTTAACGCTGATTAGATTTGCAAGGACATGTAGTATACCCTCTCTGTCTCTCCCTGAGTAGGTGGAGTATCTCCTGAATCCTATCTGTGGCGGTAATGTTATGCAAATGGTTTAATATGAAGATAAAAGAGTGTTGCAGCGTGTGGCGCTCTCCTGGTTCACAGCCTCGTGTTTCCAGGACGATAGCTCTAACGAGGAGGGCACTATTTGGGAGTCATTAAATGATGGCCTTCCTGACATGCACCCGCTCACCACCGCCGCCACCCGCCCCGCGTTGGCCATTAAAGCGACTCACACCCACACCGAGACACACGCTGCAGACGCCTTTTAGCGCCAGCTCCCAGTTTCTTACACATCACAGTGTCACAGAATAGAAAATTACACTCTCCTCCCACAGAGAAAATTGCTTTGGAATTGCTTGGTTATAAAGATGTGCTTTAAAGAGAGGGGGGTGCATGCAATACAAAAAAAGGACACACAAACACAATTACTTAAGCACTCTAAGGACAATTCTTATAAATTAATCAGAGGATTTACCAATTATTGATGTCAAAAGGATTTAGTTGTGTATCTGTTTGCATGTGTAGGTATTTAGTATGCATTATGGAAGACTAGATACTGTGCAAAGCGAGCTCCAAATGAGTCACTGCTTTCCACACAGCCACAGATGAGGTATTAAACAAAACAAGATGTGGAAATAGCCACACAGCGTAGGGCTGATGCAAGAAAAACATAATGCAAAGCACCACAGAGGAGACACAAGTGGAGAGAAACGAAGACAACAAGGTGAAAGGTGTATCAGCGTCAAGAGACAGGAGAGGCGTGACGGAGATGAAAGGGAAAAAATACAAAGTGGAAAATGGTAGAGAAGACAGAAAGAAGGGGAGAAAAGATGCAAGATGGTACAGCGAAGATAAGTCGAGTGGACGTAGGAGTATGGAGGACATGTTACGATGTGTCAGCTTACAGTGGCTCTCCTTATGGTGGCAACATTACACCTGCAGCAAAGGAGACAACATAAACATGTTCAGAGCATTTCTACAAAGCCAACAAACTAAGTATTTGCTTCATCCTCACAGAATCTTCAATTCATGTGGAAATATGATTACAGGAAAATACAAAAAGCAGGCTTAAAAACCAAGAAAATACACAGAAGCTGCTCTGATGCGTTTCATATAAGGGGTCTGTCACATTCACTGCAGAAAGGAGAGCCACAGAGCTACAGAGCTTTGTTCAGCTAGCTGAGCTGCAGGGCTAACCATGGCTAGCTCAAACTAAGACTACATTTACTTATTTATTTCCCCCTTCTGTTGCGTGTAGTTAAAACAGATGTCAACAATGATGAACCATTATCAAATTATAAGTAATTCAGTCAGTCATTCCACAGAGGCATTATATTCAGCAGCGCTGGAGAATGAAATGCTACCGTTAGCTAAACCGTGATCTCCACAACACAAGCTAATTACGCAATTTCCTGATTGTTCATGTAAATTGAAGAGACTATTTTAAGTTACTTTTTAAATCTCATTCTAAAATATATTGTGGATTCATGTATCATAATTATTTCCAACTTGAGCCATACATTTGGCATTTGTACATTAATGTCTCACCTTGTAGCCTAAGCTTGAATTATTAGAAAACCAACTTTCCTGGCATCCCTCCACTGCAAACAATATCATTGTTGATAAGAGTTTGTATTTCTGAGACTATGAATGCTGAATTGTTGTAAGGATTTAGTGAAAATGCATGGATTTAGGAAGTAGTTTTGCATCCAACTGGATAAGTGAGACTTCATTATATTTATGCTCTTTGTAAACCTTTTACCTCCATTTACTTCACATCGTAGCTTCTTTGTTTACCTGCTTGAAAAAACAACTTATCCTTCAATAATTTAAGGGAACAGGGTGAGTTATTGATATTCTAATAATGCATTTTAGAGGGAAGTATTCCTGTAACAGTAATAATGTGCTCCTCAAACCATGCAATCCTCAAAACCAAGCAGTTCCAGCTGTCAGTTGACCATCTGGGGACTGAGCTGTGAATATGTGTGCATGCCTCTATATGTATTTGTATTCACCTCTGCAACCTGTTCCCCTCCAGAGTTGTGGTGGCATGCTGCAGTTAACATGAACTGCCCTGTGAGCAGGTAATGAAGCGCACCGAGCCACACATTTCCAGCTAAAGGATATTCTGTCACACTGTCAGCAACACATCACACACCTCATCACAAATAGAATTAGCTCCCCGGACAGCGGCAGAATGGCAGAGGCTGGATGTTTGGCAGGAAGCGTAATGGCGTCGGGGTTCTGGTGGTGTTTTCCTTGTAGGGGAAGCAAAGGGCAGGAGTGTGTATCAGCCCAGACACTTAGTGTGGTGCCAGTTATATTCACCCCATCCCTCTGGAGTGTGTGTGAGGATGCCTCCTCTAAATTTGCAGTTTAGATGGGTAGTTCTGAGGGGTGGTGTGAGATGTGAAGAGGAAAAACTTCAGGTGAATGGTCTTTCGGACCAGGAATGAGTGTGTTCAGCATCAGAGGAGGCTGTGTTTATATTCTCTGTGGTTTTCTTGGCCAAGTGTGAGTTTGATGTTCTGCGAGTGTGTGTGTGTGTGTGTGTGTGTGTGTGTGTGTGTGTGTGTGTGTGTGTGTGTGTGTGTGATCCCATATGGTTGTCTATGTGTGTGTGTCTGCTCGCCCCATCATTAGGTCCTAGGCAGTCCCCGTGTTGGAGGTGTAGCTCGGCTGCTCCTGCGGCCTCTCAGGCCAATTTAGGGGGAGAAAAGCACTTCGATCCTGGCCTGCAAGTCTGAGGGGCCCCAGCGGGAGGCAGCGCAGCCCTGCAATCTATATTGGATTTATTCCTTTCCCATCTACAGGCCCCAAACACCCCACCGAGAGGAAGTCTCAGCGGCACTCACTCTGTCCCCCTAAGACAATATGTTATGGTACACACATGAGTACACATAATCGTGTAAATACACACACTCACAGGCACACACTCCGAGTCTATCTTCGAGGCACACTCCCCCACAGCAAGGAAGTTATAACGGCACACTCTCCGTCCCTGTGGGGGCCGCACCGGGGTCAAAGGTCCTCTGAGAGACAGACGGAATCACACAGCGAGTTATTTCAGCCGGACCATCGTTTCTCTCACGGAGAATATTGTTGGGATTCTTAAAGGCCAAGGTGTAAAATGCCTTTTTTATCACATTAAAGCAAGAATAAAAGAATTTACATAAAACTCAGACAAGGTCAGGCAGGAACGAGCTTCTTAATTTAGTCTAATCAACTGTCATTTGCATCGCGCCATTTGCGCAAGGTATTGCCACTAACTGAATAAATGGACTTCTTCAAGCTCGAGGGGGGGCACTCCGCTTTTGATAAGCTGGCATCATAACTGATTTGCATATATTACTTTGATTATCTCATTACTAGGATGATTCTTGCGGAATTTTTGACACTCGCGCAATCGAATTAAAATTAAGGCACGCAATCAATAAAAGGGCAACGCGGCTGTGAAAATACAAGACACCCCGGGCTTGTGTGGTCAACGAGCGGCGATGATGGCGGTTATGATGATGATGATGATGGTCGTGATGATGATGATGACCTCTTCAGCTCACGAGCTCCTGGACGCCGTAGTGGGTTTAGGAGAGTCTCGGGCTCTTGATTCCTGTGATCAAAGCAGTAATCAGTGGAGACAATGGGGGCCGTGAAATTGCGGCTCTCATGTGGGTGACCTATCCACCTGCCATGAATCCAAGAGTGGCCCGCAAGCGGTGGCTCATGTTCCCTCGATCGATAATAGCGCTCGCATCTTTCCTCCGACTCAAGCCATCTGTGGAATGATGAAATCATGCGTAAAGATGCCTCGCATAATTTTGCAACGCAGCGGCCACAATAACCTGGCACATTGACGAGAGCAGGTATCGGCGTGAGGGCCATCCACTCAAGGTGATCATCTGTCACCGAAACCTCAAAATGTCCAGCTCTCGGATCTGATGTGTGGCTTTAGAAACCCTCAGTCCTTTCAGATTCTGCTTGATTTTCTTTGTGTTCTCATGGCAGGATCCACAATACCACATTATGACAAGTGGCTCATTTGTTGCCACACACAATTTGTCTGAGGGAAGAAGATTTGGAGGCTCCTTCTCCTCTAATAGACTCTCACTGGAGCAGCAGAGGCACACGTCCACGTTTTAAATTTGTGATGTAAATAATTATAGGCCTGGAAATTGATTTCCTTACGACCTTCTCTGCAATTGAGGCCTCCGAAATCCCCCAAAGAAAGCTTCTTCTGTTGAAACATTAAGTCATTAATTATTTTCCTTACATAAGGACAAATTATCGAGTCAGTTGAACGAAATTAGAGGCCTTTGTTTCGGATCAGACCGCATTACCGCTGGAAATTACGCGTGATGGCTGCGTGCGCGCTCGCCTTTGTTGTTTCGATCATCGCCTGTCGCTCTGAACTCGCGCTAACAAAGTCATTAAATTGACTCCCTCTCGCTCTCATTATGCGGGCTGTTAATAACCGCTAATTAACTTTGCTTACGCGCGCCTTAAAAGCCTCCCCCTCCCCACACACACTCTCTCTCTCTCTTTTCCTCCCTCCTTTCCTTCTTGGCCTCTCAGGCAGAGCAAGTGTCCAATTATGGGACGGATGGTGGATGAGTCGGAGGCCACGAGCCAGCTAGTGCATGCACTTTTCACATGTTGCACATTTATGGGATATTAGAAAAATAAATAGGATGTGGGGTTCAGCTTTCTAAAAGTGTCTTTATTCCTTGTTCCCATTGTGCAATATGGAGGCAGAACAATGGAGCGTCTATATCAGGGTGGTTTGATACAAAGTCCCTGCAGTCATCATGTGGATGCATCATCGGGCAAGATACCGAACCCTAGATTGCTCCAGCTATGTGTGTGTGTGTGTGTGTGTGTGTGTGTGTGTGTGTGTGTGTGTGTGTGTGTGTGTGTGTGTGTGTGTGTGTGTGTGTGTGTTAATTGTATTTTCCCTGAGCTGAGTGTGTGTGAGTGGGTGAATGCTGACTTGTACGCTTGAAAAATGTAAACGTTCACTTTAATTAAAAGTATTATGTCAACAGGTTCCACATAATTGCATAAAGTGAGCTAAAAGCAAAATATTAATTTGGACTTAATTGCTTTGCCTTTACCTGACCTAATTTTGATGTGTTGCACAGACTGGAGAAGCTCTGAATGAACGCACCCCATTTCCTTTACATTATAACTGGGTCTTACCTGTTTGCCAACACATCCAGGAGATGGCGCCAGTCGAGAGACCCTCACTCTGCTGCTGGACCTCATCAGTGTCACTTCTGTGGCCTTCAGTGGAGAGCCTGCAGGAGCAAAGAGAGCATGCATCACTGAGAGGAAGGCTGTACGAAACATCTCCCTGTATGGTGCATGACGTGAGGAAGGCCTGCAGAATAAGAGAGCTTTAAAGGCACAGAAAGCATGCATCCCGGAGTCTCCCCTGGATATTATGAAGTTAGCATGTTATGCAAATGCACAGGAGGCGGCCTCTCTCCCCGCCATCTCTTCACCTGCACGTCAAACAGACGGAAAATTGAAAATGTGAAAATTGCGCTCAGACTGCTCCGTCCCCCTCTAATGTATGCGCGTAATTAGTGCATTTAAACAAAGCGCGGATGTCCTGCTGGCTGAAATGGCGGCTGACATCTCTTTTTCCACAGGGTTAATAACAGTGTGCGGATAAATGAATCAAATTGTGGCCCCCAAATTACAGAGCGACTCTAAATACCCGTCTGTATTACGCGCGTCTTGTTTGTGACCGCGCAGGAAAAGGCATAACATTTTATATTGTTATTACACTCATTACATTGATTTAGAGACAGATAAACAAGCGGGGAAGTTTGTGACACTGAAAAGTTGCAGGTGGATTACAAATGACAACATCCGGGTACATCCGCCTATAATAATATAAAAAACATGACATGGAGGTAAGGCGGGTTAGGGTTCATTAACACAGAAAGTTTAACCAGAAAAGCTTTATTATTTTTCCTCTATTCCTGCACATGCATTTCATAGCAATGGCTTTGTGACTGTTTAATATAGAATAGAAACTAAGATTGGGTTTAACTGCACCTTAACTAGACAGATCAATGGGCTCGTATTTCAGTTTCAATCCCAAAAGGATGACAACACTTTAAAAACAGATCAAATAAAAAAGAATAACAATTCTGCACATACATTTTATTGTTATTTTTTTTCGTTTGCTGCAGATACATAACGGTGGGGAGGAAGAAGAGAGGAGAGAGGGAGACAATGAGAGAGTAAATTGCAGCTTGCTGAAGTTTTTGGATTGAATTCTGAAAATGATCCTTTTAACAGTGATGGGCTCTGAGGCGAGGATAAGGGTCATGCCATTCACAGCGGGTTAAATAGACTTTCATTTAAAATTACATTCTCGGTCCATCTCTCCATCTCCCCCCCACCCCCTCTCCTCAGAGGAGTCCCCGCGTGCTCCCCCTGCAGCTCCTCATCACTCTCCGAGTCCATCTACAACTCCTGCAGAGAGAGGAGGAGAGACAGACAGAGACAGACAGGCAGATAGACATTAATACAGGTTTTAATCCCATTTATGCTTCTTTGTTTTCCTGACTCATCAATGCATATTTTTGCTTCAACCTGAAGCTATTTTAGGCAGAAAATCAGATCCAATGTCCCATATTTCTGCTTCTCTGACTGTCTCTGACATGGCTGCAGGTGCTCGGAGGCTGAACACAAACTCCGAGCCAGATTTGTATTTACATCTTTGCAGAAGGATTCAAGACATATGCATGGCCTGCAAAACAAAAGCAAAAATAAGCTTTAGCTATAGGCCTACTGTATATAGAGATGGGTAAAAGACCTCACATGATGCCCAATCATTCTTATAATATTTATGGTTTATTAATGTTTGTTGTTATTATTCATATTATATAAGAAGTCCAATTATCCCGATCTACAATACATTTAGCCCTTTAATAATTATATTTATATACATATATATTTTATTGAATCCTTTTATGAATAGCCTTTACATTTTTCCTAGTATTTTAAATTTGCTATAATTTAAATACCCTGTCAAATATAAATAGTAGGCCCTTTTATTAAATAGGTACCTTGAGAAAACAATTAGAAAATGGAGTTTAAACTGTTAATGTCAAAGAGTTAAAGGAGCAATAATAACAGTTAAAGATTAATAACCCTGTTTTAATTTAAAGACTGTAACAGTCTATTTCTCCACAGTGGAAACAAGACAGTGGGGTAAATGGAGTTCACCCTTCATTCATTTTATATATAACTCATGTGTTGAAAAATCTGTAATATTTTTGGACTTGACTAATCTTGAACAACCATGACGATTATTGCGTTTGCTATTGACGGTTTTTAATGAAATAAAGTACTTTGGGTTATTTTCTGGCCACTGATCTGTACTGTTCTTTGAATACAACAAAGAAAATATGTAGAAAACTGAAGGACATTCTGAAAAAAATAAAATAACGTAAAATATCACGAGTGAGAATGTATCTTCTAAGTTCGTTCCAGTGAATGAAAGGAGTCCATGTCAGGTTTTGTTCCCTTTCCCTCAAATTAACTTTAACAGTGAAATATATAAAGCCACTCTCTCCCCCACATACACACATACAAGCCAATCAGGCGCGCAACAGCAACGTGGAGAGAGCGCGCAGCCAAACCGCTGTCTGTCATTAGAGGAGTGACAGAGAGAGAGAGAGAGAGAGAGAGAGAGAGAGCGGAGAGTGACACAGCGGCACGAGAGGAGAGAGAGTGACACACCGGCACGAGAGGAGCACCCCGGACCCCGAGAGAGGGACACGCAGAGAGCCGAGATGAACCGAAGCGTCGACATGAGCGGTCAGTTTGAGGAAGATCTCCACGATCGGGCCGAGAGGAAGAGCAGTAAATCCCCCACCCTGCTCTCCTCTTACTGCATA
Source organism: Eleginops maclovinus (assembly GCF_036324505.1). Lineage (NCBI taxonomy): Eukaryota > Metazoa > Chordata > Actinopteri > Perciformes > Eleginopidae > Eleginops > Eleginops maclovinus. The sequence continues at coordinate 15,302,963 of NC_086369.1, forward strand.
GACAGCATCCTGGGCCGCCGCAGCCCCTGCAAGGTCCGGATCATAGGGGCGCAAAGTTTGCCCGGCAGAGGGGAGCTGGAGAAGGTGGCTGACAGTAAGTTTCGAAAAAAACCAAAAACTGTTGGTTATTTTGGAGCATGTGTGAGAATCTGTGCGTAATGCAAGTCAGTGCGTCAAAAACAGTGGTTTGTCTGCTGCAGAATATCGTATGTTTTTAATATAATATTGCACAGTAACAGCCTCGATGTATAGAGACTCTCAGGAGTGCAACCCGTGAAGCAAACTGTCTGAACTTTACGAATATTTAGCGTTTTATATCCAACACTCATTCTTTCCAAGAACAATAACTGAGTGGAACCAGAAGAAGCAGTCACAGGACTGCTCCATGTAAAGGTTCAAAGACAAGGATTATCCATCTTTTAAATTCTGCTCTCTATTCATGCAGATCCAGGTGTCTATAAACAGCTGGTGTAGAAGGAAATAGTTATTTACAGGCCTAAATCAACTATATTTACAGGGAAATGTTTGCACCTTTTATTAATTGTTGTTATAATCTCTCTCCCCAGGGTCAACGAAAGACCCCTTTTCCCTCAGCGCGGACATGCACCTGCCCCCCAAGCTGCGCCGGCTGTACGGAGCCGGGGGGAAGTTCCTCCACGAACACCCGGACTCTCTGGACCGGGAGCGGCTCCTGCTGGAGGCCAGCGACAGCCTGAAGATCAGCCAGGCTCCGCAGGTGAGCATCAGCCGCAGCAAGTCCTACCGGGAGAACGCGTCCCTGAGCCGGGGAGAGGGCGACCAGAGCCCCGGGGAGGGCTCGGAGGACGGCAGCCTGATGGAGCTCGGCCCGCTGAAGTTCGAAGAGGACGCCGGGAAAGAGGAGGAGAGCTGCGGGGACGCGGCGGCTCTGTCCCCGAAGGACGAGGAGAGGGAGAGCTTGAACGCCGGGGATGGGGACGTGAGGGACGGGGAGGACAGCGTGTGTCTGTCGGCGGGCAGTGACTCCGAGGAGGGCATGCTGAAACGGAAGCAGAGGAGATACAGGACTACCTTCACCAGTTACCAGCTGGAGGAACTGGAGAGGGCTTTCCAAAAAACACACTACCCGGACGTCTTCACCAGGTGAGCAAACTGGATGATTCTAAATTAATTAATGTGTTGTATTTTATTTATTTGTTATTACATTTGTATTTTATTCTAAAAAAGGCTGTGGAATTGTAAAGGTCTTCCAGTATTTATTTTATTTACAAATGCTGCATTAGCTACAGCCAATTCGTTTACAATTTACAATGAGATAAGGAGGCCTAGAAATTGTAATTTACATGCAAATATAATATTAAGAATTACACTTTGTGTTTTATAATAATTATACCATAGTAATATTATTCCAAGGAAACGTTTGAAATCAAATGTAACAAATGCATGAACATATGTTAGCTGTTCTCTATTCAATGCATTTATAGAGGAGATCATTAAATGCATTTTTGTACTTTAAATAAATATATCCACGACTAGTTTAATTTCCCAAAGTAATTGCACACTTAAAACTGGACACTGCAGACCTCAGCTCATAAAATGTCCCAACAATAAACCCGTGCACCGCATTATAGCTCACCTGCAGAGTGCTAACATGGGGACGTTTTGTTACCTGTATCTGAGGTGGAAATAATAATAAATACAGTCTGCAACAAAATAAAAATTAAACTCAGGACCAAGGAAACCTGCACACACACAAGAAACACACTGGGCTTTTGACATGTTCTCCTTTTTGCCGGTAAATGCTTCAACAAATACAGAGTTTTAGGATTATTTGTATGCAGGATCTAAAGAAAATAAACTATAACTACAATTTAGGACTTGCATTTTTCAGGTTTAGGATGTGTGTTGTAAAGTGTACGGTATTCTGCTACAAAGACCAACATTTTCGATTTCTTCACCACTGAGATTATTCATATTTTCCAATCGATTTACTTTAGGCGACTTGTAGGTCTAATTTAACCTGCAGCCCGCCTCGCAGTGAAGGCAGCGTCAATTGCTTTGTGGCAGGCTAGTTTAGATGTCATTATTTCCAACCATTATGTTGTTACAGTGACAGGCCTGTGCTAAGGGGAAATCTAACAATCACTAGGCCTATTTCTACCCATCCGTGACAGGGAAAATAGAATATGGCTGTGGCGCCTTTTCTGCAGTTTATCCAGGGAGCACCGCAGAAAATCAAGCCTATTTTCAGCCGTCTATTGTTGACAGGGAACAACAGGAGGGGACAAAACAGCAATTCCACATTGCTTCCAAACGGCGGCCTGTATAACCTTGGATTTCTCTCCTTCTTACACTTTAAATATGATTTTTCAGAGAGGAGCTCGCAATGCGTCTGGATCTCACCGAGGCCCGCGTGCAAGTAAGTGTTTATCTTTATAAAAAAAGAAGAAGTCTGCTGTAAATCAAATCATGTTTTATGTCCTGTATATAAAAGCTGGATAATAAGCGGGGATATGCGTCACTGATTGAGGATCAGCGATTAAAGGGGCCGATTGGAGTCGGTAATTTATTACAGCCAAATGTGTTAAATGGAAGGTCTTTCCTGTTATTGAATGTTATTACGCGCGTTTTAGAGGCAATTAAGGCGAGGCTGGCGATTCATAAAAAGCTCACTTAGTGCAGGAGCAAACACTGTCCTGGGAGGAGATGGTGTGCGTGTGTGGGTGTGGGGGGGGTAAAAGATGTGTGTAATAGGAGAGAGAGAGAGAGAGAGAGAGAGAGAGAGAGAGAGAGAGAGAGAGAGAGAGAGAGAGAGAGAGAGAGAGAGAGACGGGAGGGATAATGCTATTTGATTTCCCATTATGTGATTGCAATAGACCTGCATTGATCCCATGCTTTGCACTTGGGAGCGAATGAGAGACCATTAAAAGGTGTTTGCTCCCCCCTTTTCTCTCCCCCCCCCCCCCCCCCCCCCTCGCACTGAAAGCGTGGCTTGCATGTCGAAAGCTCGAGCTCATAACCAGAGAGACAGTTCAAACAGCTCCGGTGCAACAACAGATGTCTCCTCAGGGGCCCAAAGGTGAACAAATCACTTAACGGGCGCCATCAGGAGGTGATAAAAACTCATAAATTCCCGAGGGGCTGTGTAATGCTAAACAGCCCTCTGGGAATAAAGTGTGTGTGTGTGTGTGTGTGTGTGTGTGTGTGTGTGTGTGTGTGTGTGTGTGTGTGTGTGTGTGTGTGTGTGTGTGTGTGTGTGTGTGTGTGTGTGTGTCTGTCCTTCAATCTCTCCCCTCTCGTGTTGACATTTTGCTCATTGTGCTTCTGCAGAGCAAACTGGGCAACAGTGAATGCGTGGGAAAGTTAAATACTCTCCCGGGATGGAAGTCACTTGTTCTACATCTCTTAAGAATTTAATTTAAAGCGCATTAATTGTTATTGGAGCCAGTTCAGCGGCAATCTTCTGGATCTTTTGTTAACACGACTCTTAATTATCTCCCCCCCCCCCTCCCTCCTCCTCCTGTACAGAGGGACAGGGGGTTTAATTAGACAGAAAGCAGATTTAAGGGACCGTGAGCTGCAGGGTTTACCGTGCATGTAATTACCGGTGACTTTCCGCCTGTTGGACAGCACCTGAAGGAGACAAGAACTCAGTACAGTCTGATGAGACATCTCTATGAGCTGGGCAGAGTTTGGATCATTTATAGAAGACTTGCAGGACCTAGAGTTGTATGTCATTAGAGACAGGAAATTATTTTTAATTTATATATTGAGAAAGTTAAAGTGCACTTCAAAATGAATTAGCTTCTTTCAAACTTAGATATATATTTTAAACAAAGCCATTAAACTGTCTTTGGTTTTTAATGCAGATTTGCACACCTGCTCTTATGAATAAATGGTCTGGATGCATCTGATTTAATTTGATTTTCCAAGACAATTTTTGAAAAGCTTGAATCTGTGTAGATCATCTGAACCAAGAGTATGAAGGGAAGGGTTCAAAGGGAGAACATGTCCCTGGAAATCTGTCAAAACCCCCTTTAATCTGGGATCGAGGGGTAAAAATGTCCCCCCAGGATAAATAAAAAACAACATATGCATGGTTTATATCTACTGTTTGACTTATTCTGGGGTATTTCATTTTAAAATCAGTAACATACTGCACTCATTATCCTTCAAAAGTGCATTTCAATTTGGTAAAATAATTTTCCTCTTCTGCACCCTCCTGCTGACTCAAGGTAAATGAGACCTCATACTGACCCCCCCCCCCCTCGTTTCTCCTCAGGTGTGGTTCCAGAACCGCAGGGCCAAGTGGAGGAAGCGTGAGAAGGCGGGGGTGCAGGCCCACCCCTCCGGCCTGCCGTTCCCCGGGGCCCTGGCAGCGGGACACCCTCTCAGCCACTACCTGGAGGGGGGACACTTCCCTCCCCACCACCACCCGGCCCTGGAGTCGGCCTGGACGGCTGCTGCAGCCGCGGCTGCCGCCTTCCCCGGCCTTGCCCCCCCACCACACAACGGCTCGGCCCCCCAACTGGGCACCCCTCTCGGCCTGGGCACTTTCCTGGGCACGGCTGCCATGTTCAGACACCCCGCCTTCATCGGACCCACCTTTGGCAGGTAAGCTTCAACCAAAAGCCCCTGCTCTTCACACACCAGAACACACACCCTCTGCTCCTCAGATCCTGTATTTACACTAAAGACCACAATTCACTCAAGTACTAAAAATGCACAGCTTATAATAACCCCCCCCCCCAAAAAAAAACACATGATGCACTGTAACGGCTCCAGTGATGACTCACACATTGCTGTTTATCTCAGAGTCTGATTATAAACGTTACACTGTTAACCGCTCACAGTGGTGTGTAATCACTCCGTCAGATGTCTTAATAAATTAACCAAACGTGTGATCCCGTCAGACAAGCTGTGACACTCTGCACACTCCATAGGCCACAATTAGCTTCTCACTTCTCTGTCCGCTCTATTGTGTTAACAGAGAGAGCTGCAATGATTAGTGAGCGGTCGATTAGTCGATCATAACGGCCAACAAAGTCATTTTTCCAGAAAAAGCTGTTAAAGCTCCTTCAAAAGGAGACTTCCTGCTCTTCCTCAGTTGTATACCCCAGACTAAAGTTACTATCTATTGGTTTGGCACTGACACTTACAGACCAAACGGTTCTTGGTTGCAGCAACATGTCTGCTTGCTTCAGATAACCTTACGCCATTTAGGTTTACTAATAAGACACACACTAAGTCTAAAGGAGGGTTTACAATCCATGACACACTCCATAGGCCAAAGATAGCTTTGTAAAATCAAAAGGCAATCATTTTCTCCATCTGCTGCCTAATACTGATGCCATTATGAGCCAACCATGCTCTCATATTTAAGAACAGCTGATTGAAAATCAATATTTCTGTGTTTCTGGAACTTTGAACTTGTCTTCACATGTCTTAGATTGTCACATTTCTGTGTCCCTGCAGGCTCTTCTCCGGTATGGGTCCCCTGTCCAGTGCTTCCACGGCTGCAGCCCTCCTCCGCCAGCCCGCCCCCCCTGTAGAGTCCCCCTCCCACGGGGGCCCCGTCCTCCCCGACCCGGCCTCCTCTGCCTCCCCCTCCTCGGTGGCCGCTGCTGACCGCCGGGCCTCCAGCATCGCCGCGCTGCGCCTCAAAGCCAAGGAACACTCAGCGCAGCTCACCCAGCTCAACATCCTGCCCAGCGGGGCCGCCGGGAAGGAGGTGTGCTGAACACTGTCACCCCCCCCAAACCCACAGCCTCCTGTCCCAGGCCCATTCCACAACTACCCCCTGCCCCCCCTCTCCAAAAACCCACTCATACCTCTGGAGGCTGACGTCCCCCTTCATCCCTGATACCTCATGTTTCCCCAACAGAATAGCACGACCAAATTCAAAAGAGCACTGGCTGAAACAAAGTGTGTGTGTGTGGTAATTACAGCTAGGATTTTACACTACATACACACCTCTCTGAACCTTTACACTTACAGAATAATTACAATATTTTTTGGTTCAGCTAAAAGATGACTTTAAAAAAAATGTTTAAAAAAAGGCTCCTCATAAATATCATGTAGATTTAAAGACTAAGTACAAACAGTACCAATTAAGTACAATTACTTAGCTACTTATCTTCAGTAGAAATGTGAGGTACTTTTAATTAGTTTAACACTCAATTTCAGATGGACATAATGTCGTTTTTTCTACATTTAGGATTTTGCATATAAAGAAATTGCTATTATCATTATTAGATAAGAATGTAAAAAATAGATTCACCTGACCAACGTAAACATGCATTTAGAAGAATTCAGTATTATAATAACAGTATCACTTACAAGGCTCATTTTCTGTGCATTAAGTACTTTGTCTTTGATACTTTAAGTACATTTTGAAGTTCATGCATGAAAGGTGCTATAAAGGTATTATTTTGCTCCTCACTTTGCGCTGTTTTTTTTTCTTCTAATTTAAGTATAGGATCTATTATGGCACACACACACTCTCTCAGAAACACACACACAGACACACACTCTCACACACACAGAGAGAAAGCTGAAGAACCGCAGGGAACCCAGACTTTTAGAAAGGATTCCGGTTCAATGTGGACGTCTGGAGTGCTCGACATTAACACTGCTTCATCTGTATGCATCGATGTGGGCTGAGCCGGTCTGCGTCTGTAATAAAAGGCGAGTTTGGAGGAGCCCCCCCCCCCAGAACCAAAGGAAAACTGTCCATAGACCTTCCATAGCCTTCTCTGCACGCCTGACTCCACCGTCCTGCAAGTCACACTCAGAAACACCACACATCTTTTAACGCTCCGAATCAAACCGGAGCTATCTGAGGTTCTGTACATTTTCTGCAATTTAAGGTTTTATCCTCCCAGTTTTGATTCAACAAGTGGCTTTCCCTGCTGGGTCTGACTGCAGGACAACAGTGAGATGTCATAAAGACCCGACTGTGTGGAAGAGAACTGTACATAGTGTAAAAATGGAAAAAAAAGTACCAGAAAAAAGGATGATTTTCAAAACAAGGTCGTGTATATTTCAGGAGGCCTGTTTTGATAATTTGCACTCGGTGTAGTGTTTAATGAATGTCGCCTTGTGTAGAATTTCACCTGTGTTTACGAATTATTAGGATTTTTAGATCATTATTTATGTCAGTACTTTCAGAGGAACTGAGAGAAGGACACTTTTCTTTTCTTATCAAGTGATTGTACGTTTCCTGGTTTAATAATGCTAATTTGAATAAATTACATTGATAAAATGAGTTTTATTATTTCAAAATCCTTTAGGACTGACATAGGCCTAAACTGGGAGAAAATAAAAAATGTGAAATAGAATATTATAGAAATATTAATAAAAGGTGTTATGATGAAAATGTGTTTTGTCTTAAATCGAGGACTATTTAACTTAAAATCTAAGGAAATTAACTGACTTTTTTATACAATTGTTTAATATTTATTGCCTGGAATTTAAAATAAATACATCCGACTTTAGTAACAGGTTGTGTGATGTTGGAAAGTGCATGCTGGGAAGGATAAAAACATTTTTTTAAAGGGGGAATTTCTTTCTGCAGGGATGGAGGCGCAGCTCCACCTGAATGACAGAAAATAATCCCTCCGCGCTGCGTGCGTCTATCCTCTTCACGGAGTTGACAAAATACTGACCGTATATTCATGAGCCTAATCCCCAACATGAGAAACGCGCCACAAAGGAGAAGGGCTTTTCAATTAGATCGCCCACTTTATCTGGGGGGTGAGGAGAGAGGGGGGCCGTCACAAAACTTCCTTTAAACCCCTTTAAAGGCGCTAAATTGGTCTTAACATCTGTAATGCCATGTCGATGGAAGCGAGTCCCCTTTGTCATTAATGAAGTAACAAACCACTTCATCAAACGGCTTTCACACACACACCTCATAGAGTTAATACCCCCAAATCCCCCCCACCCTCCTCCCTCCCTCTTCCATTGGATCTAATGCAGGACTATTACAGCAATCAATGCGCATTCTCCTCCGTTTGACCCATCTTTGGTGCCAGAGCAAATCGCGTGAAATTACCCCGCGGATTAATGTAGTCCCTTGTGTTTTATTGTGTGCATCTGTGAAGCCTCCTCTTCTTTATTCATTGCAGCTCTTGTTTTACAGGTCTGCAGGTCAGACACCTGTTAATCACTCAATTTAGCGCCAACAAGCGGGCATTACTCCCCATAAGGGACATTTCTGCACATGCATCAACCACAGTCACACCTGGTCATTGGAGCATAATGCATAAAGCAGGAAGAGGAAAAAAAGCTAATATAAAAAACAATTTTCTTCATGTTTTTTTTTATCCCTTTGCTGAAGCGCACTGGAGCGTGTGTGTTTCTCCCCTTCAGGCTTTAGATGAGATTGTCCGGGGGAGTTTTAATCTCATTGTGAATATAACTAATGAATGGCAAACCAATTTGTCCCTAATATCTGGGGAATGCTGGGAGGCGGGTGACCTGCTGGGCGCGAGGCTTAAACTTTCTTTGCAGCGCAAAAAGGCGAGAAAATTGAAATGCTGTCGCGGGGCAATGGCTGCGGATTTATAAAGTCACACTTGTTGGATGTGTGCTCTTTCATTCAAGACAGGCCTGCACTTGGGATTAGAACGCGAGGCTTTCTTGTTGCATGAATGATCCTGATAATGAATGTTGATGGGTGAATAGTCCAATCATGCGGCGTTTTCTTGCAAATTGCGCAAAGAAGAAAATGATTCGGGTGGATTGTGCCAACGCGCAGGGCCGCACCGCGCCTCCCGCCTCTCGCAGGTTAATCCAGGTGTCCAGGAAATGTCTGACTTCCCATTTTCATCACCGCCTCACCCCCCCGTCCCCCAGACTTGATTTGGCCCGTGATTTGGATTCTCCCGGGCCTCGTTTCTCCCACCACGACCCTTCCTGAGAGAATAGGCCCAATCACTCCACAACCTCGGCCGGATCAGTCCTCACTCAGTCCCCGGGAGAGGAGCTCTAAAAGGCGCTTTGATGAACAGCCCCCCCCTCCCCCCCCGCCCTCATCACCCCCCCTCAGAAAGAGCTGAATAGCCGGGCCATGGCACTGCGCTCCCCTCTCGGATCGCCCCTTAATTCCCCGTCTCTCTTGCTCTCATCCAATTAGCTCAGTGTATTAAGCGGTTTATCGTCTCATAACCGGCCTTTCAGCTCCAACAAGGGAGACACTTTGCAATAGGACCGGCTCTGCTTTTGACACCTCTCGGCTCCTGTATGTTCCCCCAGCTATGAATAACTGCAGCAGAATGGAGGACTAATTCCCTCATCAAAGCGGGGCTTGTCCATCGCTGGTCAAAACGACAAGCAATAAAGCTTAGCGCCACAATACAAAGAGACTTGTTCGACCTTATTAGCTTAGCTGGGTCGAATTAATGCAGGGATTCAATTGGATGGGTTTGCTCCAAACTGGGAGGACAAAACGGGGCCCTCACTTAAAAAGCTGCAGCCTGATGAAGGATGGAGCTGGGAGCTGTAGCAAAACAACAGGGGAGACAAGTTTAACTGGAGTAACAGCACCAAAGTAATATCATTAAAATGCACCTAAAGTAACAGAGTCCTGATTCTGCACAAAGGCTCATTTCAGATCATTTGATATTAGTACATTTGAATTGATTATGTTTGCATCTCTTAAATGTTGCTTAAAGTGGAGCTTTTTTTTAACTCGACAATGGTAGCTTGTGAATTTTGCCAAGGGATCAATAACGTTTTATTTTAACCAATAATAGTACATATTTAGAGTATTTAGTCAAACTAATGTGAAACTTTAAGTCTTCTAGAGTGCTCAAATGTATGTATTGAGTAAAATAAAAATAAAGGTCCTTTAATATAGAAATACTCCAGTAAAGAACCTGGAAATTGTACTTAAATACGTAAACATAAAAAGGAAAAAATACAACTTTTACTAAAAGAAAGCTCCAAGAAATTATTAATGAAATGTACTTAAAGTAGCAAAAGTCCAAGTCAATATTTTGCACAAAGGCTAATTTCAGAATATCTTTTCATATCAGTGGCTTTTAATCAATGATGCATTAATGTTTGCATCTGTGTTATAGCTGCTAAAATATATTTATATTTGACTATTTTGTCTTTTCTATACTGCCAGGTTGCTTGTGAATTTCCCCAAGGTATCAGTAGTTGTATCTGAGTCTATAATAATACATGATTTGCTGATTGTATTGTGTATTTAGAATCTGAATCTCCAAGTCGTTAAAGTAATCAAATACATTTAGTAAAAAGGACAATATTCACCTCGGATATCCATACTCAAGTAAAGTGCAGAAACACAACTTTAGTAAAAATGTGTTAGCATAAAAATGCACTTCAACTATAAAAAGGCAAAGCTGCTAAAATGAGTTTTTTTGGAAATAATTAGCTTGTAAATTCCACCAAAGCATCAATAAAGCTTCATTTGAACCTATACTACTGAAGTTATTGATTGTATTTTGTATTAATAATCTCAACGTAAGGTAATTAAAGCAATCAAATACAAGCAGTGGATTAAAAAGAACATGAGCCTCTGAACAGTGAAGTTAAAGCCTCAGAAGTAGTAGTACCTCAAAGCTCAGGTGAGTTCATGTACTCAGAGGCTGCAGGTGATTACATCCCAAATGTGGCAGAGTGAGAGAAGGAGCGTTGCTGATATGATTTAATAAATATGTAAAGTTATGAGGCTGTAAATGCAGCCCAGACTCTTTCTCTCACACACAGCATGTTCTATCCATTGCATAGTGAATCATGGTTTAAGTGTTCAGCCCACTTAAGGTTGCCTTCACAAGTCACAGTGGTTTCAAGTGATTTGTGAGGCGTGCAGTGTTTATGGAAATGCACGCTGCAGGATGGAGTAAAAAATCCCTCCACTGTATTAACACAAAGAGACTTCTCTGATGGGAACGGAGAAACACTTCATGAAGCGAGTGACTGAGCATTAACTACAGCGGGAAATGCATACGGCATTTAGAGAGCGGGGTTCAACGCATCAACCAAATATACGCTATGCAGATGGGTTCTTGAAGTCAGTGATTCCTGTTACTAATCTGGGCATTAGGCAAACAAACAGCCTGATTTGACATGATAAATCACTGATTCAGCCTAAAGAAAATATTCGTATATGATATTTATCCATTACCTGCAAAAGTGATACAAAATAATAGTAATTCAATTAGTTTTTACAAGAAATACCTGAAATTCACTTAGAAATCAATAGTTTATTCTCTTGAAAAGTGGCTAAAATCCTAATCCCATATACAATATCTGTCTTTAATCCCCAATAAATAGTTTAAAGAACGTATTACGTGCATTTTTTGAATACTTACCACTTCTCTGGTTGTCTGGCCTCAAAGCCCATACACTGGCTTATTCCTGAAATAGAACGTGTTGGTGTTTTATTAGCAAAGAATCTCTTAAATCAGCTGCGGTTTTTAGCAGCCAAACAATGCATTAGGGAAGGGACTATTTTTACCTGTGGAGTAATACTAGTGTTATGCGAGTTACAGTGGGACAAACTCATGTCACCCAGTCCAAATCTTTAATACATTTTGGACAATAATTAGACAAAAGGTGTACTGTACCTGTCTGAAATCTGGGCTGGTTTGGCTCTTTTCCTTGGTTAGTTGAGAGGAAGGAAATACATGTTTCTGGAGAATTTATCCTTTAAATATAGAGGAAAATAAAGTGGAGGAACTCTCCAAACCAGACGCCCAGACAGTGGAAATACGTCACAAAACACAACGCCAACATCTGATCCATTCAGCTTTTTTATTAAGGTTTCAGTATCAAAATAACCAATGTGAAAAATATTACATTACAAAACAATCATTACATACCTGAGCAACACAGGTGAGATATAACAAAATCTACAGGCATTAAAACACATCTGCACAAAGAGGGGAAGAGGGGGAGGAGTGGGAGGAGAGAGGGATGAAATGGCTTCACTTAAACAGAGCCAGCGGAGGAGAAGATCAGCTGTTCGATATGGAGACAAAAGAGCCAGAGAGTGTGTGGCCTCCATCACCCCTGCACCCTCTGATCTCACACACACACACACGGGATGAATGGTGGTAATCAGAACAAGTGTCCGATCGCTGCAGGCCTCCAGCGGTTTTACAGGCCAGGGTCACGATCATTGGCTAATTAGCGTCTCCTGGAGGATACTGGCTGCTCTGAGAAGAAGTCATATTACACACACACACAGACACACACTGACACACACACAGGCACAAAGACAGACACACACACACACACACACACACACACACACACAATAGATGTCATTTAGGTATGATTGCTACTCCCCTTTATCATACAGCGTCAGGGGGATTGGGTCAAGTCACGAGTGTCCGTGAGCAGGAGGTGTGATTGGCTTTTTAGGTCTAATAATAAGCCCGTTTAGTTCAGAGAAGATGATACGAGGGTCAAGAGGTCAAAGACTAAAATCACCAATATATATCGGAAACCTAAAACAGGAAAAAAGCTGCAGATGAATCGATGAGGAAAATATTGTAAGCTGCAACTTCAGAGGAAGAATCGGCCAAATATCCCCAAAAATATTTAGTTGTTTTGATGTAAAAATGGCATCAAAGGTGGTTTTCAGCCTCTAAAATGTGATGCATTCCCTGCTTTTCATGATCATATTATATTGAAGTGAATATAAAGACTTTCAATGACATCATCCTGGACTTTGAGGATCTGGAATGGACATTTTTCACAGATTTATAGAAAAAGAATCTGCAGAAAATTCTGTAAATTGCCTCCCTCGAAAACCGAAGACAGTGGTTGAGGTTCCCGCTGTGTGTGGGTCGTCGGCGCTCCTCGGTAGGTGTTGTCGCCACAGGTGTGTGTGTGTGTTACTTGAGGGAGGAGAACGCCTGGAAGAGTTTGGCCAGGTTGATCTCTGAGTATCCGCTGGTGGCCAGGGCTTTGTCCGGCACTTCCTTCAGCCTGCGGTACACCTCCCTCTCGCGGCTCCAATGCTTAACATGAGCTGCAGGGGAGAGGAGACAAATAAAGGAGGTGTCATCAGAGGGGGGGTGTTAACAAGGAAACACCTGTGCTATACTTGAGTATTTCCATCAAGAAACATTTTCAATTCAGGACTTTAACTTCTAACCGAGTATTTTCAGACCACAGTATTTCTACTTTTACTAAAGTGAAGCTCAACGGAAGATCACTCACTTCCTCGACTGCATCAATACTAAGTGCATTTCAAAATAGTGAATGCTTCACTTCAGTATGACCCCCCCTCCCCCCATGACGATGATTAGTTTCTGTAGAGTCCTGGAGCACCGGCTTTATCTGCTCACTAATAAACACTGAGGAGCATTTCACCCTCAACTGGAGAGCCGACAGATCCAGGGCTGTCTGCAGCGATGCTATCACTCTGCACACACACACACACACACACACACACACACACACACACACACACACACACACACACACACACACACACACACACACACACACACACACACACACACACACACACACACACACACACACACACACACACACACACACACACACACACACACACACACACACACACACACACACACACACACACACACACACGATCGATTGAGAAGCCCGATGAGAGCATGAAGTCGATATATGGTCCCTGTTATCCCCTCGGGGGGGCCGTAATAAGGCCAGAGAGAAGACTGCCATCCTGAAACCACCAAAACCAAATCTTTACAGCATTATTCTGAACAGGAAGCACCGCCAAACCCAGAGGTAACACACCGACACGACAAACAGAGCACAGATACAGCGGGAATAACACTGGGGCAAATGGAGGGGTCGCTGGTGAGGGAGCAGGGCGATGGAGATGGGAGGACGACGTTGTTTTGATCTTATTTAACATTATTAATCTAGTTTGATATTATTGAAGTTTCTCCACCACACAAGCAAGTATGAGAACAAATCAAAGAAGATTTAAGATCTGTGAATCTGAGCCCACAAATAATCACGGATAGGCACCACTTCGAATCTTATATTACAATTCTGGAAAATAGGGCATGAAAAGGCCTCAAAATATCTTAGTGGAATGAAACCAAAACGACCTTTAAGCCTGCTAAAATGGGATTAGTCTTTCCAATAATTAGCATATTATTAAAACTAGGACTGCAACAAAAGCTGGAACAACAGTTGACACCTATACTGATAATGCATTTATAATTCTGGAGCAAAAACGACAACAGGTCGATGCTTTCAAATGGGAATAATTGCTGTTCAAAACAAGACTTTTGGACTCTTAAGAGCGCAAAACAAGCAATATGTCGCCGATACATTGAATTGTTTTACTATTTTCCCACATTGGGGCTGCAGCTACATTCCTACTATCTTCAAATCCAGTGTTGGATTGACACCGATATAAAACAGAAAGCTGCCTCACATTTTAAAAGCTGGATAAACTGATGAGATGATTAACAGATTATCAATGGTGTGAATCCACAAATCGTTTCAGCAGAACTTTACTGCTGCTTTACCAGAAGCAAACCCATTAGATACTTGTGGCTGTTATTTATCTAGATCACCTACTGTACACACACACACACACACACACACACACACACACACACACACACACACACACACAGCAGTGGTCATGTCCTCGCCATCTCCTGTCTTGTCTTCCTGCCCGCTGCATTAGTGGCTGCTGGATAAATACCACACCACCGACTGCCCAGGGAACAAAGGTTAGACACACACACAGACACACACACACACACACACACACACACACACACACACACACACACACAGACACACAGACACACAGACACACACACGATTGATGGTAGTTAAACACTTAAAAAGCGCCCTTACTCAGAGTCATGGCGACTAAAAAACACGTGAGACAAACAGTAGCGGTGTGGTTGACTTTAACGCCTGCAGCAACTATTACCAGATAATCCTCATGTTAGCGAGGGACAGAGGAAGAGAAAGGGGGAGACAAACTAGTCTATTTATCTGGGGGGAATAGAAGGAGGGCAATGATGCATGATCAAGCGAAAGCAATCATGTCATCATTTCTGAAAGGTAGGAGAAAAATAATTCCTCGTTCCCCCTTCCTCACTCCTTTCTCTTTTTCCACCTCAATCACTGTGTGGCGAACAGATAAAAGAATGATTTAAGAGTCACCGAGGGGGGAAAAGAAAGAGGGAGAGACCTGGCTGCAAGTCGGAGCGCAGTGGGGAGTGCAGTTCAAATAAATAGCCTCCCTTAAACGAGGCGGGAGGAGAGGGGGAGACGCCGCTGCCTGTAAGGCCGTGAAACGAAAAAAGGCGGCGAGTGGAAATAATAACACGAACGATGAGTGGAATAAAGAAGATGGAGACTGAGGAAAGCACACAAATCCAGCGTCACACCCTTAAAAACTTTGCCTAATTGATTGCATTAGACGTCCCTCTTGCTCACACACGCTCCGAGTGTATCAGGGGTTATCTGGGCTCTAACTAGGTGTTGTCACACACTCGCGCACACTGGGCACGAGTAGATCGCGGCTCTGCACGCTCTAACTAGGTGTAAATACAATAACAAGCCTGTAATTAAGTGAGCATGATGAAGTTAATGGAGATCGGCCATTGCGTCGGCCGCCTCCATGAATATTCTATTAGGCTGGTGGCGACGGGCAGCTGGAATAGCAGTTAATTTAATCACCACTCGGAGCACGGGGAAACTTCTTTGTGTGAGTGTAATTGCACAGAATGAATAATTGATTTGACAATCGCACCCGTGGATTTTGCCACCCCGCTTTGTATCGCCGGAGAAAGGGAGGGTGGAAGATGAAGACGGAGAGAGAGAGAGAGAGAGAGGGAGGAAGAGGAGTGGGAGGGGAGAAGAGGAGCAAATGCAGAGTGCTGAGAGGTGGCAGGGAAGCTGTCGGTAAATGGATCATTAGAAAAGCGCAGCTCAAGGACAATTTATATTTTATCAATGCGGCAAAATTACATTATTGCTCACACACGCAATCATACTGCCCACACTCAAGATTGAGACCTGGAGGGGGGAGGAGGAGGAGGGAGGGAGGGAGAAAGGCAACAGATAGACAGAGAGCGAGGGAGGGAGGGGGGAGATAAAAAAGGAGCCAGAGAGAAGAAAAGTGACATGAAATGATTTGAAAGTCATTGATACGGGATGTTCCCAGCTAAGGAACGGACAGCATGTTTTTTTCATTGTGTGTGTGTGTGTGGATCTGTGTGTGTGTGTATAATCTATTAGAGATCTCCTGTAGAGGATAAAATTACCTCCATGTTTTACTCAGTTGCAGCAATCAGGCACAAAAATGCAATATACATGTAGATAAGACAGGCTTACAAATGTGCAGACACTGGAGCTCTGCAGTGCACACACACACACACACACACACACACACACACACACACACACACACACACACACACACACACACACACACACACACACACACACACACACACACACACACACACACACACACACACACACACACACACACACACACACACACACAAAGTTACTCTATTCTACTTTATTGTGTATTGTCAGTACACCTGTAAGCATGCATGTGCAATACAGCTACTCAGGCACTGCTGTTTATTATTTATTTGGTTATAATGTCTCTTATTCAGGTAAACACCAACAATGCTCGGGTGAAAACCGGGGAATTCAGGGTGTTGTAAATGGGATTCAAGCAATACTACAATGTTCATGTTCATTGTGACGGAGGAATATGTCACTACAGCACAGAGGAATTTCAGACCCGGATTTCAAATGATAAGAAAAGCTGTAAAATATGCAATTACTCTTCATACCAAGACAACTCCTCAACCCGTTACTCGTTATGATACTATTACTGACTTATAGCTTGATGCTAACAGCTAATGCATACTAGCTCTCCTGCTGATTTCAACACAGCTTGTAGGTTTCCTATTGCAGCATCATCAGGGGAGTATCTAACGTGTACAGACTTCATTCTTAAACTCTGAGACCCAGAATTCTGATTCATTATCAGAATTTTAAGTCGACTGGGTACCGATGCAGTGGCTTTCTGGACTTCCCAACTATCAGACATTACTTGTTTGCAGGCCTGTGATTGGGTAATATTGAGAAACATGGTGTCAGCTTAAACAATATGATTTATTCCCTTACGAAAAGTATCAAAAACTAATAATCCAAGATGAACTGAAATGACTTTTTATGGAGACAAAGACTTAGGGGTTTAAAGTTAAAGCATATTGTCCAATCATCTCTTCTAATAGCCAATGAAACACTTTACATCCCCCAAAAGCTCCTCCCTATAGGTGTACATGCACACACTCCCACAGCGCAGAGTAGGGTGTGCAGGATTGTGCGTCTCCTCCCTGTAATCTGTGGCCCCTGGGTGAGTAATGCAGTAATGTGGGGTATTACTTCCCCAAGATGGAGAGATAACACCTTAAATCTATATTTTATAGCAGCGTGAGTGTGTGTATACATGCATCCTCCTCTATTGAAGGTACGTGTGTGTGTTGGATGTTAGTCATTTGGTGTTTTTGGACAAGATATAGTCACGCAGTTTAATAAACCAGGGACCCACACCTGCTGATCGACGCAGATCTGCCATGAATTCAACGTCCTGGGTGACAGACATGACGCCATACTCAGGGTAAAACTGATATACAATAGTGAGCAGAGCTCCTTCATTGTGACACTCTCCATTATGTTTTTGGATCAGCACCTACGTCACATCAGAGGGCTGCATGTTGTCGCCACGATGGCTCAAAAGTGGCTCAACTAACCAATGTGTGATGGCAAAATGAATCTGTGCAATAAAGTCACAAATGGACATTATTACTTTATTTTGAAGGGTCTCAAGCCCAGGATCCCCTGCAGGGTTACCACTCAGCATTCAAAGTGATATTGAAGCAGTCAGTGATTCCCATCTGTTTTGACATGTGGTGTGCACTGAACTCTGTTCCTGCTGTATGTACAGTATGAAGGGAGCACACATTCCCAACTCTTATTCTTAGTTAGTGATGAACTGTGTTGTAAGTTAGGGTGCAATTACTAATATTCATCTGCAGACAATCTTTCCAATGAATCGATCATCTTTCTGTCTATAACACACCAGAACATGATGGTCAAAAGTCTTGTTTTTATGTAATTGTTGTGTCATGTCACCCCCGGGGGAAACAGCAGTATATTCCTTCTACTGTTTTGCTGTCTGTCATTTTTTCTTTAAATCATTTATTCATTAATTTATTTTCCTTTGAATTAATTAATGAATACTTTTTATTATTTAATTGCTTGTGTTGAGAAAGTGTTCTGTGTTTGGGATGAGGGGGTACATATTGGTATCAGGATCCTTCTTGATTGTGTTACCCTGGGAAAATTCAATAAATATATATAAAACAAATTAAGTCCAAATACCCCGAAATATGAGTTCAAATGTTTGTCTGACCACTCATTTTAGAGGCTGGACTCTAGGGACTCTTCCTGATTCCTGCCTGAAACAAATAATCCATAGTCAGAATACTCGCCAATTATCTTTCAGTCAATCTCCTTTCCCATTAACCGCTTCAGCGCCGACAGCGAGGCTCAGAACGAGAGTGAAACTCCAGTACAAAAACACAGCCAACATCAAGAACGTAAAGAAAGGAGGAGGTTTAAGAATTGATTGGCTATGATTTCTTGCATCTGGGCAAAGACAGAAATAAAAGAAAGCAAAAATGGAGGCTATAATCATGTTAGTAACCCCCCCCCTCCTCCTCTACGCCGGTCCAATCCCTCCATTTCAGCTCCCTCCGTCTTCTGAGTGGTCATCTGTTGATTACACGTTATATTTACCTCTGCTGTCTCCCCCTTTCGCTGCCACACACACACACACACACACTCAGGCATACATACATAAATAACATCCATACATAAATATTTAATCAAATAAATAAATCACTCGGCCCGGCGGTCCTTTCTAATCAAGTGACATCAATCAGGGGGAGAAACGGGTAAGGAGGCCTCGCGGCGGACGCCTTCTGAGCGCTGGAGTAGCGTCTATTTGAGTCCAAGGGGGGAAATATACGCTCCATGTCCCATTATGGGAGAAGGGCTATCCTTTCGTCAGCGCGCCCATTACTCCCCCTATCATTTCCCCAAATCTAAAACCTGTTTTCAATCAACACAGCCAAACGAGTGGCTGTCCAA
Source organism: Eleginops maclovinus (assembly GCF_036324505.1). Classification (NCBI taxonomy): domain Eukaryota; kingdom Metazoa; phylum Chordata; class Actinopteri; order Perciformes; family Eleginopidae; genus Eleginops; species Eleginops maclovinus. The sequence goes on from NC_086369.1 coordinate 15,322,136, forward strand.
GAGAGGCAGAGAAGGGGAGAAAGCGCTGGAGATGGACAGCGAGGGTGAGGAGAGAGGGAGAGCGATGGAGGGCTCTCTCCTTCTTTCTCCCCGTGATTGGAGCGTTTTGCATTCTGTATGTGTGTGTGATTGAATCCGTCTCTTAAATTAGGGCTGTCGACTCGAGGAGCTGAATGTCCTTAACCCGCTCTCCCCGTATCCAATGCCCGTGCACCGCTACTTCTGTCTGTGTGTGTGCGTGTGTGTCACATCATTGGTGAATGCTTTAAGTGTAGCCTGGGTAAAAGGTTTACGTTGAGCCATTGATTGCTAATGGTATGTTGTGTGTGTGTGTGAGGAAGCATTGTTAGGGGCATCAAAATTCAAACTTCAATAGCTGCTGTAGTAACTTGATTTCTGTTCCAAAGGCGGAACGGCAGAGAAATAAAGAAAATGAATAAAATGTGTTTTTAATTTTTGTTTTAAAGCAGGCTTGTTTTTACAACTGCACAAAACTTTAACCAAATCCTGCAACACACACAGGAATACTTCTGAAGGATAGGATGGTACAGGAACTAGCAGTGTGTGTGTGTGTGTGTGTGTGTGTGTGTGTGTGTGTGTGTGTGTGTGTGTGTGTGTGTGTGTGTGTGTGTGTGTGTACAATCTTACTTCTCTCTTCGCTCTGCAGCACTTTAGCCACTGCATGCTCCCAGTCGAAGATGAACCTGTAGAAGCACAGCTGGTTGTACAGCGCCTTCTCCGAGTACTGTGGAGCAAACACACACACACAACAAGGAGTCAAACACTGCAACACAAACAAAACCTGCCACACATATTCTTTGATGTGATTATGTCATAGCATGGCTGACACACGATCCAATTAAAGGAAGCGTTTCTCTGAAGTGGGGGTGTATGATGTCACAGACGGAAGGAGCAGCAGGAAGCTACAAACCCTGTGTGCATTTAGCTGGTTTCTCCTCTTTGAGCGACTGAACCGCAGTTTCCTCAGTAGTTAAAATGACAAACGCTGGCAGCCGGTCAAATCAGCTCTCGCTAATTAACGCTAATGCCCCGCGTTACATGGCCAAAACTAAACGTGGCTGCTGTCTGGTTTTGTGTGTGAATTCACCTCAGTGAGACTTCATGTGTGCATCGGGAGATTCTTACAGCTACATTTGTGTGTGTCTGTCTCAGCTCCACATCTAATCAACACATAAGTTAATGAGTAACGGACTCTGAGCGCCTTCAGTATTAAAGTGATTAGAGAAGATTAGCTAGCTACAAAGAAGCTAAAACGGTTTCTTTGTTTGTACCTGTTTTCACTTGTTAACCACTTCAAATATGCCAGTAGCTCATTAGAGGTCAAATTCCATTTATATGCATGATTATAAAGACGTACAAAAGGAGGCAGTTTAATATAAAGACGATCATTAAATAGTGGCTATAATCGTGTATTGCTAAATGTGTGTCACACTCTAAATTTGTAAAATAACAGAAAGCTTTTCCTGATTTTCTGCTCACATGTAGTGAATGCAGCACTGTCTTAGACCTGGTGTAACATACACACACACACACCCAGAGTCACCGCTTATTGGTTACAGTTAGTGGAACAACAACAATAATGCTACTAATCCATTTAACTTCCTGCAAGTGTATAAGTAGGTTATTAATCCCTGTTATTTTGGAGAAGGGAGAGCGCGACAGGGCAGCGGATAAATGAACTCCGTTTACCAGTTTGACAAACAGGGAGCGGGAACGTGACCGCAGAAATGTGCTCCCGACTATTCCTGCCTGAACACATCTCCAATCCTCTGTGTGACACGGCAAAGCAAGAAAACAAATTTGCTTGCTTTGTTAATCTCCACTGCAATTAACCGGAGCCACACGACAGCCTGCCAGAGCGGGGGAGAGAGACAGAGAGAGAGAGAGGAGCGGGGAGGGAAAGGGTAAAGATACAGAAAGAAGATGGAGAGACAGAGAGAGAGAAAGAAAAGAGGGGATCAGGCCTGAAATACCCTCCCTCATAATAGTTTGTTGTGATAAGCCATTGTGAGAGAGGCATGCGAACAGCCGAGGCTGTCAATTTGATTAGCCATTATACTGCATGTTTAATTGCAGTTATTGGCTCGTCATTTCCCCGCTACGCTGGAGAGGGCACGCTAAGCCCCGACCCCACACTGCCATCAGGTGTGCGCCGAGTGCTTTATTATTACCGCCAGGAAGAATCCCCTGACAATTCCTCTGTGTGTGTGTGTGTGTGTGTGTGTGTGTGTGTGTGTGTGTGTGTGTGAGGGAAGAGAGTTTGTGTGCGCCCATTATACCTGCCAATCGGCAATGTGCGTAATTGTAATTTCAGTTTTTACTGCTGTGGCGTAATCAAGTGGCAAGAGTATGTAATGCAACTAAATGCAAACTATGTGAAGTGTGTGTGTGTGTGTGTGTATGTGTATGTGTGTATGTGTGTGTGTGTAAACGTGTAAATGTGTTTAATGGCTCTCTAGGGCTGCCCACATGGCACACACAGCTGTTGACCGTTGATGCACGGCCTAGTCAACAACCAAAGCATGCACATCCCATAATGGAGCCTCGGTTACGGTTGCCAAGGTTGAACAAGCTCGATCGGCACAAACGTTGCGCACCACTTCTCCCTCTGCACACACACACAATGTAATGCTGATTGTGGGCGGGCCTCTCGCTACACACGGCTTGATTGACAGGTGTCAGAAAGGCGTGGCTAAAATGTTACAGGGTTGTTATTGAATTTAGAGCCCCTCAACCCCACCTCACACACACACACACACACACACACACCTACCTCGTCATTCAGCTCGCTGCTTTGTTCCTGCACTGACACCATTTCAATTTGCTCCACAAATCTGCAGCATTTTCAGCCTGACTGCCTAAGGAGCAAACCAGCTGTGAAATTGCCTCTCTCCCGGGAGCGTCGGACCCCCCAGCCCCCACCTCATACCCCTTTGCTCCTTTCCTCCCTGACTGACTCCCCCTCTAACACACACATACACACAGTTAAGAAAGAGGGGAATGTGTGTGGGAGAAGAATGGAGACGGGATGTATAGAATGAAAGTAAGAAATAAGAAAAGGAGGCTAAATCGCACAAATTGATCCAAATCACAGAGCAACAGTCTGAGACGGCTCGCACAATAAAGCGAGCACTCAAGACTTCCTGGGAGTCTTAAAAACACCTGTCTCCGTCTTTTAGGGGACACACACATCCGACCTCCGCAGAACTTTGGCACTATACCGTCGTTTAAGTACACCGGTGAGGCAGTAAATGAAAAGGCAGACCATATGTCTCCGTGTGTGTGTGAGGAACAACAGAAACACAGAGATTTGAGAAGAGACCATTATGGCGGCTGAAACAAGGCCTCGGCGTCACACACTCTTCCCCGGCTCATCTCCACATCGTGAAAGCTACGCTACCCGAGCCCACACACACACAAGTGCAGCTGCAGAGAGGGAACGAGGGAGGGAGCGAGGGAGGGATACGGAGAGAAACAAACATACATTTTCCCTCAGCTGTGAGGCCACGAGGCTTTAAAACTCTTGAGCTTTTTAGATGCGATGAGCGTTATTGCCGGTTGTGGTAGTCACGCCGATCAGCTTCACAAGACACCATAATGAGTCAATATATGTAAATCTTTACTAGGCAAACACGGCGGGAAACAAAGGCATTTAACTGGTGCTCTCGCCCGCAAGCCTCCAGCGATTCAGCACCGGTAATTTCTCCCCATTGAAAGGCATAATTGCCTGCTATTTGAAGATATTCATGCTCAATTTTTGAAATTAATTTCAATTGGAAGGAAATGTAGAAATGTCATCTCCAGTGAAAGGGATTTGATTTCAATTATCCTCGCTCAAAGGACTGTGATTTCCAAATACACTTAAGCAAAATTATGACAAGAATTTTTGTTCGGCGAAATTCAGTGTTTAAAGAGCGATTAGGCGATAATGGGGCAGCTTTGAGCCGGCAGTGAATGCAGCCGTCTCCCTCTGAAAGGCACTCAATTATCTCTGATTGCTCCCGCTATAATGTATCAAATAGAGATACCTGCTATTGCCGTAATTTGTGTGAAAATTAACATGCTGCAATTTCCACTAGAGGGAAAAAGGGAGCTCTAATGGGCGCCTGAGCGTACATCAATAAAACGAGGGGAGAAAAAGAGAGTGACAGAAAGGGAGGGTGAGAGGAGGAGAGAAAGAGCAAGCCAGGAGAATGAGTATAAGAGCTAAGGAGGGAGGGGAGGGAGAGAGAATGAAAAGAAAAGGAACCGTGAATAAAAGCGAGGAAGAAAAGGAAAGTCAGGACAGAGATCTGAGACACTGTGAGAAAAAAATAGCCCATTTCAGTTAAGCGCTGTGGAGGGAGAAGGGGGAGAAAAGAGGGAGAGATGGAAGAGAAAGAAATTTAATTTACTGAAAATATTACAAATTGCACCTGTGCATAACTCCCCCAAATTACCAACCAATCAAGGCAGAGTGCCTATTACTCTCCCATTACATGGAGATCAGATCACGCTCTGAATCTGTGTCCAGAGAGAGAGGGAGGGAGGGGAGAAAGGAGGAACAAGAGGGAGAGATGGAGGGAGGAAAGAGGAGAGGCAGCATCCACAGCAATGCTAAATGTACCATGATGCAATAGAGGAGAACGCAGTCACAAACAAGATGCTCGTTTAAAACGCTCCGGCACAAGCAAGTGTTTTCACTGCGGCACCAGGAAGAGAAGAGGAAGAAGAAGAAGAGGAAGAAGAAGCAGCTGAAACTATCTTCATCATCTACACAGAAACAGCTCCATGATGCTTCGTCTCGCCTCGTTTGTTTGAGCGCAGACTATCCACCAGCAGCTCAAACTGCCATGAATGGCCTCTTGAGTACTTTGCATAATTGGCAGCAATTTAAAATGTAAGCTGCTGGGCTATTAATCTCCATGCTCTGGCTTGATTCAGATAACAGTGTTACCTAATACTGAGGAGTCCCTGTTAGTCTAAATGTGAATCATGCTGTATCCATTCCTTCAGAGGGAAAAGAGAGGATCTGCAACATGTAGGAGAGATGTTACTGGTTTCAGTGTGTGTGTGTGTGTGTGTGTGTGTGTGTGTGTGTGTGTGTGTGTGTGTGTGTGTGTGTGTGTGTGTGTGTGTGTGTGTGTGTGCAGGATTACAGAGAAACTACTCTCCAAATGTTTATGAAACTTGCTATAAGAGTGAACGTGGACTTGGGACGGATACACAAATCATCTTGCACTTTTGTTAACACTAAAAGATTCATCCGGCATCAACCAAAATGAGCAACAGCAAGACTTCTATATACCTTTCCCTTCTTATATATCTTTTGCTTATTCGTCAATTTAGTTTATTGTAAATTACAAGGTCTTTTCTTTTCTGTCTGAAATGCTTGTTTTCCATTTTCCACGCTATAAATCCATATCTTATGTTATATTATCTTACATTAATGCAATATGGTAATAAAAGTATGGCTGCAACTGAGGGAGATGTCCTTTTTTAAATACATTTCTCAATTATTCAATCAGCCATTTGATGGAAAGAAATGTCTGAAATGGTGAAAAAGCCAAAAAGTGTTACCTTAAACCCTACATGATGTCCTTCAAAGTCTTGTATTGTCCACAACTCAATCATATTCAGTTTAATCTGATAAAGAAGTAAAGAATCCTCACATTTAAGAAGCTGAAATCTGAATAAATGAATTTTTTTCTTTACAAAAATCGCTAAAAATATGAATCTACTGATGACGATTAATTACAAAGTTGACCACTGATAGATAAGTCTTTGCAGCTCCATGTGAACGAGTGCAGAGAGGAGCAGATAACATGATTTTCCAGGTTTTTCGGGTGGAGAAAGGGTGCCTGAGCGAGAGAGAGAGTTAAATGTTTCATTCAGCCGCAGTTTAAAGTGCCACGGCCCTCAGGCACAGCAATGGCCGCCTAAGTGGCTTCAGTGACAGCAGAAATTGGCCTTCTGGTTTACAACCTGTCGCCACAGAGCCAGACACAGCAAAGCAGCCGGGAGGAGGGGGGAGATAAAAAAAATGACAAGAGAGTTAAGGCAAGGGGTGAGACATGGACGGAGAAATGATTGAACAGTCACGCTCAAATTGAAAGGGAGAGTGTTTGTTTTAAATCCAGTGGTCAGGCTAACAAAGTGTTCATAAGACGACCTGTCACACACACACACACACACACACACACACCCACACACCCACACACACACACACACACACACACACCATTGTAATGTGACACTAATGAGTGATGTACAGAACATGTGAGAGCAGACTTCAGCTCCATAGCACCATCACCTGGACAAAACACTCAGGAATCAACTATGTGACAAATCTGTGCCGTCGCCTCGACCTCAAGGACAGAGTGTGTGTTTGTGTGTGTAACCTCTGTTCTGTTCTTTAATTTATTAAGAGGGGAAAGCATGGTTGATGCATGTTTCACGACTGGGACCAGACAATGGCGAGATGACACTGAAAATCTAACTGTGATCCAAACTGCATTCTGGATAAAGAGGCAAAAATACACTTCAAAAATAACAAACTTCAGTAAACCTCACTTTATTATCCAACACTATAGATATGTTCCCCCTGTGCTGTGCATGTCATAGTACTGTGTCTTTATTAAACAAGGACCACGCACAGAGATACATGAATCCCAAAAAGAGAACAGTTTATTCTATGCAAGATTTAGCTTTTTTCTTTTTCAATCTGCAGTCTCTACATCCATATATTCCAAACACAGCAGCAGAACATACCGAGCAAAGGCTTGGAATAACTTACTTTAGTTAATAATGATAGCTCTGGTTATCTATGAATCACTATAAGAGCTTTAAGCGGTCACAGTGACATCAAACTCTGACTTCAAAAGGTTTATATCGTTGAATCCAAGTGGACGTTTGGAGGAATTCTCTGAAGATGTTATCCTGAGATCTCGTGTTCACAGATCCAACAACCCTAAATCATTAGGACTTCTTGGATGCACCACAAGTCGCGGATAAAGTGAGCACTGTGTGTGTGTGTGTGTGTGTGTGTGTGTGTGTGTGTGTGTGTGTGTGTGTGTGTGAGTGATACCTCAGGTCTGAGCGTGGCCCTGGTGCAGGCGGGGCAGATGGGTCCGTGTCGGGAGAAGGCGATGGGCAGGCGTCTGGTCCGGTTCATGCAGGCCTGATCCTCACACAGCAGCCAGCCCTACGAGACACAAACGTTAACTACAACATCGGGACAAACACACATTGGGGGATGCAGCTTTTAGGGGCTTGATGACAGCAAACATTCTCAATTAACAGCTTCTAAAATGTGAGGATTTTCTGCTTTTATGAAAAAAATACATTTACAATACATGTTTTGTAACTTCCTCCTTTCTTTGTCCAAAATTAATCCCTTTCCAAGATTTCTAACGAGTTTAAAACACTCCCATGACCAACAATGTCTCCTTTCAGTATTTAATCCTGTGTCTACTCAGGTTTGGACTCTTCTGAAGGAACACAGACCACCACAACATCAGTCAACACAGTGAAGACTAAAGTTCTAAAATACATTCAGAGTCATTTGTTAATATCCTGTATGGGTTTTTTACAGCTTTCATCAAACTCCACGACTGTCGCCACTTTAAAACTTCAAATTGTACCTTTTCCACGGCCTGATGAAAATATGTCATCAGAGAAAACATTCGGCAGCCGTGCGTGATTACTTATTTATAAAATGTGCCGTTTATTTTGTTGATAAAAAGGCGTTTTAAAAATAAAACTTCAACTCTGTTATTCAAGCAGCTGGAGGAGAAACGAGGGGTCGAAGTGAGTTTATATCTGACCACACATCTCCCTTTACATGTGAATGTATCTTTAGGGGAGGCTCGGTGAGTACTTGTCAGATAGGCAGAGCAGCGGACAGCTAAACGGCAGTAGTTAGGACCCCCTGCGGTGAGGTAGTGACCCTGGGCAGGTGCTGTGGTCTCACCCTCTCAATCTTCGAGCCCCTCCACACCCCCCCCCCCCTGTTCTTATTCCCTGTCATTACTCAGGGGGTTTAAAGAGGAGGGGGGTTAATGCCCAACTAATGACAGAGCATAAGACCCACCACCATCCTTTTCCCCCCAAATCTATGTATCCTTCCTCCCTTTCATTCACTGAAAATAAACACCCTCAAACCCCAAAGCACCTGTCTTTCTCTGCCCACCCCCCACATTGATTTTTATGTTCAGCTTTGTCTCGTCCTCTGATCAGTCTTTGAGCTGCAGCTGAAAGAGAAAAAGTAAAGATTGTTTTCTCTACAGTAAATAAAGACTCTGTACCGTCAGTAATCTGTCATATCAAGAAGCAGCCGTACAAACAGAGGCTGGTTAACGCAAACTTCCAGTGTCAAATCTGTGTTTCATTTTAGGATTCTTGATCCATTTAAGCCTGACACTACATTAGACTTCATTGAGGTGGTATATCCAAAGTGTCGTGCAAAAAGTGCAAAAGGCTATGAGGAGAGCAAACCTGCAGGTGCATTCACTCCAAATACACCAAAGCACTTGCTTTCATTACTCATGAGCTACATCTTTTAACTATGACTATTTATTTTTGTTTAGTAGGCAAGGTGCAGTGGAAACAGGTGAGTTTTCAGTCTGGACAAAAGACGTGTAGACCTTCAGCTGTCCTCTAAATGGGAGCTTGTCCACTTTAGTTGAAGCTGCGGCAGAATGGATTAACTTCACATACAGGCGGCTCACCCCTGTGGCTACATAGCATACTAATAGTAATAATTGGGAAGCATATTAAGGTCTTAAAGATCGGCTTCACTGCAGAGGTTATGTGACATGTTTTCGTGTTTAATGATATTTAGTTTTTGCCAACTAACCATTTGAAAGTCACAAAGAGGCAGCTGTAGATCAGCCAATCGAGTGCACTAGACATCTGAAATTGGAGTTTGGTGGCTTAAACCAATTGTGTTTATGGTGTGTGAGTATATGCAGTATATTACTCCCGTCTGGTTCTCCACATTGGAGGCATGCCACGCGGTAATACACTCACTGTGGAGAAGTACTTCATGCAACCCAACGACAAAACATCTGCACGATCCCATCAACACACATCCAGTAAGGCCCTCTGCTAAACTGGCTCATTAAGATAAACCTTTACAAACATAATCTGAGAGCAAACTGCACCTTTACTGTCAGTGTTTTCTTTATTACACAACAGGAAATGTAGGACTAGACAGGGACAGATGCATGCAGGCTACACACACACACACGAACACACACGTCCCAAATCAATTAGAAAGTCCCAGAGTTCACAGCTTTACCCAATAACCCCAGCGCCGAGACTAATTATCCAAACACCACCGCTGCTCCTGTACAAACAGCCGAGCATCATGGGAAATGAGTCTGATAAACGCACACATGCAGGACAATGGAGGCGGCAGATATGAGAGTGAGATTTTAAACACGCAGCTGTTTGATGTGCATTTCTTACGACACAAGCCTTGGCACACACTGCTGTTCCCATGACACACACACACACACACACACACACACACACACACACACACACACACACACACACACACACACACACACACACACACACACACACACACACACACACACACACACACACACACACACACACACACACACACACACACACACACACACACACACACACACACACACACACACACACACACACACACACACACACACACACACAATTTGATAAAAGACACATTCAAAAAGTGCTCAGGACTGACAGGGAGGAAAAGGGGGGGGGGAAGCTACCCACAATGCCCCTGTGCTCCACCACTGTGACCCAAAACCAATCCACTCAGAAAAATAAAAATAAATTGAGATTAAGTGCAGCGGTGCTGTGTGAGCCTCGCTGAAAACAAGGAGCACATGAGGAGTGAGGCAGCAGGGGAAAAAAAAAATCTAATTGAGGCATTTTTCCAGAGCGAGGGTGGGGGGGGCGAACAGTCGGACGTGAGAGAATAAAGGCTCATAATTGCATAATTAGTGCAGTGGATACCTGACACACTGAATGCAGACATCAAATGAGTTCCACATAATTTAACCAAACAGAGGCAGGACCAGGCCGCGACACACACCCTCTCCTCCTCCGAGCCTCCGCTCTGCTCTGAAATCCTCTTTCCTGTTAAAGCTGCAGAAAAATAACCTTTCTTATTTATTCTGCGGTGTGCGGTGCTGCGGTTAGTGACCCTTGAAAGGCGGCTTAGCCCTGAAACAATTAGTCCGTAAATCATTAAGTCAATAAGTCATAATTAATTGACAACAACTGTGATAATTTATGTATTAATCACGTCGAGTCTAGTTCATGTATGGAGCACGTTTCATTCATCCAATCAAGTCATTTGTGGAGTAAAACACTCACTCTGCAGTGTTGGTCACACACACTCAAGGGCATTTTCCACCACTTCTGATATAAGACAGACTTAACAGTTAATTCATTCAAAACGATGGATTCATTAATAATAAATTCATATTTTTTCACTGTTTTCTTACAATGCAGTGACTGGACAAATGGTACTTGCTAATTAAATCAATTAAGTGACAGAAAATTTACCAGAAAACTTTTTTGCAAGACTTTTCCTGAGGAGTCAGTGTCTTCTAAAAACAGTTTTTGTTTTTATTTATATTTTTAAAATTCTTCTTTATTAATTGGATTTTTTGTCTACATTTTATTTAGATTTTAGCATTTGTTCTGTCTGTAAAACACTTTCTTTATACAAGTGTTTTTCTTTAAGTGTATTTATTATGAAGTTATTCAAGATTTCATACAAATTGCATTAATTGGTCTTTAAAATTAGTTTAGTTAATTATTGTTTTATTAAAGAATATAGAAAATGCTTGTCTTTACATTCCTTTTTTAATCTAAATAATGTTTGAGGCGCAACAATGAGCGACATTTCAGGCTTTTTGAGCAATAAAAATGACCAAAGAAAAATCAATTATGTAAATAATGTGTGATCAATATTCTGCTAATCTGCTAATCATTTCAGATGTATTGTCAGTGATCACACAGTGAAGAGGCCTCTCTGACATGACTCCTGTAGCAGAGGAATCCACCTGCCACACACACCCCCACACACAAACCCCCCCACACACACACACTGGAGTGAATAGGGCTCAAATGGTTCCACTTTGTACCTCCTCCGCTTAATCAAAGCTTCTCTATTCAACAATTTGACCTTTTGTTCAAAACAGGATTATCACCTTCTCTGGTCTTCATTCACCCTTTCCCCCCCCCTCCCCCTTTCTTCTCTTGCCCCTCCAGCCCGTTTCCAGGGTGACCCGCGTGACGAGGCTAATTGCAATAATTTGTTAAACCCCATGGCAACGGTGGTTAGATGGGAGGGGTTACGGAAAAAGAAGAAGAAGAATTGGGAGGTTCAGGAAACAAGCGACTCTCACTCTGCCAGCGGGACGAGAGGACAGGATGACAACAGTGTGTCTGTGTGTGTGTGTGTGTGTGTGTTTATGAGAGAGCGTGTGTGCGTAAGAGAGGGTGAACAAGTGTTTGCCCATTCTCAGGGTGCTGCTTTATTGATAATGGTGGTGGTGGTGGGGGGGGGGGACAGGAGGTAGTTTCACTAATGATTAATGTGTCTGTGGTCCGAGCTTAAGACGCCGACACACATGCACGTTTATACATGTGCGCACACACACACACACACACACACACACACACACACACACACACACTTTCCTTCTATCTGGCCAGACAAACAGCTCTATTTGAACTCTCCCTCGGCCTGAAAGGAATCCTTAATTACACAATATTACCCCTCTTCATCGCCCCGCAGTGTGTGCTGTGTCCACCGCTGCTCAGCCTCCAGTGGTGTGTTTGTGTGTGTGTGTGTGTGTGTGTGTGAGGTGTAAGTATTCAGTGGTAGCAGCTGTTTCACACATCGTGACAAAGGGGTTGAGGGGTACTCGCTCCCCGCACATTCACCCAACTAATTGATTTCTGTTCAGCACTGTGGGAGAGTTACACACACTTACATACACACACACACACACACACACACACACACACACACACACACTTTTACAGACAGTGCATTCCTCGCTCTCAAGATGAAGGTGTTGGAAGCAGAGAGAGAAACCTCTACAAAGACAACACAGGCATGCAGTTTATTCAGAACAACTTTCCCCGCTCACTGTTTGCATTTGAGCTAAACAAAATAAAATGCAAGAATACAAAGAACAATATAGAACGATGCAGATATAATGTCTATGTTTTCCTGTCGTGTTTCCTATCACGTGTTGGAGCGCTATAGCCAATAGAAGACCGGGTATTACATAGTGATGTCACTCAGAACAGTGTTGACTGATAAGACCCAATTAACAAGCAAGTGTTAGTATAGCTAACCATATCCAGCATAAATGATCCATTTTCCCTCCTTTTGAGATGCCAATCAGCGTGTAATGTGAAACAGGAAGTGTTCCTTTGAGCAAACAGCAGCCGTGGATAACGGAGACGTTGATCTTTAAAGTTAAAACTAATTTGTTGTATTTTTAGTTCCTGCAGTTCCTCCGATGACCCAGTTTCTCAGAGATATATCATTTAAATTTCACCTTATCATATTTAACAAAAAGCTGACAAAGAGTGCATGTTAAACTTGGTATTCAGAGGAAGAATTATTAAGTATTTTCACGGATCATGCACTTTCAAATCTCTCTCCTGCCCTTTTCATTCCCCGAACATAATTTGCTCTTTAGAGGAAAATGTCAGCGCAGTGCCCTGCTGAGGTTTCCTTCATCTCTCGTCCAAATTCTTTTTAAAAAGCCTCTTTTATTATAACCGCTGCTGTTGAATCCCACGTTGTGTTAATACAGTCCAACCTTTTCATAAACACTTACTGGAGGGTCAATTTTCACAGGTTTTTTACCATTTCATTGCACACAGTTCCTCCGAACGTTTTAATTTAGTCAGTTGGAGTATTATTAAGTGTCTTTAGCAATGATTGTATATGCTTCAGACAGGGCAAGTGGACCAAAAATGTACATGTAACTCATACTTTTGATTCTTGTTTGCAAGAGATTTGTATTTGGGACGTTGCTTTGGAGAAAAATGTTTTTAAAGAAGTAAAGAAAACATGCTGGCCAGCTGTGCTAATCTAACCAGTTTCAGTATTAAAGGACTCTGAATAAAACACTAAATGAAATCCATTTGTGGCCCCGCAGGTGGGGAAGCAGTGTGTGTGGGTTTGAGTGTGTGTGTAAAGCAGTGTTTTGCACGAGTAGTGGAGCGCTGCACTCACAGAGTAGTATTTCTTGATGTGGCGCCGGATGTCGAGCAGCAGTTTGTTGCTGATGTTGACGGCATGGTCGATGGGGCGGCCCCCACAGGGGAGGTGACAGCAGCGCAGCAAACTGGGCTCCAACTTCAACCCCTGAAGGAGAAAAGGAGTCACCATTAATTAACTGATGCTCAGAAGAACTCCGTCTGCAGGAATTAAACATAACAACAGAAGTAAGTAAGATTTCAAATAAGTTGAAATAAACATGAATTAATTATACAAAATAAAAACACAAAAAATGAAATACAATAAAATAAAGTTTAAATTAAATAATAGTAAAACAAATAAATAATAATAATATAATAGTTAATTAATTAAATTAAAAATGATAGATTAAAAAATATGAAATCAATTGATACTTAATGCTCCAGTGGTTCGGATTATTTAAAACAAATATAGCTGCAGGTTTCTTGCTGTTCTGAAAGTCTTTATAATTCATTGCACTTATTCTAGTTGATTTGGATAAAAGTATCAGCTAAATGAAATGTATTGTAATGTATATCCAGGTTTCTGAACACGGGAAACCACTAAAACACTTTTAATTTGAAGTCAGACAGCACCTGCAACACAACACTCACTTCCTACTATAGCCTCACCTGGAGTTACGTGAAATTGTCTTTGTAGAAAACAAATGAGCCTCTGAGTTATTGGCTGTAATAGCATTTACTACATCAATGCAACAACTACAATGTGCCAGATTTCATAAATCCAGCGTCTGGTGCACAAATATGTGTGTGACTGATCAAAGCAGTTACACAACATAACAACCACAGGCCATTACCTGTAGCCCTGTCCCCGAAGAGGAAAGTGTAGAAGGTTTAAAGCCCCCCGGTGTGCAGGACGTTTTAACATCACTGTAGCCTGAAGAGAAACAGGTCAGCATGACCTCGATAACGCTCAATCCACAGACCGGTTTACAGTAGATGCAATAAATGACGTGGCCACCGAACAAAACACTTATTATATCAGATTTTAAAACGTTTAAATGATGCATTGACTGCAGCACGAAGGGCTTTCTGCAGGACGTCAAGATGCAGGTTTGCATGTCACACCTGCATACATAATTACTCTTTTGGGAGAAAAGGCATCAAGTCAATTAACTCCTCTAATATGCAGCTACACACATTAACCCTGCCCTCCTCTTCCTCTCCTCCTCTTCCTCATGTTTTTGTACTCTTTCCTGTGTCCTGGATGAAAGCCTCCCTTCTTCTTCCCCCCTCCCACTCTTTTATCTCCCTCTCATTCCAAGCTTCATAACAGGAATCTGCCCTCCCAAACACATCATATCTACAGAAATGAAAAACCCTCCCCGGTTAAATTATGGCTTCAGTTTTTAATAAAAACACTCCGGGATGATGTGTGAAACCTCTGATGAAAGTTTGTATAATTAAAACAAGGGATCGTATCTTGAAACACTCCTCCAAGTTTTGTCAACAACCCAAAAAACTTTCATCTGTACCGCTGCACATCTGCATACCAAATACCCCGTGAGAAAACTGTGGATGTACGGTGTCTAACCCTGACTGTTTATTCATGTCTTGACTCTATAAATTGGTAAAACTTTAACAGAAAATAGAAAAAAAAGCTGTTGTCTTTTCTCAAAATCCAAGATAATGTCTTAAAGTTACTTCTTTTTTTGTTCAAAACCAACAATATTCACCCCAATATGACATAAAACAAAGAGAAGGCAGGAAATATTCATATTTGGGAGGACGAAAACAGCATTTTCTTACATTTTTGGTAGAAAATGTAGTCAAAAAATATCAAAACCCTGATTTATCTTTCTATTTTCAGCTGTTTTTATGTGCAGAATACTTTGCTTGACTCAAACCGAATCGGCTACAGCTTTATAAGTAAATCCATGTGGAAATAAACCAGTGTTTTTGCTTAAGTGCACTTTAAATATCTCTCTGAAAGACTGTAAAACTATTTGAACAACATTTGAAAAGTATCCCGTCTACCCTGACTGTTGCCCTCCACGTCTTCCAGGGGAAATCCCTGCAGTTAATCCAGATCTCTCTCTCCTCCCCCCCCCCCCTCCACCATCAAACATCTTCTCCTCCTCCGTCTGTCCTCCATCATCCATCCGCGCCTCCTCCGAACATCTCTGGCTCGGAGTCAGCGCCGGAGTCAAGGCCCATCTGTCCTCCCTCTCCCTGAGCTGTTAGACCATGCTCACCACCCTAATTAACTTACTGTCTTATCACTGTGTGTGTGTGTGTGTGTGTGTGTGTGTGTGTGTGTGTGTGTGTGTGTGTGTGTGTGTGTGTGTGTGTGTGTGTGTGTGTCCCAGCCTCTGACGCATGTTGGAAAATTAACACCAGTAATCAGACAGATGTTGGTTGGTTCCAGTGATTCCAACAAACATTTTCGAGACTTTATTCTACTGTTAAAGCATTAACAAGGGAAGAGAAGAGTGAAACAGAGAAGAGTTGGGGGAATCACCATAATTGAGAGGCTAACAACCCCTTTTTAAAGAGAAAATAACCTCAATAACATCAGACAGGTCCAGTTTCTGTTAATCGACTCTTGTTGTTTTCTATATTATTAAATGTGCAAAAGCATCGGATTCATTTGAACTGAATCGGAACGTTTTTTGGTGTGTTTCCTGTGTGTGTGTACGCTTCACACTTGAAACGTACCGGTGTGTCTGCTGCAGTGTGTCATGATATGAACCTTTTATGGAGTGTGTGTTTATGATACTCCTTTTTTATTTAATGCATGTTCTCCCCGCCTGCAGAGGACACCGGGTTGTCAGTTTTATTAGTGTCTCTCCGACGAGGGAAAGCTGCGTGCCCCGCTCCTCATTAGACGCTGATAACAAACACACACACATACACACACGACCTTGGCCTGACAAATGGTAGATCAGTGTGTGTGTGTGTGTGTGTGTGTGTGTGTGTGTGTGTGTGTGTGTGTGTGTGTGTGTGTGTGTGTGTGTGTGTGTGTGTGTGTGTGTGTGTGTGTGTGTCCACAGAGCGGCAGGGGTTAAGGAAAGGCTTTTCAAGTTGTGGAGTCCGAACTATGCCAATGAAAACAGAGTCCGTGCTGGAGCCAGGCAGCTGTCTAAAAATACAGACGCAGACACAATATGGAGACTGG
This sequence comes from Eleginops maclovinus, assembly GCF_036324505.1. Lineage (NCBI taxonomy): Eukaryota > Metazoa > Chordata > Actinopteri > Perciformes > Eleginopidae > Eleginops > Eleginops maclovinus. Next base: position 15,338,556 of record NC_086369.1, read on the forward strand.
CTCCTTCACGGGAAGAAACTCCAACGCCTTTTCTAGCTCGGGTCTCTACCAATAACCCAGTTAAACACACCATTGGTGATTAAAGCCACCTTCTCTTTGTCCTTCCTGTCTTTCTTTGAGTCTCGCTGATGAGTGTGCGCTGCCACAAAACCATCTCCACAACCCGTTCTTCTCCTCCAGAATTATTCATTATTTGTTACTCAGTGCAAGTCTAATCTCCTTTTTAGTTTGTCTTTATCACATTTACTCGCCCTCAAACATTTCTAAATGTCTGGGCTGTTTAGTCATACCTTAGTGAAAGAAACCCCCTCACTATTTCAGTACAGCTTCTGTCAATGAAAGGTGTTTTCATTAGGTTTATATTTGTTATTTCAGCCAAAATATTGCATCTTTTATGTCTTCTAAGGTTTGCAGTTATTGCTGACTTTATGGAAAATAAAAGACAGATTTTAGTAACTTTTTAACTATATGTTTGTCCTTTCTTCATCTACAATATTGCATGTTTATGTGGTCGTAGTAAAGCCAGTAAAGACTGACATAGTCAGAAACATATTTATTTAAAAAAGGTTGTCGAAGATATTTTATCTTGGTTTAAGTTAACGAAATGAACACTGGTTGCACAGGTTTCATATCAACTCAGACACCAGTTTAATTATCTAATACATCTTCCCTGCATTAAATCCTCCGTGCAATGTGTTGTAGATACAGCATAATGTGTCAGATATGGTAGTTCCACCAGAAGGCCCAAATATAAATTGAATTTAGTGGAAAAATACACTTTTCCTTAAGTTTGAGGATAAATATAAGTGTTCATATCTTTCTAGTATCGTAGGAGTGCTGCTGGACTGTGATTGTTGACCCTCACTTACCGCTCCTTCGAACACACTGCTGTAGATGTTGTCGGTGCTGCACTGAGGGCAGGTGAAGGTGAAGCTCTCGCAGTCCTTGTAGCGCTCCTCGTCCGTCAGCTGCACCGGGGCTCCCAGCGTGCCGTCCGCCTCCTCCTCCCTCTGGTACTGCTGGTGAGCGCGGAACTGACCCGGGTCCAGACCTGGTGTAAAAACAACATGATTCAGGTTTGAAGAAGAAGAAGAAGAAGACGACATACTTTATTAATCCCTTACAGGGAAATTGCTTTCTCTACTCTGTTGTGTTGACACACATTAAACACACAGAGGATATACATGCACAAACACAGAGGAAATACATGCACACACAACCACATGCAGAGGAGAGGTGGCAGAGCAGAGAGGCAGCCAGGTCCCCGGCGCCAAGGGAGCAGATAGAGGTTAGGTGCCTTGCTCAAGGGCACCTCTGCAGTGGCCTAGGAGGAGAACTGGCACCTCTCCAGCTACCAGCTCACTCCATATTTTTTTTGGTCCGATCGGGCCGTGAACCGGCGACCCTTCGTCCCAAGACCAAGTCCCTACTGACTGAGCCACTGCCGCCCCAAACTCCTTATTGTTGCATCACTTTCCTCTATAGTAATCAGAGGAGTTGTTTGAGACTGATACTTCAGGTGTTTTCCATTCATCCTGCTTAATTTTATAACGTTTGGTCAACTGAAACCTCTACTTTGTACCTTCACGAGTGTGTTGTGATATTAGGTGTGACAGCTTTTCTATGTTTGGCTGCCTCAGCTGTCAACGCACTGTAAAACGGGAATTTTGACTAATGCTAACACATACATAAAGAGAGATTAGTACCATCACTCAGAGTGAGCCGTGCCCCACAAATACTTCAGGGCCAGCGTTTATTTAAAAAAAAGGTACGTCTGCGGACGAGTCATTTAATCACGACCGGTGTCCTGCAGGTAGGACGGTACGATGATTACGTGACCTCCATCATTTTTAGCTGACCTCCATAATGGGTGTTCGTTTCCTTAAAATGTTCCCAAACATTTTATCCAAATTGATTTTTTAAAAACCAACAAGGTTTTGTTGACAGAGCCTTAAAACACATGTTATTTATGGTTTTAATTTTGGTTTTCTTTTGATTTAGAAATAGCACTTTTCCATTTCCACTGTCCAAATATTTGTTATTATATTTCAGAAATAAAAGCTTGTGCCTTTTGAAAGAGTTTCCTTGCATTTTCTATGGTATTATATCATTAAATCAGTGGGATAAAGTCGTCTTAATATGACAATAATATTGTTTATTGCAAATCTTTCTGGGCAATTCATGCTATTCATGATGCCATGCCTATATTTGAATTAACCCTTTAAAAGCATTTAACCTACTACATTTTAATTTAACACTTTCATCAAAACATTTGACTGTATTTTATATTTTTTCACACATTTCTGTCATTTTCTACACCTTAAAACTAACCTGTAGTTTTTTCTTTATCTTATAACATCATTTACCACCAGAGTGACACTGGGCCTCCATTTCTGACTAAAACTAAAGTCTCCTTAATCTCCCGATTACTCACCGAGCCACGTGGCGATGAGCACGCCGTCGATGCCCTCGATGGGGTCGCAGATGCGGGACACCACGGGGTGCACCTGCTGGGCGAGGTAGTACTGCACGTCCAGGCTGAGACCCTCCTGCTTCTGCAGCTGCTCCAGAGCGTACGCCCTCTGACTGGCCGCCAGCGTGGAGCCGTCCTGCAGGAGGGAGGGAAGCACTTATTACTTGTTCTACTTTCACTTATTTCAATTCCAAAGTGTCTTTAAGAGAGTATACATGTTTCTCTCTGCTCCACACACCTTGCAGATGATGTAGGAGATGGTATCTCCAGCTTTGACCCGGTGACCACCCTGAGAGTTCATCCACAGAGCCACATGGACGTGAGGGAGGCTCTTCTTATCCGGATAGTCCTGAGGGTCTTTAGTCAGAGCCTGGAGCAAAGAATAGAATAAAGTCAAAATGAATGCAGGTAAAATCTGCCAGAGCTACAAGGTGTTTCACTTGTGTGAATTGCACATAGTAGTACAATAAGATCCATAATGAATACATAGATTTCAATTTTAAGAAACGGACAGGACTAAAAGCAGGAGGCTCACCTCAAAAAAAGCTATACACATTTTGATGGCGGACTTAGGCCTGAATCTATGCTGGTCTTCCTGGATGACTTAGTTGGTTTGTGTTGTTTTGGAACTCAGGGGTTTGAATTCCAATGAACCAATATCATTAAATAAACAAACAAATGGCAGTGGTAGAAAACTAGGCTCTGTACTGAAACTCAAATATAAATATAGTGTAATTAATATTTTTCCAATTGAGGCGTCTAAAGTAGGTCTTCCTGCTCCCTCTGTCCTCAGCACCTCGGGGAACCCCACATTGATCTGTCCTCTCCCTTTAAAGGCTTTCCTCCTCAGGTGTGGAAATGTAGATGCATATAGCCGTGTCTTCACCTTGTTTATCTCGTACTGGTTGAGTGGTACGCTTCCAGCTGCTACTTTCTCTCCCAGCTCCACCAAGTGTTTCTGGATGTTCTCCACGATGACGTCGCGACTCTGGTCTGACAGGATTTGACCAATCACATAGCTGCAGGAACAGAGGAGAGGAACACATGTTATTTTATGGATACCTGAAATGTACTGTATCTTTCAGTCACACCTCTGTCTCTTACGTACTTTCCACACTCCTTGGCGAGGTCACACCAGTCTCTGCGCACGATGTCCAGGCCTTTGAGCTCCTGCTTCACGCTGTACCGTCCCTCGCCGTGGTTCTCCACCAACAGGGCGGCGTACTTCTTCTTCTTCAGCAGCAAGAGAGACTTAAACACGCCGTCGATGTCGATCTCCAGAAGTTTGTAGAGCTTGTTTACCTCGGCTTTGACCTGGGAGGATCAAACTGATTCAGGGAAAAAGTCCAAACTAAAGTAAAGAAACACAAAACCTCTCTTCTGCTCCTACCTTGTTTCCCAGTTTGTAGACTTCCTCCAGAGACTTGCTGTTGGTGTTGATCATGATGGAGTCGGTATCTCCGTAGATGACCTCCAGATTCAACTAAAACATGGAAAGAAAAATAAATCAGTTTCAAATTAAGGCTGGACAATAAGTGGAGCTTTTTCTCTGACAAAAATAAATGTACTTCCACATACAAATAGCAGCACTGTGTTAAATCAATGACTACCTTTATAATATATTAGCTTAATAACCCACCTTCTGAACCAGGTCTTTAGTGTGCATCAGAATCTGAAAGGGACACACACACACACCAGGATGAATAGATACAAACAACAACAATAACTCACTACACCTACATCATTCCACACACAGTAAACAAACGAAAGACTGAGAAAGAAACCGTTTTTAAATATCAAGTTTCTGGGTTATTTTTTCTGTGTGTGTGTGTGTGTGTGTGTGGCAGAGCAGGTGACTTGCTTTTAAATGGGGGATAATTGGCTAAGAGGGCAATTATGTGAGTATGCTGTGACAGGCGTCTTTTCAACACACACACACACACACACACACACACACACACACACACACACACACACACACACACACACACACACACACACACACACACACACACACACACACACACACACACACACACACACACACACACACACACACACACACACACACTAATGACTTAATGGCCTTTATCACCCGCAGAGTGAGTGACGGACAAATAAGAGAATTCTGTTAACGCAGGTTGTCCACTCTGTGTGTCTGTGTGTGTGTGTGTGTGTGTGTGTGTGTGTGTGTGTGTGTGTGTGTGTGTGTGAGATCTGAGCAGCGGAGGGATCCTAACAGGTGGGGGTCCATAGAGGGGGAGGGGGGGGGCCTCCGGGTGGCTAATCTGGGGGGTCGGAGGGACAGAACGCAGTGTGACCTGTCACCAGCAATCTGCTCCTCAATCAACCGCAGACACACACACACACACACACAGGGCTCCGTGTGGGGACAAGGACGTGGCTATTTCAGAGTGTGAGGAAGAGGCGGGCAGGAGGGCTAAACCGAGAGGGGGTGGGGGGGTCCACTCCCTGAAACCAGAGCAGGACTTAAGCATGCTTTATGGGCTGCTACATATCGCTGTACGGCGGGGGGAGTTGGAGCAGCCTCCTCCATTAGGGACTGCAGTCAAGGTCAAGGTCAAGGTCTCTCTCTCTCTCTCACACACACACACACACACATAAACAGACACACACACATAAACAGACACACACACACACACACAGCTAAGCTTTAATGCAGACAACATGACTCGCCTGTCCTCTGACAGTTTAGAACAAAGTGAGGGAAATTACGGAGGAGTTCAGATTCAGTGTGCAGGTGGAGAAATCTACTGATGAAAAGTTTGGTTTTTGAGACAAAGAAAGACTATTCATGAATCCCATCTCATGCAGATTTCTAAAAGATTGAGATGGAAATTAAAGGCCTTATTTTTTTTACTTCTGCAGACTTCCTAAAGTCCTGCAGGAACTCTTTTAGCTTCTGTCCCCTCGAGTTTGATCAAAGTGAAAATGAGACTCGAAGCAGCAGCAGGAGGAGCGCTGAAAGAGGAGCGGCTAGAATGATCAGAGAATAGACAGAAGGAAAGGGCAGAGTGATGAATAGAGAGATGTGAGAGCGATAGAGGCGGGGGACTTGGTGTTGGGGGGGGGGGCGTGCGAGGTGTGAATGCGTTGATGTAATTGATGTGCGGACTCATTTAGAAGGTTTTCCATACGCCGTCAGTCCCAGCAGGAATGAGCCGCGTGAAAGACAAGTCGTTTGACCATGATGCAATCTGTGCAACTGATGGTGTGTGTGTGTGTGTGTGCTCATCTTCAGACATACCAACACACACATACTATAGGGACCAATGCAAACACAGAGCCCCGGGGGGGGAGGAGTGTGTGTCGTCCCTCTGATGACTGCAGCAGTCAGCACCGTGCATGCCACTCGTTCTGAAGCCAACAACTGCACAAGCTTCACTCGAACCTGACGCCGTGCCCTTCAGAAACACAACTCTTTCATATCAAACTGATTATCAAAGACGGGGTTTATGTTGAGCAGAGCAATAATCAATAAGTAAATGGGACGGGAAACTCATTATCAGCCATTTTAGCGTTAACTGTACTCATTAAAGCTCGACAGACGCTTGTTTTCTGCCTTTTCTTGATATTACATCATTACATCTTTGGGTTTTCAAGATATCTGCAAGAGTTACCATGTGTTCTGGGAACTTATGACAGTCATTTCTCACTATTTGCTGACATTTAACAAACCAAATGCATGAGCAAATTAAAATATATCTTGAAGTTGTGAAGATTTAAAGTCCATTTCAATAATTTGGCATCCACAACAAAGTCAAGGTAAGTCTCCTCGATGTCATCTTTGCCCTATTCTTTTAACTTGTTTCTTCCAATAACTGAATAAACCTCACTCAACGTCCCTGCTTTTTCCTTTACCCCTCAGCTCCTCCGTGTTAAACTGTGCACTCTGACCGGACAGTAGTTGAGCGGCTCACTGAGTACAGTCTGAAGACTGAATACTTAATTATCGAACACTCGTTATCACCCCCCCAACCCTCATTTTCAGCCCACAATAAAAGGTGAGAGCTCAGGTGTCAAGTCGCATTATTTTGGCTGCAAAAGGTCAAGAGGTCAAATTAGATGGCATGCCTCTGCATAATATTGTACTGTACACTGCTATTTACTACTGCTAAGTCAAAAATAAGGGTCCAAAGCGATGCTAGAATAAAGAGTTGCATTGATTTATTGTCTAATCCTTTAAGTCAATGAACAGAAAAGGTACTTGGCCAATATTTTGATAATTGATTCTTCGTTTCCTGCTTTTCCGCTTTCTTGACTAAACAAGACATATTTTGGGAAGCTAGAATGAATAGCTTTTGCTATTCTCTGAGCTAAATGTACTTTATGCTCTCTAGACTATATGGAAACAGTCACATGTTTTGCAGTTATACTTATTAAAGTGCATTCAAATCTGTTCTAGATAAACCTAAAAGCCTGCAGCCGCTACATTGCTCTGCAGACTGCAGGAATATTTCGGACAGCGCTCCAGCCAAGTGCAGAGTTCCTGCAGTACTTCAACACTCTCACAGCTTACAGGTGACATTTTCACTTTGTACTCGCCGTTTTTAAAACATAATTTACCCAACAGTCTGCCGTGAGACTCCAGGGCATCTGACCCTGCCAATGCTGCTAAAAGATGTAGTTGGGTTAAGTGGTGCAACCGCGGTGTGTAACACTCAAAGCTGCCAGGAAGTGAACGAGGGGGACAAGTACAGGAGCACAGGTCCAAAATAAGTGACAAACCCCGACTACTGCAGCTGGTCCAAGCTGAGGCTGGCTTTCTGAACAGATATTAAGTTAGAAAAGTGCAGTGCAGTGGAGGTTTAACACCAAACAATGTACACTTTTAAATAACTCATTAAATCTGCACTCTGGCTCCACTTCACACAGCTTGAAGTTTAATGTAGTGCTTTAAACAATGTCTCAATGACGTTGCATTTGATTTGAGAGTCAGAGGGGCTATTGTCATATGCACAATAGCTACTAGTTGTTAGCAATTGAAAGCTTCAATTAAAAGTCCCAGGCTCCTCCAACAGAGCAACACACAAAGTACTCAAGACAGGAAATAGTGCAAGTGACACAATGCAGCAGGTGAGAAAGCAGGAAGGTAGACTATGAACTTGTAACTTGCAAGAGATCAGCAAATTAACAGTCCCATTAGCCGTGAGATATTGCACTCTGCCATGCTAATTTTGGACTTAAGGCATACAATAAGGCATGTTTCTTTGCTTTGCTTCACTTATACTCCCTTGAAAAACAAGGAAAAGTGACATAGATAGCACCTACGCTTTGAATACCTCACTGTTAAATCCACACTTGCCCATTTGACAGCTTGCAATCCCTTTAACGTAGTGCTTTTAGCAGAGTCTCATGTCTCTGCGTGTGCGTCACCCATTACCTGTGTGATCTGCACGCAGCCTTGCTAATTGATGAGAGGTTCAGCCTCGTTGTGATATCTGGCTTTTCCTCAGCTGTTGTTCAGCTATCTGCTGGCCTTATTTACGAGGGATTTATATGTCATGTATCTCCCCCCCACCCCTCCTCATCAAAATATCTGGTTTGTTTTGTCAGGCGGTAACTTTAAATAACAATACGAGTCCTGTCTGTCCCGCACTGGACGAGTGACAAATGGGTTATAGATTGAAAGGGAAGCAATAAAAGATAATACAGCGATGCACAATAAAGATAATACCCCTTCACACACATGCCATACCCCCCCCCCCCGTGATGAGCAGATCAGAGGCAGCATGTTAAACCTCAGAGCGGCACAGGACCCTTGTAAGAAGAGCCAGGGGCAGCGGTGACGATTGTTTTGAAAAGCACTCAGCTGAAAAGCATTTTGGGATGACAGTCGGCCGACTGAAATAGCACCTGTGGAGGAACACACCACTGTCAGAGCAGGGGGGGAAAGGACACACACACACACACACACACACACACACACACACACACACACACACACACACACACACACACACACACACACACACACACACACACACACACACACACACACACACACACACACACACACACACACACACACAATCTCAGAAGAAGATGCATAAAAGATTTCACTGCTCCAAACACATCTACAGAATCATTCTCACTGAAATGATTTCACTTGCAAGAATGCAAAGACACACACCCGTCCACACACACTCGTCCTCACACACCTGTCCTGGCAGATGCCTTTGCTGTGTACTCATGTCTGCTACTGGGAGGGTCAATCCGCTGTTAAGCCTCGTCTGATTTAATACACCCGGCTGAGATCACAAACGCCGGCGCTCATTGGGAATAACTCGACAATGACAGCGGTGGCTCGACTGCCGGGGAAATTAAAAATGTGGCACTTTAACGTCCTGATGAGTCACTCTGTCCGAAGTCAAAGGAGCCACCGAGGGATTCTTAACATGTCGCCACAAGAAAATAAATAAGGCATGTGAAGATAGTCATAAAGGGAGGTTATTAAAACGTGATATTTGAGATAGCAGGCAGGAGAGGATCAAACGACCTTTTTCATCAGCTACAATTTCATTCACTGATTTCTATGAATATATTTTAATCTGAACTTTAAAGTGTTTTTAATGAATATAAACTTTATAGATTAGACAGAAAATACAAACTACACAGACAGATAGTGAGTAATTAGCAGCTGAAGAGACCTTTATAAATGTTCCCTTCAAAATAAAACAAAATGTGGCCAAAAAATATCGTTCCCAGGTGTAAATGTGCAAATCACAACTTTCTACCTGCCTTACATAATTTGTAGTTAAATTGAAGCATTTATTTGATGTGTGTGTTGACAATTAGTGTGATATTTAAATAATAAAATCTTATTATAATGTTAACAATAAACATATGCTTTTATTTTGAAGTAATCTAGCGTTCTAGATATCGCAGCATAATGTAAAACTTGTGGCTATGATAATTGTGAAGTAAAAATGTGATATTTTGGTTTAAACAAATCAAAAAAAATGGACAACAAACACATGTATCACCTTCCTGTAAACTCAGCTAAAACCCGACACTAATTATCCTCTCATCAACCACCATCAGTGACCCCGATAAAGTCGCCATATGTCAGACGACTGCGTAACGAGTTATAATCCCCGACATTAACCGGGTCTCACATGGCCTCATTAGAGCGCGTTACTAAAGTCGCTGTTTGGATTCTGAACCCTCGAACCGTCCTGCCAAAATAGCAGCGCTGCTCCCATGTGACTATTTGTTAAGTCCTCTCCTATCAGGAGCAAAGCCAGCTCAATGGACAGCGTGGAAACATCCACCCCCCCCCCCCACACACACACACAAACACACACACAAACACACACAACAGCGTAGGCAGGCTTAAGTGTTCTTAAATCTAATTCGGGGAAATGTAAAAATGACCTTTGTGGTTCTGGAGCTGCAGACTGAATGAAAGAAATGGGGACAACCGTATTTACTCAAACACCGGAGACCTGATTTGGTATTTCTAATTCGGGGAAATGATTTGTTACAGGACAAGAGGAATGACACAGAATCTGCATGAGGGACCCCGGGGGGCAACAATATTTACTTAGTGTTCATTACACACACACATAGATGTTTAACCCAAACCAAACTCTGACCTCTCCACACCCTTGGCTCCGTTACCCATTCCTCACTCTGCATGCCATCCAATAATGTGAAGTACGAGCTCCTGTCAGGCTGTTTTTAAACACAAGGACAGAGACTCAATTACAGTAGAAAGGCTCTCAGGAGTTGTCCTCCGTACACACACACACACACACACACACACACACACACACACACACACACACACACACACACACACACACACACACACACACACACACACACACACACACACACACACACACACACACACACACACACACACACACACACACACACACACACACACACCTGCTAACGGTTGTCAGATTTGCTGTCACGAGGGTGGAAGGTCAAACCAATCTGAGTGCCACAACAATCAACGGCTTCGAGCGGCCTCGGTTGTTAACATCACTCGATTAGGAGGACTTACACACACCGGCACACGTACAGTTTGTGCTCAGAGACAAGGGGCATGCCTTCTAAAAACAGCTGGGGAAAAAGAGCTCCTGATTCAGTATGTGTCTTTCAGTAAGCCTGCTGCCTTCTGGATGAAAACCCCACTAACGTCTGGCTTTTTTCCTCAGGGGGAGACGTTACAATCAGCATTATTCCTGGGATAAAAGGCTCCAGATCCGATTGGAACGTGACAGAATCAGAAATGCATTCGTCCCAAAGCAGGGAAACTTATAGCAAAAGTAAAAAGAGTAGACTTGCATGTTTAATAACGAGAAAAGCACATGGTAATAATAAAGAAGCCAGTAAACCACAGATGGAGCCGCTTATTTTCCCCCACTTGTCTCGCGCAATGCTATATGACGTGCAGTGAAGGGACTATATATAATAATCAACAGGGATTTGGACAAATATTAAGTAAAGTACAAAACATACTATGAACACGTTCTCCTCAAATTCATTGGCAGAAAGTCGCTTTAACTTGCCCTGAACTCATCAGGAAAATAATAAAACTCATCAAATTGTCTTTGTCAATTCAGCCAAGTGAACATCTGAAAGTTTGGAAGAGAAACGGAATAAACGACAGATGTAAAAATGAAAACTCAAGGGAGAAAACTTAGTTCTGGCAATGGGAATGGAGTTTATGGTGCAGGTTTTTCATTGTTAAATCTGCTCATTCATGACAGGTGGGAAATGGGAAACACAAAGGTTAATGCCACTCGATGCATCTTTTTGTGGCGCCCTTGACTGTTAACAGACACTCCTCTATTTGCTATGACTAGCAACATTAACACCGGTATCAGAAATTAACACCCCCGACGAGCCAGATGCTGTACATGTCTCCCTGCAGCTGATCTGTGATCTGCCGGAGCGGCGGCACAAACCCTCCTTTTCTCTACGTCTAATTCTCCCTGCTCTGGAAGCTGGAACTGTCAGCGGCGAACGGACAATAAAAGTCTTCCTGGAATGACGGATGCATTTATCAGCCACAAGTTGTCTTCATATGTCTCCGCTCCCAACTGTTCTCTGGCGAACATACAAAAGGACCCGAAATAACGCGGAGGGGTTGAGGGGGACATCAATCTGCGGCAGTGTAATCCTAAACCTTCACCTTCCTCTTAATACCCCTCATCCCCCCTTTAATACCCACACATACCAGGACAGAGGAGGGCCACAACAAATGGCCCCCCGACAAAGGGCAGAGTTCGGCTAGTAACAAACACACACACACACACACACACACACACACACACACACACACACACACACACACACACACACACACACACACACACACACACACACACACACACACACACACACACACACACACACACACACACACACACACACACACACATTTAACCTGAAAAATTCGCTAAACTTCTGCAGCATGTTAGCTCTGAAGACGCTCATCTTAAACTCGTTAAAAAAGGCTGATTAAATCCCTCTTAGTTTTCAAATTAGCCTACGAAATCTGTACCAACACACACAGATACAAGACACACACTCCAGAATCAGGAGCTAAGAGGAGGGGGGTTTCCCTTCCTAACTTGTCTGATCAGAGAGCCACCGCCAAGGGTCTGTGTGTCCGTTCCCCCCCTCCCTGGGGCGGAGGGACCACTGTGGCCCCTGGGCCCACACCAGAGGGGGATTAGGCCTCAATTTAAACAGAGAGTGAGAGAAAGATGAGAGCTAAGCCAATCAATAAAAACAGAACACATGCGGACACACGGGGGGGGGGGGGGCTTTACACGGCGGACAGGGTGGTGTTCTGTGTACGTGTTGCAATTACAAAAATAAAAAGCCTCCTAAATCATGATATGAAAGTGCAAATGTGACGATTAAAATGAGGGCCGGGGTGCAAACGGCACCGGACACAAATACACCAGAAAGCCGCCGTAAAGGCCAGCTGGTGCTTCTGGCTCGCAGCGGACGGAAACTACCAAGAACTACTTGGCTTACGGCCGTTAAACTTTAGTGCGCCGTTCAAATTCAATAAAACTCATCAGTGGGCATGAATCAAACTCAGCTTAGAGTCAGTGTAGCGGGGGTGGGTGGTAGTGCATGGACGATGATAAAAAGCTCAGATTAACTTTGAATAAAAATCTGTTTTTAACTCCCAACATGTTCTGGACTACGTGTCCCAGTTTTGTTGTAGAAGTGTGGGATCATAGGAGTTGTTTTAATCACCATTATTGTTGTAATTGCAATTAGCTTTTTCCAATTAAGGAGGATTTTACTAGTAGCCTAGTTATCCAAAAAAGTCTCATCTGCTCCTAAGAAAATGTACCTGGTGAATGAAAGTAAAATAAAGTAGTTTCACAAAAGACTTTTTCTATGTTGCTGACATGAGCTGAGGTTGTTTCTCAGACGTGCCGTGACTAAAAACCTTCATCCAAATAAACAACTGAGTTAAAAAGCACCAAGAAGTAGAAAAAGGGTAAAAATAATTGGCTTAAAACTGGACATTTTTGACACATGCTCAAGGGAGGATAATACGCCACAACAGGAGGCTAGAGGAATCACACCGCTACCTGCATTTATAAGAAATAAGGTCATAACACTTATGGGTAATGTAAGTGCACAACTCAAAAGATTATGAAACAAAGGTCTAGTTGTTCTAAACAGCAGTGGGTATCTGAATTCCTCCAAAATGTTCGACGCTGTAAGAGATTCTGAAACTGGTCCAGATTTAGATATTGGAGAGCATTAAACGATAGCGTCCACATTGCTTCCAGTGGGACTCCCTGGTTGTGTTGATGCTGAAACACACGGCCTGCAGTATAAATAGACGCGTGTTCAGGATCACGGATACAAAGTAAACAGTGGATCTGCCTCAGCACTCTGCGGCTTCACGTCTGACAGATGACCTTTAGACGCTCGTCCCTGCTATCTGGGATATCACACTTCACTCCGAGCAATGTCTAAGGCAGGAAAGGCCTAATGACACACGATGCAATGTGTTTACTGTCCCTCCAGGACGATGAGACAACACTGCAGGTTACAAGAGCTTATTAAATCAATTCAAATGTGTGTTAGGAAAGTTTTCATTCCTGGCTAAAAGCTGGCATGTACACAGAAAAAAATCGACAAAATGTTAGCTCAACAAACGCTCAACTTATACCCGTTATAAAAAGCTAACTAATGCCTTTTCACTTTCAAATCAGCCTTTTAGTCTGTGTCAGATATTTAAGACACTTTCCTCCCAGGTTTCTTCTTGAACTCGGACACCTATTATATTTCGTCCCCCGGGCTAACCATAAGCCTTCTAGAGAAACAACTAGAGACATATTTAGCACAAAAAATAAATATATTCATGCAAGTTATAGCAATTCAGAGCTAGAGCAAGCTACATTCATTAGAAAACAGTCGGCAACACTGCTAGAGTTCACCATGCATTTTGGTTTGGAGGCAAACTGAACAGCGTAGTGAAAGAGAGGCTTCTAGGAAACAAGCTGATGCCGTATTTTACATCGATTACATTGTGCTATATAATTATGAACTTCATAATGATGGGTGTAATAAAGGAAAAGGGTTGTCTATAGCCACTAAAATATAATATAGAGTGGTGCAGGAATGAGTAATAAAACAATAAATGAGTCAGGATTTCCTCACCTGGAAGTCAAGGATTTTTTGTGTGATTTTAGAGATATAGAGATCTGACTTAATATGGAGAAATCCCGTTGGCTTTCGGTGGCGAGAACAAAGTTGATGCTGCCTTCAGGGTCAGCCTACAAAAATATGTCATGAATGCACCAATTTATCTCCACGTTAGCATATTATGAAACTACTGAAGACGCCTAAGAACCAAGTATGAGACGACTAGTCACACAGACTTGAATTAACCGTCAATATGTAGTTTCAAAAAGTGCAGTAATGACAGAATTTGTACAAAGTAAATATAGCTGACTATGTGATGTCACTTCCTGGTTAAAATAAAGAGAGCTTTATTCTGACTCAACTCATCCATTAAAGGCTGCTATCAAAGCCTGGAGGGACAGAAACTCCCACTTGTATCGGAGAATAAAATTAGCGCCTATAACAAAAGTATCATGAACAACAAGCCTGACTGGAGGCTGACAGAGTATCACACGCACACACACGCACGCACACACGCACGCACGCACGCACGCAGAGCGACTGCCTGCCCTCTATTAGCGAGCACAATGAGTGTGTAAGAGGATCTGAATGAAGGACTCCCCTGAGGACGTGTACTGTTAGAGCTCATTAAATGAACAAGAGTACAAACACTGACATGTGTGAGGTGCTCACTTACACTACCAGATTTAGCCGTTTGTGTCATGTAACACACACTTTATTGAATGCCGCACGCCCCATTCTGTTCCTTCTGTGTGTGTGTGTGTGTGTGTGTGTGTGTGTGTGTGTGTGTGTGTGTGTGTGTGTGTGTGTGTGTGTGTGTGTGTGTGTGTGTGTGTGTGTGTGTGTGTATTGAAAGAAGTCATGACACACTCAGGCTTTACATAAATAGAGTGAGCTTCATGGAAAATACTTAACACAGAGCTGTTGATATTACAGATGCACAACAGGTCTGGTAATATGATGGAGTGAACATGAGGGAGTTATCATATTTAGAAACAGGGAAGGAAACAAGGTGAGGATGGAGAGGTAATGAGGAGAGGACAGAAGGACAGGAGGAAACAAATAATGAAACAGAAGAAGAGATCAGAAGACACAGTGGAAGGAGTGCTGCAAGGTGCAAAATGTGATCAAACAGCGCCATCTTGTGGACAGACATGGAAGTGTGTTGTCTAAATTAGTGTTATTTTATCACTGTGTGTCTTTTATGCCTGTATGCTTGCTCTTTGTGTATTAAAGCTGCAAAATCAGTCAATCAACAAAATAATAGTTATCGCCTCTATTAATAATGCGTTTATTGTTATATTTCCGGCAAAAAAGGGCAGAAAATGCTGTTTTCAGCTTCTTGAAGTTAGGAAATGTGACCTTCTTTTTCTGTGTTATATCATATAAAAGTGAGTTTTGGGTTTTAACTTTTACTACTGTAATTAATTTACATCTTCATTAAAACTAACTAATAAGGTTGTTTTATTTCAGCTGTATGATCCATCTGTGTGTCCATAAGGCTTCAGACTGATGTGTGTGTGCTGTGTGTGTGTGTGTGTGTGTGTGTGTGTGTGTGTGTGTGTGTGTGTGTGTGTGTGACTCACCTCTCTCCCCTTGTGTGTGACGAGGGCGGCGAGGGGTTTGGCGTAGAAGCGGCTGAAGCTGAAGCCCAGGCAGCCGTACATGCTGTTAGCCGTCAGCTTCAGAGCCTTCTGACGGATATCATACTGACGGACAGATGGAAACGGATATTAGGATAAACAACTCCCTCAAACTCCAGTGTGTGTGTGTGTGTGTGTGTGTGTGTACCTGCAGGTAGAGGTCGGGGTTGATGTCCTGCTGCTTCATCAGCTGTTTGACCTGTTTGCGACGCTCCACCAGCTTCCTGATCTCTTTGGGCAGGATTCCCATCTCCAGGCTCTGATCGGGAACCTCTGGAATCTCCTCCGGCCCGTCCTCCTGTTACCGTGGAAACAATGGGATGGAAGTTTAGCTGGGAATTTTGTGTGAGGATGTAAAATAAGGGGACGACTCGGGACCAGGATGCTGAGGCCCGTTACACGTCTGCACCTTACAAAAACACAGCTTTAATAAAAACACACACACACACACCTCATTCTTCTTCTGTGTGTTGTGCGCCTCCCTCTGCACGGTGGTGAAGCAGATGTTGAACTCCTGAATGATGGAGGGGTACAGACTGTTGAAGTCCAGCAGCAGAACAAACTTGTCGTAGAAACCTGCAGAGAGAGAGAGAGGGAGAGAGAGAATACGGGTTTAAGAACTACTTCCATAAAACAAGAGAAGAAGAGTTTAAACTAAAAAATAAATCACTTACCGACTTTAGGATCCAGCACCAGACCTCCGGCGTATGCTGCCTTCTTTTTCCTCTTGCCTTTCCCTCCATCGCCTCCCTCTTCTCCCTCCCCCTGGGACACAGGAACAAAGACCAAAGGTTTTCCATGCCTGCTGTAAGGGACCCCTGTGTGAATAAGCTGTGAGTGTTTGTGTGAGGCTTCACCATTTCCATCTGAGTCTTCTTGAAGGACAGCTTGTCGGGGACGATGTAGTTCTTGTCGTGGAAGGCGTGAAGCAGCAGGAATTCGTTTCTCTCGGCGCGACCGCCCATCAGAGTACGAGACTGAGAGAGGAAGCAGGAAGAAGTGAGGTGTTTGCTAATAGAGCTGGTGCAGATATTTTAGACGAGAGCTCGGTTGTCACATTTCTTTTGTCAGAGAAAGAAGAAGGTGTGGTACCATCACGTTTCCGGCGATGTTTGTGATCTGCAGGGCGAGCGGCAGCACGTTGAGTTCACACATGATCTGCAGGATCAGCTTAGCGTCCATCCAGGTCAACTCCAGCAGGTAGAGCAGGTGAGGAGAGTCACTGACACATACACACATTTTAGGACACACACAATACTTTTTGAGTCCACGTTGATTAAGGGAGTAATTTACAAACATGTTGAGTAACCGTTCACAGAAAGCTCACGTCCTGAATGAAATGAGGGTTGTTGAATGGACCCTTTAAGGACACACACACACCTGTAGAGGTCTTTGATGTTCTCTGGAGAGATGGTGGCTCTCTCTGTCTTCAGCACCTGAGCAGCCAGTTCAGTCAGGTGGTAACTCTTACAGCGAATCAGCTCCTTTGCTGAGATCTCCACGTCACACACCAGACGACCACAGGTGGCGCTCTTCTCTGCAAAGGAACCACGACCCTGCCAAAGCAATTGCCAATTAAATAATGTACAATGAGGTATAGAAACATAAAATATATATTGCTAAAGAGGTTTTATTCTTCTCACCCCTAGTTTGGGCATGTTGGACCTCCTTAGGCGTCCAATCTTAGACCAGTGGGGAACCTTGCACACGTTGATCCTCTGCAGAATCACCTCCAGGTCGAAGCCAAAGATGTCGTGACCCTGCAGGAAGAGAAGCAGGATCAGCATGCTCAAATTTGATTCAGAAAAGTGCATAGAAAACAGTGCAGCACGTTGTACTCACCACCAGAACATCAGGGTCGATTTTGTGCAGCTTGGCCAGGAAGAAGCCGAGCAGAGCTCGCTCTGTACCAGCGATCTCCACCATACCGTTCTAACAGAGGAGGAAGAGGCAGGGAGTCAAACATCATGTTTGTGTCGCATGCAATGAAAAACCTTTTGATATAGCTTCCATTAAGTCCAATTAGAATCTGCTTTTTGTGAAACTAAATTCACTTCCTTTCTGCAGAAACTTGTTTTTATTAAACTCCCACATGAAAAAAGTTCATTATGTGGTTCAAAGCATTTTAAAACCCTTTAATATGCAAGCCACTGATCCCTCTCACCTTCTTCCTCACGGCGTCTTTGAAGTCGTAGGGGTAGATACAGTCAGCCGGTTTACTGACCACTGCAGAAACAAGAAGAAATCTATTCATCAGGTCCGCGAAATTGTGAATTGTAGCATCTTTAGGATATTTTCTGGTCACATAAGCTTTAAAATACTACATGCATGCATTACAGCTGGGATAAATCAGAGCTGATCAGTCTCAGATATCCACTTTTCTGTGATGCTCAAATGGTTTTACATCACACACAGTAATGCCACACACACACACACACACACACACACACACACACACACACACACACACACACACACACACACACACACACACACACACACACACACACACACACACACACACACACACACACACACACACACACACACACACACACACACACACACACACACACACACACACACACACTAACCACAGAAGTGTGTCTGATATGGGGGCTGAGGAGGAGCTTTATCCATCTGGAACTCATAGTGGACGAGAGCCACCAGAGACACGATCTGCAGAGAGGAACCACCATCAGGAATCTGAGCATTGAATAAAACACGGATAAATACAGACAGGAAACCCCCTGACCTCGTTGTGGTGGGTCTTTGGGTTCTGGATGGTCTTCAGGCTGATGGACATGACGGTGATGGGGGGTGGCGACAGATCTTTGACCACCGTGACCAGGTCCGTCCTCAGGGCCAGAGCCTCCACCTTACACCAGCTGACCGGCTGGCTCATCAGCTCTAACACACACAAACCAAACACACATCAAGGTAATGAAATGTGTCAAATCAGCTGTTCACACTCTTTGCATGTCAGATATTTTGATGCAGGTATTTGTTGGCAGTTGTTTCTGTAAGAGTAAATGTCATAAAATGATGTCATTTTAGGACAAAGTGACCTCCTCCTTACGTGGAGTCTTGATGTCCAGCCAACACGGCCCTTTAATCTTCCTGCTGAGGAGGAAGTGCTCCAGACTGGAGATGTTGGTGCCAAAAATGTGAGAGAAGGTCGCCCCCTTCAGGTCTGAGGGCAGCGCAGGGAACTCAGCCTGCAAGGAAAAGAATAACCACATAAGATAAACTGGTCTGGAGCTATAACCATAGACAGGTGCATGCCTCCACTCACAGAGTATCTGACTTCCAGGTACTCGCTCTGAGTGGGAACGTCAGGGATTTCAAAGGCGTAGCTCTTCTCCACTTTCTGCAGAACACACAGAGCAGCGGTTACACACGTCAAACAGTACATGTCCTTACAGTCTGTGAGCAGCAGGGTTGGCGCCGACCTTAGATTTGAACTTCATGATCCTGAACTTCTCAGAGAGCTCATTAAACTCCTGGTAGACGTCCATCAGTCCCACGGGGGTGTCCGAAACTTCCCCACTCTTAGTGTTCACTTTCTGCACATCAAAACAGAGACGAAACAGTTCACAAACGCACGTTACCACACCTCTTATTAGGGCTGTCACCTTACGTTCGAGAATCGATTGTACAATCGATTGGACCGACCAACACACGTTTCGAAAACGAAAAGAGGGGATCGATTTTTACCAAATAACTCATTTTTTAACGAATTAAACGAATAAAAAATATTTTATTTCATTATGATTATTATTCACATAACTCACAAACAAACAGAAAAGTGCAGTAGGCATTGCGACGGCTAAAAAGTAAATTCCCACCAACTGTCCGCACCGGAAACAGCCTGATAGAGTCGGCTGCCGCGGCTTAGTGCTCTGCCACAAAATGGAGGGAAACAGGGATCAACCTGCGTGACATGAGAGACGAGTGATAACCCCTAATCACAGGAGGAGTTCGATATGGAAGCACTTCGGATTTTGGGCAGAAGGCAAAACTATGGAGAAGGACAAAGTGGTATGCAAACTGTGCGATCGTGAGTTCCCATATCACAGCAGCACTGCAGCTATGAGGGGGCAGACTCAGTGTGTTCTGGTCCACGGTCTGTTGTGGGGAATGTAGCGATCCTGCGTGTTGGCTAAGTGAAATATGTTCAAAGTGACAGCCCTACCTCTTATCACGGTAATAGCAGCATAAACCTTTTACTATTGGCGGGAATGACAGAGCGGTAAACTTACATATTCCCTCGGCAGGAGGAACATGGTCCTCTCAATGTTCTTGATGGAGACGCAGCAGCTGACGTGAGACTGTGCAGACTCAATCCACACTTTTCCAAACAGGTACACCACGCCCGGTTGGCTGTAGGCGTCTTCAAAGGCATCCAACCAATAGAAGCGGAAAACCTGCTCCCCGTCCGCCCCCTCCACCAGCGGGAGTTTGCTGGAGTCAACCTGCACCTCCACCTGAGCCTCGCTGACTCGTCCTTCCTCCTGCTGTCCCCACGAGCTGCCTGCCCTGCTGGACCTGGAGGACAAATGGAGGAAAGAAGATGCTGAAGCTTTTATGTTAATTGTTTAGATTTTAACAGCTTAGCCCGGTGTGTTTAATGCATGACTAGGATTAAGGCAGGAACAATATCTATATTTCCTGATGACGGAGAAGCAAACAAAGCAGACTTACACTAAGACAGGATCTTGAAGCTCTGCTTTGGGCTCCAGCTTCACTGTTGCTGCAGCCTTAGATGGAGACTCAGGATCATCTTTAATGGCAGGATTCTCATCCTCAAGTCCAACTTCCATTGGCTCGTCAAAGTCCACCTCATCAAAACCCAGAGCGTCATCCACTGAGAAACACATCGTCACAAAAAGGTGAGGGGGAATTTGAGAAACTGGGATCGACCTTTTAGAGACGAAACGTATCAGAAGATGCATCCATAATGAAAATAATCGTTAGTTGTCTTCCTCACCTTGCTCTTCATCCATCTTCTCCACTTTTGCCCCCTGCTTCTTCTCAGAAGGAGCTGATGTTGAGGGGGGGAGGCGGGCTGATGGTCTGGGGGTCGGGTCAGAGGGTGGTGGCCTGATAACCTTTGCCTTTTGCCCGGAAGCTGTTGGTGACTCCTGGTAAAAAGAAACATACATACAGTTTAGTACAAACGAAACCTAACAACATAATTTGACTACAGGATGTTTTAGGATACCTTCTGTTTGATGGAAAAGGGATTCATGGGTGATCCCAGAGACTTCTTTTTCTTCAGAGTGATCACCGGAGGAGGAGTGAGAAGAGACCGTTTCTGGGAAGACAGAAAGAGATATTTTAAAGCAAATAAAACTGTTGCTTACGTCCCTGCTGGAGCTGTTGCACAGGAAAACAAATCTTAGGGGAAAAATGCACAGTGTCATATCAAAGTCTGTTATAGCTCTGCATGATCTAGACAATGAAGTACCAACCTCAGAGTGCAGGTCCTGTAAGATGTCTCCCAATAGGTCATCTTTGGAGAGGTCTACGTCTTTCTGCAAGAGATAGAATCATGCTTATGGTCAATGCATAGCAGGAAACCTTTATTTTATATAAGAGCAGGTATGTATGGTGGCTGCAGAAACTCACCTCAGCCGGTCTCTTCACATTACTGTTCATGAAGAGGCTCTTGATGGTGTTGGGCTTTGCAACAACAGATTTCTTCATATTTTTTTTTGAGGCTGCTCCTTTGGCACTAGCCTTTCCTGCAGACACAAACAAATCTCTATTTGTACAAAGCTATTTACTGCACACTGCCCCAAACTCACAGTACACATACATGAACGCTTACCTTTGTTGTTTTCTACTACATCATCGTCCAAATCATCGTCAAAGATCTCTCTTCCGTCCTCCACGTATCCCGTCCCATCTGAAGAGAAATTCTAACATTAGACCTCCAAAACATTTCAGTTAAAACATGTTTTTATCAGACATATTCTCACAGTAGGAACAAGCGAATGAGGCTCACCGTCATCAATAATCCAGTCATCCTCTTGTCGTTCTCGAACCATCTCCGAGTACTGCTGCTCGTCCACCTCTTCGTACACACTGGTAAACTCGTCCACCTGGAAAACATGAGCATTTAATAACCCTAATGTATGTATAATGTAACAAGAATGGCTGAATAAATACCAGAAACATATCCAAACGCATCCACATCCTTGCCATTGCAACCCATGTTTTGCTCCAAGGTATATTTCTTTGTGAGAATGGGTGTCAAGTCACATTAAGAAAGAAAACATGCACCTGTCAAATGAAAACGATTAAACACAGATCTTTACTACGAAGTGTCTCACCTCATATTTGATCTTCTCGCCCCTCTTGGCTTTCTTCAGTTGCTCCAGAGCAGACTTCCTCCCCACTTTCTCTCTCTTCTCCCGTCTGGTGCGAGACATGGCCAGCCCACATGCCTCTCCTCCAGCATCTGAGGACCAGACACACACAGGAGCCCGGTATGAACGCACAGGTTGATTTGAAGACATTTGACACAACAAAAACTGTAATAAAGTCCCATTTTGACTTTTGCATGTGCTTTTCAAAGAGGAGGACATTTAGTCATTTTGATAACGCTATCTAAATATCCCTGTAATGGAAACAAAGAGTGCTTTATGTGACACTCAGCGCCAGAAAATGACAGGTGGCAAACTGAAATACAATATTTACCTTTCTTCATGACCCCTTATAAACCTTTGTAACACAATAGTCATGTAGCAAATTGTGCCCCAGTCTCTAACACATATGTTAAAACACATACATTGTCAACGGCCTTAGCATGTCCCTTGTTGTGGATTGACATGTTAGCTCATGTTAGCTTAGTTAGCTCCCTGTGTTTTCTAGCTAAATTCAGCTAGTATTTAACTCAATAACAATAACTCACCAGTGTCCGGAGCGTCCATATCTTTCTCTGGGTTTGAAACCGGAGCCATATCTTTAATAACTTTGACGTTTGCTCACTGACGGCGGCAGGTCAACACAACAACAGCACACACCGCGCCAAATCTCCTTCCCGGGGAAAGTCATATGCAGGAAGTGACGTAGTATCGATGTCAGCCAATAAAAATAAGTGTTGCAGTATCCACTCCATCCGCAAGAGGGCAGTGTTGTTCCATCCTGGTGTTTGCTGCACAGTATTAAAAAAGACTATAAATAAATATATGTTTTATTTATTAAAATACACATTTTTCTTTTTTACATGTTCTTATTTGTTTTATTATTTATCTTTATTTGATTTATGTGTAGAATTATTTGTTTACCAATTAAGCTAATTACTCAGTTACTAGTTTATTTCTACATTTTTTTATTATTATTTCTGATTTCTGATGTTATTGTTTCCTACACAGACATCTAATGAGGAAGATTTTATCAATGCATTTCCAGATACAAAATACACACACAAAGGCAGAAACATTAACAGAACAATTATGATTTAAAAGAAAGCTTTATTAAGCAAAAATTGGCTTTGTGACATGCAGGGATAGGCAACAAAAATAAGGTTCCCATCAAATACGTCTGGTGTCATGTAATGAGCCCATGCTGTTTTCAATTTCCAGGCATAAACACCACCAACTTTTTTTCAAAGTCAATGGCAGTGCCTGTGATGAAGCTCGTTCCCATGGACACCGGTTGGCACAATGGGCTCCTGTCCCAGATTGGGGCCACAGAGACATACAGTGAGTCCAACAAAGGGAACACAAAGCGGGTTTTGTCCTGCGTCCCTGCAGCCTGTTTTGGCTTTTGTGCCATAAATAACTGTGGTAATTCATATGTGAGTGAAGACTGTACAGTGAAGAGGGCTTCTCTGTCTTTTTGGTGACTTTTGGAGCAGGTTTTTTGTGCAGTTTTTTTTTAGGCTCAAACTATTGGAACACGTTGTTCACTTTTTTTTAATTGGGGCTAGAAGTTTAAAACACATGAATGAGGTCCTGCACTGTAGTACAATAGGGCGAGAGCTGTAGGTCTGCTAAATGGACCGTGGCACGTATTGTCGAAGCTCATCAGCAGTGAGCAGCTGATCTGTCTCTGGACACAGTGGACAGACAGGCAGTAAGCTGCTGCTCCCTCAGACTGAACAGAAACGAGTTAACACTGGACTTACTTTGCATTTTGTTCGGTTTTTGGATACGATGGTGAGACAGCGACGCATCAGAGCGCATTCCTGTTCCGCATCTGTTTGTTGCAGGAGAGGAACACAAAAGGTAAGCAAATGCAACTTGCACTACATGTTTCTATTCGGGAACTTGGATAGTTTGCCAAAAAACCTGGGGACAACAGAACCGAAGTTGCCTAGTTTGGTCTGAAGCATATTGTATGTGCCAAATATGTACTCGTCTGAAGCATCACTCTCACAAATTAGTGTGATTGTATACTGTATATAGCAACTGTATACAAGAGACATTTAACAATACTCTTATCATAAATACATATCGTTGAAAGCTGAATCTTTTTTCCAAAACTAAGATATTTTTTTGACAAAACCTCCTAAAAGCAGAATTAAAATGTATCACTCTCAAATACTCTCCATTCTCCTCTCATCTGGACTAACTGCATGCCAAGCCAGTGAATAATTCTCAGTATCATCTCACTGATGGTGCTATGATCCTCTCCACCAATCCTCTCCTCTCTCATTGCCTGTCTGTTGAATCTCTCCTCTGATTGGTCCTTTTCCTGGAGTTCTCTCTCCTCTTTTCCGTCGCCATGGAGAGAGCTCATCAGCTCTGCGCAAAGATCGTATATTCAACACAATGACTCACTCACAGACAGAAAAAAAAGTGGTTTTCTTCCTCTAATGTTGCAGAATTCTGTCCTGAAGTTACACACAACTAATTCATAACTCCAGATCAACTGTGCATGCAAACATGTACATATATCTGTAGACTAAACCACCATAGTCCTTTATTTTCGCACAGCTGTAGCTTTGGGGACAGCTGTGCAAGGAGAATTGTGACAGAACACAAAGGTAAATTATTGCTAGAGTAGCAATCCAACACCAAAAATACAGGCAGTTAACCCATCAGGAATGGATATAGGAAAGGCAGGTAATTGGTTATATGTGGTGGGCATTAGTACATAGCAACAAATACAGATGCATTGCACATAATAGCATCTGCAACAATTTGCCCTGTGCAACATCTTTCAATCTACCAGACACAGGTTACTAAGCCAGACAACACTAGTTTCGTACCCTGGATGTTTTAAAACGAACATATTTGCAGGATTAGAGCAGAGTTCTTTGTTTTTCTGGTCCTGAAAATAAGCTTCAGAGTGATCCCTCCTCCCTGCCTCCAGCTCTGTGCAGCAGGGCAGCATAGAGGAGAGAGAGAGCAGGGAGTGGGCGGGGGAACAGAGGAAGGAGAAAGAGACAGAGGGGTGAGGAGGAGGAGAGAGGCAGCGTCTCTTACTGATGCTGAGTCACATTACAGAGGGACCAAAGCCGCATCCCATGAGTCTTTGGGAATCATGGAGGAGCTTGAGCACACCTGCCCTCATCCACGGACGGTAGGGCATCTGAACGAGCTATTTTCTGTGTTTTAATGCAGTGTGTGTGACAGGGAGGCAGACAAAGGCTCCTGCCTCCTCCCCTGTTACGAAACAGATCCTCTCTTTAGCTAGGGGATATGCCCAGACTGCTGAGTGGACAGTGTGTGTTGCCAGAGAAGGAGGGGGTTCACACAATGGACATGGATGTGCTGCTGAGGGGACACTGCAGCAGGAAGGAGAGTGTAATTCCTCATCCTTGTCTCCTCGTCGCTTGCCTTTCCATCCTCGTCCTCACTGCCGGTGTAATCCCTCTTAGGCCAGATGTTCTCTGCTTGTGCCAGAGCGGGCTTTACTGCTCGCCCTGATAGGCCTGTGTGAGTCTAAGCTTCCCCATCTGCTCTGTTCTGGTACATGAGCCACCACAAGGAATCCTGGGTGATGAAGGTGCATCCTCAGCACCACCTCCCTTGTTGTAGCTCTGATGGCTAGCACTGGATAACAACAGCTTTCAAAGAAGCGTGTAACATGACCGGACAAAATGTTCAAATGCAATCTGAAAAACAGATGAGGTGTGTGCAAGGAAAGAGGATGTGAGAGCCATTAAAGGAGTCTCACAATTAAATCATTTTCAAGTTTAATCTTGCAGAAAATTTTCAAATGTAACATCCAGTGTAGGAGTTTGATCTGCCAGACACTGGTTATTAAGACATTTGTTAATACCGTTAATTAAAATTGAATCAACTGCAGCTACAGTGGATGTTTTCAACTCAATATTTGCAAGAAAGTCCGGATGAGTTCCTCCTTTTTTTTCGTCCTGAGAATGAGTATAAGCCACTCCTCTGTTCCCACCGGGCCCAAAGCATCATGGGTGCTGAGGGTGCATCTTCAGCACCACCTCCCTGATGCTTTCTGTGTTGTAGCTCATATGGCTAGCACTTGATACCGACAGCTTGCAGAGAAGCGTTCAACGAAAAGCGGATGTGAAAACCATTAAAGGAGTCTCACATTTAAAGCCGTGTTAAAACATTAATGCCTTCTTTGTGCTCCTCCTGCAGCTGTGACTCTTATATACTCTTATATTTTCTGTTACTTGCATGCAGGATAGTCCTCTAAATCTCTGCCTAGACCTCTGATTATTCAGCGATTCATATAACAAAGTGAAATAGCCTCAGCTGACCAAAGCAGAACTCAGCAATTTACAGAAATCAGCATAAAGTACTACACCTAATCAGGAAATATTAAGTGCATTTGTTTATGTAGCACTTAGCAAACAGAGTAACCACACACACAACACAATAACAAGTGTCATGTGGGCTATGGAAACAGAACAACCTCATTCCCAGTCAGAGGAAAGTGTTGTTTATTATTCTAACGTAGTAAAAAACACATACAAATGTAAAAATGACAGAAATTTGGGAGAAGAAATTGGGAAATAACGCGATAAAACTCATCATCTCAGAATAATTTGTGGAATCTTGTTTTCATCGTATTGATCATGAAGGCAGTTGAGGTAAACTGACTCTCTTTGTCAAAGGAGTGGGGGGGCTCTCAAAAAAATATCTAACTATCCCTTTAAATCCCACTCTCTGCACTCTTATTAAAACCACTGCTACTACATCTGCCCATCCCCGTCTGTTCTATGTTCCCCCCTCTGTTTGTTGCTGTTCCTGGAGGATGCGATGACGTGGGTTGCCTCCGTTGTCCACAGAGACTGAAACTGTTTCCATTTTATTTTCATCCTCCTCTCACACTCCCACTGCTTTCTGCTCTGTGCACACTCAGTTTTACATCCAGTAACTATTCCCCGCCGTCAACAGATGGCAGACAAAGACACATTTTCCAGGCGTTGCAACACTTTAACCTTGATGGTGCTCTCGACAAGCACGAACCAGCGTCATCTGTTATCCTACTCGTCCTTGTCTGTCTTTGTTTCCTTGTCCCTGTTTAATTTACATTCATTTACGCCCCGTCCGATTCTCTGCTGGATTTACATCTTTGGTTTATTCTTCCCTTTGAATTTCAGCTAACCCCTCTGCCCTTGTTTTCTGCCTCATTGTAATGCACACTGAAGTAGGTTACATGTCTGCACACACACTAAGTGATCAATAACTCTGAGTGCAGTTCTCTCAATCCCATTTTCCCAAATATGGATCATGCACCAGCATCGGTCAGTATAACCTAATGGAGGTCACTGTAAATGTGGAAAGAGAGACATATTAAGTACCACTGATGCGATGGGGGGGTGGACATCCTTCAAAGTAAGACACATGAGCTGTGTTATATAACCCCATCTCCTTCTCCTCCAGACTCTGACAAAGCCGGCCATCTTTGCCAGGGAGAGCAGTTGTGATTGTCGTGCCCCTCATGAGAAGCTCACCATCGCTCAGGCCCGCAGAGGCACCCCAGGTACAGGAGAGCATCACATTTAGCCGACCCTTTCAAACAGAGAGACTAACATTAAGGGCATTTAACCATTACAAATAACAAGAATCCTGCAAGGCCAGTAGCTCTCAATAGACTTCCTGCTCCTCCTTTTTTACAACTATCATCTGTATCTTCATTATATGCATTAATACAACTACATTAGCAACTGTTTTGCTATGTTTTCTACTACTATACTGTCACTACTATTGCTACTATTTATTCAATTACAGTAGATCTAATTTCTTTTAACACTACTACTCCTGATGGCTCCTGGTTTTCAACGAAACAAAAACGATAAAGAGATTTCTATGAGAGACTTCTAAAAATGACTAAAAGGAGCAAAACAAACCCCAAGAGACAATGCAGCTATAAAGAGGCCGTACAGAAGTAAAAAGGGATACATGACTGCAAAGAGACTGAAAGAGACACTAGAAGACTACAAATCCACACAAAGAAACTACAAGGACACACAGCAATTAAAAAGAGACTCCAAATGACTGCAACGAGACATCCAACGACTAGAAGCAGAATTACTCCCACCGTGGTTCCTTTGATACAGATAGCTGGGATGTGTTTGTGTTTTCAGTGGACCGGCCAGTCAGAGTGTACGCAGATGGCATCTTCGACCTCTTCCACTCGGGACACGCTCGTGCTCTCATGCAGGCCAAGAACCTTTTCCCCAACACCTACCTCATAGTAGGAGGTACACACACACACACACACACCCTGAAATACCCCATGCTGATGTGTGTCAGTGATTAATCAGCATGTGTGTGTGTGTGTGTGTGTGTGTGTGTGTGTGTGTGTGTGTGTGTGGTTCAGTGTGCAGTGATGAGCTGACCCACAAGTTTAAGGGCTTCACGGTGATGACGGAGATTGAGCGTTATGAAGCGCTGAGACACTGCCGCTATGTGGACGAGGTTTTGAGAGACGCACCCTGGACCCTAACACCGGAGTTCCTTGAGAAACACAAGGTGTGTGTGTGTGTGTGTGTGTGTGTGTGTGTGTGTGTGTGTGTGTGTGTGTGTGTGTGTGTGTGTGTGTGTGTGTGTGTGTGTGTGTGTGTGGTCTATAGACTAAGCACGAAATATAGAAAACCACAGAACTAGCTTCTTTTATAACAACATTTTGACTGCTATTTAAAGGGACTCGTTGAAATGAAAGACTTCTGATCAAACCTTTGTCTTGCACTACTTTAGCGGTTCATATTTTGCAAAGCGTCACATCCTTTCATGTTCCTCAGATCGACTTTGTGGCTCATGATGATATCCCGTACTCCTCAGCAGGAAGTGAGGATGTCTACAAACACATCAAGGAGGCAGGTCAGTGTAACAGGAAGGTGCCTTCTGAAGGTAAAATGTACTTTAGATTTAAGTTTCTATGTGTGTGTTTCAGGGATGTTTGTTCCAACTCAGCGGACAGAGGGAATCTCCACGTCGGACCTGATCACCAGGATCGTCAGAGACTACGACGTGTACGCTCGACGTAACCTGCAGCGAGGATACACGGCCAAGGAGCTCAATGTCAGCTACATCAACGTAAGAGCAGCGCCAGCAGGAACTGGACTCAAATGCACCACCACAGACACAAGAAGGACTAGGATCAAACCGTGTTGAGAAAAAATGTACTGACTGTGAAAGACAAACTGGTGAGGACAAAGGGAGCAACATAGACTAAACACACAAGGGAGGAAGGGTGATTAAAGACAGGTGAAGCTGATCAGGGCGGGAAACACACTGGGGCAGGAAGTGGAGCAATTAGACAGATCCATTCTCTGTATGCATTATAGGCAACTATTTGTGTCATAAAAGGTCCTTTTAGCAGCATTGGTATTTCATCAAAGGTCCTGCATATTCAGGGAACTCTCACAGAGTGTCTTGGATCTTTTTGGCTGTGCTGAACCACATGGCAGGAATACTACTTCACCACATCACAGGTTACCAAGCCTAAGATTCTGGGATTCTTCCCCATTCAGGAGAAGAAGTACCGGCTGCAGAACCAGGTGGACCGAATGAAGGAGAAGGTCCGCACGGTGGAGGAGAAGAGCAAACACTTTGTGTACCGGGTGGAGGAGAAGAGCCACGACCTCATCCAGAAGTGGGAGGAGAAATCCAGAGAGTTCATCGGGAACTTCCTGGAGCTGTTTGGACCGGACGGGACCTGGGTAAGTGACTCTTCTTTATGAACTGTCACCATGATGTACTGACGGTCCCACTACTTCAGAACCTGCATGTTCTGATGGTGCCGTGAGCCAGCATTGACTGTGTTTCTCCCCCTGTATAGAAACAGGTGTTTCAGGAGCGCAGTGGACGGATGCTGTCCTACGCTCTGTCCCCCCGGGAGTCGCCCTGCAACAGCCCCCCCCGCGAACTGTCCCCCCTGCGCTCCCCCTCACCCCCGTCCCCCCCCGCCCGCTGGCACAGCGCACGGCCCTCACCCCCAAACTCCCCCAAAGGAGCATCTGCCTCCATCAGCAGCATGAGTGAAGGGGACGAAGACGAGAAGTAGAGGGACTGTTGCGCACACACACACACACACACACACACACACACACACACACACACACACACACACACACACACACTTCACTCACACACACACACACACACACACACACACACACACACACACACACACACACACACACACACACACACACACACACACACACACACACACTTCACTCACAGTACACTACCTGGGACACTCTCTCTCACACACACACACACACAGGCTGGATACTGAATCATTTTGTCCTCAAGGATGTTGCTAAAAGGCAAAGAAGGGGATCATGGGAAATGAAGTTCTGTGCTGCAGAGCTAAGAAGCCATCACACAGGAAGAAGAGGATTTGCAAAAAGGTCCAGAATGCTTTGCAGCATCTTTCAGGAGGATTAGCTTTGTGGAGAGACTGTCCAATCAGCCTTCACGACACCACCTCACTGTCCTGTTCTGTTCGTTTAGACTCCTGTCACCACTACATGTGAAAAGACACAAAGACACTGTGTGTGACGTTCAGCTTCGACGGGATTCATCCATCACGGGCTCATCTAGTGCTTGCTGAACTGAGGGTTAGGAATTAAAGACTGCACGTCGTAGATTAGCAGAGGTGAAGTGTGGGCACTATAACACATAATCAGAGCTAGTTTGCACCCTTTAAGCATAAGCGTCTGGCGAGGACAATAAAACCAGTGATCCATGAGTCTCGTTCCCACGCCACTAAAACAGATCAAGACTAATCATTCAGAAAATCATAGGAGGTTAAAATGAGTGGGATTAGCAGTGTGTGTCCAAAAAAAGCTCTGAGTTTGGGAGGTGGTTTTATCACCTCTGTTGTACAGCTTTGTTTGAAATCAAACGATATAATCCAAGTAGTGAAGATCATGAAAATTAAAGAGGTCTGTCTTAAATCAAACACTAAAGCAAGCCTCTTTTGATCCTTGAAACTTCCTTAGCTTCTTGAATGTAAACGTTCTGAGACTAAAGTAGAGAGCAACTGTAATCTAATTTCCCTTCATTAGGACACACAAGTATCCCAGGTATTAGAGGAGACATTTGTGGATTTTAATCCTAACTAGCCATGTATTCTTTGAAGGTTTGCCATGTTTTATCTCTCAATGTTTAGCAGGCATCGTTGCTCTTTGGATTTTGATGTCAGCTGTTCATCAAACCCGGCAAACTTGGAGATGCAGCCTTTCTCTCGGACTCTGAAGATACTTGAAATAAACAATAAGCCCTCCAGGTGAACTGTCAGGAGCCGGATCATCACGTGTTTAGTCGCTAAATGTATGTAATAACTTTTTTTTCCTTCCTCCATTCATACAATAAATACTCTAATGCAATGTAGAGACCTTAACGTCCTGTACGCACTACATGTTAATCTGCACTATATGTACAAACTTTGGGAATGTGTGTCTTTTTTTATCTTTTAAATTTCAATGTTCAAACGGCTTGATCTGTAAATAAAAAAAATCTATAACCAAACGTGAATTGAAAGCTCCTTTTTATCACAACAAACGATGTAGAGAGTGGCACACAACAGCAGCATGGTCTTTATTGTGGGGGGTCTCATGCGGATCATCAGACTGCTCTATCACCATTTTGCATGTTTGCATGAACGCCTACACAGCAAGGGGTTCATGCATAAAGCTGGAGGTACAGGAGGAGGGACAACAGAGATCACTCCACACTGTACTGCAAACACATCGTTATGTACACAATATTTACTAAAATCTTTAACAGTAAAGGTCCACGACTACTGAAGATCCCCACGCCTCCTAAGAACACACTTTAAATGTTCCCTTTGATAGCCGTTGGAAGTGATTACAGGTGGCGAGCGGGCCTTTGTTTGTGACACTGTTTACTGCAGGTCTGTCCTTCAGTGACACTGTCAGGGTACGAAGGCATTGGCAGTGATGAACTCTTCAGCTACTCTCCTTTCTTTTCGGATCAGAGGGAGCTGAAGGAGACGAGAGAAGGAAGTCACTTCAGATCAGTTCAGTTCCTAACACACGGGGTTCGGGGCCATGCTGGATTTTTCAGTAGTTTACAGAAAAGGATATTGCTATGATGAAGGTGTGGTGACCTTGGATCTCAGCTGATCATAATGAATGAAAAAAACTGAGGTATGATGTGATTGTGTGCAAGGTATTTGAAGGAAAGATACACATGTTGGGTCAAAATTTGATTCATGTGACAAAAATCAAGTGTTTAGACTCAATATCTGAGTACAAAGAGAATTTAGAAAAGATCATTTAGTCTTAGATCAGATTATTTAGAATTAAGCTTTGACATTAACACCTAACTCTTGATTTCCTTTTGTTTAAAAAAACACTGTCCACAAACATTAAACAGTAAGATAACTTTTTCTGTTAGTGCGTTGCTAGTGAGGCTGAAGCAGAAGCTGCTTTGGTCCTTTTAGCTATCGGTTGCAAGCAGAAATGTCCCTCAGCATTGCTGATCAACAGTGTGCGTTACAGGGGTTAGTCAATTATTTCGATCATTGAAGCCATTTTTTCCTCATGCTAAAATGTCAAAAAATGCCGTTTTCAGCCTCTCAAATGTGCAGAAATCCTGCCTTTCTCAGTTTTATATCATATTCAAGTACAGTTTTATGTTTTGGACTGACAAAACAAAACTTTTAAAGACATCAGCTTCGACTTTACGATACTAGAGGACATTTACTTTACTAACTTATAATCTAGAACGCGTTGGTGGTTGCAGCCCTAGCTTAAGTGGGCGTACAGTTAACTTGTAAAATAGAAACAAAATACTCCCCCAATGATCATCAATCTCCAGCAGAGCCTTCAAGGCAGCTTTTTAAAACTAGAATAAGGCCTTCTCTCATAAAATAAAACTTCTAGATCTTTAAAAATAAATCGTACTCTTGATGCATGGCTTTCTATAATTTCCCAAAACAGTTATCATTTATCTCATTGCTATCTATTATTCCCTTAAATACAAATCTCTACTCTGCCAATGACACACTGGCCTATGTGTGCGTTGGGTTTAAAAGCATCTCCTAAAGGAAGGAAATGAAACCTCCTCCTCTTCCCATCTGCACTGAAACTCAACGCCAGAAAACCTTCACGGAGCCGACGGTGAGAGAGGAACTCGATCAGCAGCGTGGGTTTATTCAGCCACAGGAAGCAGCGGCTGACAGAAAACAACGATGCAGTGAGTTCAGCTCAAAGTCATGGCCAGATAAAAGGGGAAACAAAGCCAAGATTTAGTCAAGATTCACACCTGACTGCTGGTGGGGGTCTATGATTTGGAGGTTCAATTTACACGTGAGGGAGCCGGAGGTAAGGACGCACGACAACAAAAGCTACGCTAATGAACCTCATTGCCATTGGGTGCAGAAATAAGTCTCCAAATATTAGGAATGTTAAAGCAGGTCTGATCCGAGCGTTCACCCAACGGTAACATTTTCATCGTGCATGCTCCCAGCAGGGGGCCATGTTAGCGCGTCGGCTGGGGGGAGAGAGCTATCTGTTGGCTTTGTAATTGGACTTGCTGGCATCGCGGGGTTCCTTGCTCGGGTTGCTCCAGTCGTCGGCCTCGGGGCTCGTCTTGTAGTGTCGCAACGCCGACTTGTTGAAGACGGGCAGCCGCTCGAAGGACTCGCTGGAGAGAGCCTGGAGACAAACACACAGGACGATACGCTTTACACAACAAAACAAAAAAGAGAACTAGAATATTTCATCACATATCACACTACGCCTGGCCTTACTGAGTCACGCTCCTCCTCACACTGCCTGTCCTTACCTTCAGATAGATGACGGCGTCGGTGCCAACGCCCTCCATGGAGTACAATTTCAGATCCCCCTGGAAGTATCGGGCGTACAGCCTGGAAATCGGCAAACCGTATCCAAATCCAGCCTGAGGGGGGGGGGTGGGGGAGTTGGGGAGAGTGTGGTATAATGTGATTTCCCAGAAGTGTTGAGAAATGTATGTATAGCTTTTGAAAAGGTCACAGGGGTCAATAGTGGTATGTATGTGTGTGTGTGTGTGTGTGTGTGTGTGTGTGTTTGTGTGTGTGTGTGTACCAGAGGGACAGCTCCTGGCTCCAGGCTGGGTGTAGGAGCGGTGGAGTACATGTAGTTGAACAAACGATCGATCTTCCTCAGGGGAACTCCTCCTCCTCTGTCGCTGATCTGAGGGAGGAGTGAGGGGGACAGATGCAGCGAGAGGACACACACTCATTTGTGTAAAGGTGTGTGTGTGTGTGTGTTCGTGTGTGTTTTACCTTTATAGAGAGATCCTCTTTACCCAGAGTGACTTTGGCCTTCACTGGAGGAAGCCCTTCCTCGTTGTTCTCGTGGAGCTCCACAGTGGCTCTCATCGAGTTCTGCAAACACACAGATTATTATCTCCTTATAGAGTTAAAGTTTCACGGCAATTCAATTACAATTAAACAGCGCTTATCTAGTGAGACCCCCCCCCCCCGATTCTGCACACTCTCACCTTGAAGAGCTCGAACAGCATGTGGAACAGATGAGAGGGCACGTACACCGCCTGGATGGGCTTATCCGGGGCCTTCACTGGAAGACACAACGAATAGAGGCATGGGAAAAAGTGTATTTGCATTTATTAATTAACGTCACCACCTGAGCCGGATTTAACCCTGGCAGGTTGAAACAGTAAAAGAAAACATAGATGTGCACACATCTGGTTTCTTTGATGTTGATAACAGGATGATTCAAAGTTTAATGCATCAAATAACGCTGTGTAATGTCATTTCACTACAGGCACAGCTTCTATTGATCTTCTCTATCTGTAACTGTGCCAAAATGTCACCTTTTAAGGCGATGAAAGCATTTAAATGTTGATCTTAAATGTCAAAGTTATGATTGAAGCTTCAAAGCTTTGGTACAGCCCGATACTGACTTCATTACCCCTGTTTATATTTATCATCATCTTTGATTTTAGGGTACAATTTATTTTGTATGTTCTAATTTATTTGTTTGTTTGCACATTTATTTCATTGTCTTTCATCATTTTTATTGTCTTTTTGCAACACGTGTAAAATGTCTCGTCAATAAAGTCTATTTAATTGAATTGAATAGATCAATTAGATGGCATTGTTATCATTTCATGTCATGTATTCACAGTTGGGGTTCTTAGATGTGTCCATGAATCGAACAGTGAATATAAACAGAGTTTTTATATTGTTTGCGATGCATCCTCTTCAAACGTCTGATGTGTGTTTGCAGTTTTGAACTCAATTCACAGAATGGATAAACGATCAAATGCATTGAGCAAAAACAGGATGTCTCTTACTGTTAAACTCTTCGATCTTCAGCTTGGGAGAAGCTAAGTAATATTTCTCACAGAGCATCCGGGCCGTGTCGTAGGCGTCTGGAGTAGGAAACAGAACATCAGGACAGAAGGGAGAAGTGTTCGTGTTTACATTCAGATTCACTTCTGCGTCTGCTCTGGACCCTCATCTTTATTATGATGTCAACACGCTGTTTAGTGCCGATGAAGAACGTCACTGCTGCTGTGATATAACTCCGCGTCTCACAATAAAAACATTTCACTGATAGAAACCAAATGCTCCCGTTGCATTGATCGTGTTAGCTCACCACTGACGACCTCAGCCACGCTGCAGGTGGGGTCGATGCTGCCGATGTGTTTGGGATGTGCAGGGTTCGTGTCGTTACCGAACAGAAGCGCTGCACAGAGAGACGAAATAACAGTTAGTAAAGATAATGAGATAAAAGCTGTTTGCAGAGAGGGGTGAACACCAGAGCTGAACCCCAGGAACAGGCGGTATTCGTGGTGCTTCTGGGACTCACTGTGTTGGTTGATGAGCATGCGGAAGGAGATGCGGTTGGTGTAGAAGCGGTCCAGAAAGTACTGGATGTTGCTGCTGATGAACGGGTCGAAGCCGAACTTCTCCTTGTACTCGATGACCCCCGCCGCCATGGTGGGAACCACGTCGTTGTGCCGGTTACGGATCTCAATCAACAGGTCCAGGAAACTGAGGGAAGTAAAACAGACGTAATGAGGAGGGAAATAAATCCCAATAGTTAAACACACTCATTAATGAGCAACCTTAACCATGCACATGTTTCTGTTACTCAGAACTAAATAAGGGTTGCATTCCTCTCTGTTTCTGGATCTAAAACTTCTTCAAAAGTCTAAAGATGACTCATGATGCCGTACGGGAAGGATGAGTACAAGGCTTGTTATGACTGTTTATTCATTTCCAGTGATCCATAGTATTCATGAAGTGTGACGGCCTTATACAAGTTCCCGTCTGCTTTAATCTGTGTATGTGCCAGGGCATGGTTACAATATAAACACACAGAGTACATGTGCAGGCTGCACGTCTACATTCATTCTACAGTCATAAAGCAAACTCTACAGCTTACATATTGCACGTGCATTTGTGAATCATTAATAAAAGACAGTATTCTCTCACTCATTCAGGGCGTGAGGGTCCTCCGGCTTTCTGTTCTCATAATCCAGAAGCTCCACGAAGCTTTGCATGTACCTAATAAAACAGTTAGAGGGCAAAGGGCCGTTTATTAACAGTGCTATAAAGCTTATCGACAGGAAGCGATATGACGTGTGTCTGCAGGAAGTACCATTTCTGCACCAGCCTGACGGAGGGCTGGCTCAGCAGGGGGTCCGGCAGCAGGTTGGTCTCCCTCATGGTGTTGGCCAGCCGCACCGGCAGCTCCTTGCGCAGGAACATGTAGGACGTCTTCTCACAGGCATTGTCCCGACCTGAAACACACACACAAACAAACAACATTCTCAAAGCTGCGGAGAATCCTGAAAGTCCGGTTCAGTTTAACGTGATAAATATCTGGCCGGACACATGTTCAGAATTCAGTTTTTCTGTACTTTTGGCGTCATCGCTCATCCTGTGGATTTCATAAGTCACCTTTCAGTTAAAGGGACAATATGTTCTTTTCTGCCCAGTGGGTTTCTCAATCCAAACAATATTTCTTTATCGAAGCTGCATTATCTGCAAAAATAAGACCCAGTGATTAAAACCAGTAAAAGCAGTGAATAAATCGGTTAAAATGTGAGTTTAAAAACACTAAGACCTATAGGTTTTTACTAGAGAAATGTGGCTTAAAACGGGATAAAAAGTCAATGCATGACAGCTACTTGCAGACAACACTGATGCATGCTCTAAGGGCTACACCATTACAAAAGGAATTCATAT
This sequence comes from Eleginops maclovinus, assembly GCF_036324505.1. Taxonomy (NCBI): domain Eukaryota; kingdom Metazoa; phylum Chordata; class Actinopteri; order Perciformes; family Eleginopidae; genus Eleginops; species Eleginops maclovinus. The sequence goes on from NC_086369.1 coordinate 15,375,963, forward strand.
TTCTCTGACACATTTTGGATAATGTAAGCACACAATTCTAGTCATATTTAGACACTGTTACTTGTTGGGTAACTACAGCAGCTTTGGCGTTACAAACCTTTCCTAACTTGATGAAAACATGACAAAATGCATTTGTTTTTTACCCTAAACAGTCCTGAAACGTGTTCATTTTTACAAAGCAGTGTTCATTTCTTTTTTGCTGTTCTCAAACTAGTGATTAAAACCTGACAAAGAAACACTAAATAAAGCAGTTTCAGTTCAGAGTTCTTCACTGCACTTTGTGAAAAAACCCCAAGATGTAAACGTTTAAAGGAAAAATGAGGCTTAAAACTAGACACATCCGACACCTCTACAAATGAAATTGCTCAGTTTTTTAGACGCTTAAAAATGAGAATGTGACACATGACCGCTTTGGTGTGACAAACCCTTCCTAACATGATGAAAAACATGATAAAATGCATTTGTTTTTCACCTTAAACCCTCCTGAAACGTGTCTGTTTTCACATAGCGGAAAATATTTGTCTCATAGAAAGTGATTTCTCTGAGCAGCTCTGCACCACAGTGATGGTCAGAGGAGGTAAACAGCAGCAAACACCAAATGCCAAACTGGGAGCTGCAGTCAGTTTCAATTTTCAACCTTTAATATGACACCCTAAACTCTGCGGACACGCTGGAACCGTGTGTGCCGTCCAACATTAACCTGAACCGTATGAGTAAATCATAAAGAGAGGGGGAGTCTTAAAGGTTAGGGGGATTTAACTTTAAGATCTATGGAGGACAAAACTGAATCACTGCCTGTTCAGAATCTGTCTCAGGAAGGACCATGACTTTGCATTTTTGAATAACCAAAATGCACTGTACTCAGTCCAGCCACATGAAAGCACACATATGCTTCTACTTCACTGTAAAAAAAAAAGGTCTTCACACTCTGCAAGACATGTTGTTCTTACAGGAAGCCTGTTGTGCAGACACTGGGATTCTGCACCGACCTTTATCCTTCCACACAGCGAGAGGTTTTAGTAAAAAGATGATCATGCAGAATAAAAAGGACATGCACAGTCCTCTCTGTTCACAGGAGCGGCTTCCTCTGATTCAGCAACGTGAAGGCAGGGCTCCTAAATTCTGAAATGGGGAAATGAAAACACCACACACTCACACACACACTCTGTTGCAAAGATGATGTCTCATTTGTTGCCTTTTGAAACACACCTTTATGAGTCGACCCACTGCTGTTCAAACCAAACTGCTGATGTTTCTTAACGCAGAAAAAGTGCTGCACATTTCCTTCCCTCGCACACAGCTGTGAGAAGGAGTTACGCCACAGACAGTGATGCCTCTGTTTAATCAGGGATGGATTAGGAAAAGCCTCGAGTGTTGCTAACAGTGCTGTCATCTCACATTTCCTGTCTTTTATTGACTCATGCACAGAGATTACAAACACTGCAGGTACTTAGATGAACCTTCTAGGAACTTTAACTTGGGTAACTCAAAACTATGATTAATCATGCTCTGAAATCAGCACCTACAGATGGACATCGACCTGAAAACAGGAGCAAACATCAGCAGTGGAAGAAGCAAATCCAGTGAATAAATACTACTAAAGTAAAAGACACAGTAAATATTAAAGAAATATACTTTGTTGTCTACGAGTAAAGTATATTAACTTGAGATGGGTAATATTTATTATAAGACATAATATAGTATTGGATTAAACTGATTAATGGGTTTATCACTTTTAGATTACAGCCGGTACATACTGCTGGGTCTTTCATTCATATTTGGTATTATTTTAAAACCTGAATTTGTAAGTTAACTAAAGTTATCAATGGATTAAGTTAAGTAGAAGTGTAACGTGTCATGAAATGGTGAATAAAGAACATTTGCAGTAAAGTAATGCATGTTGCATTGTTGGAGGAGCCGAGGACTTTGTATTGCCAGTAACTGTGCTGTAACTGTTGCACATTTACACTTGCTGTATAAAAATCATTTAAGTAATCCTTCACTGCAGACAGGTCTGAGTGTAAACACCGTGGACTGTAAATTAAAGATAAACATCTCTAGTAATGAAGCAGAGAGTCATATGTCCACACAGTAAACACACCTGCAGAGCCACCAGCATGCACTGTGCTGTTCGTGCAGCTAGTGACGGTACAGATCATTCAGAGGACAGCATGACAAAGAACAATGTTTCCAAATAAAACGCACAGATAAAAAACAAGGCCCCTGATGTTCCTCCTCATCATCAAGTCATTCCTTAAAGATGAAAACTCACCAAAATCCAGGAACTGCTTTATGGAGAGAGGGGAGGGAGAGAACCTGGAGTAAAACTCGATCTTAGGGTTGGTGTTCTTCAGCAGGGACAAGAAGATCCTCATGGTGGAAGTTTAATTAACGATGATGCCTCAAAATGAAAGCCAGAAAACACATCTCATCCCCGGTAATGTTGACAGCAGAACCCGGACAGCCCTGCTCTCTCATCGGCGTCACCGAGCGTCCCAGCCCCCAGGCCTCCGGAGGACAGACAGCTGAGAGAGGGACAAGAATGAATGTCCATAAGGGTGCAGAAACACAGACAATATGTTGCAAAGAAGGCTTCCTGGATCTACATTGTTGAACGTTCAGTCCAGACACAACACTTTCAAGCTAGACGTAATCAAACTCGGACTTCTGGTTAAGGCTTTCAAAATAAAACACCATGCTGCAATGTGGTGATCCAATGGCTTGATTGAAAGTAGGCAGGGACCCTTTATAGACTTTTAAAGTGGCTTTTTTGAATGTTAATGAATAATTAATAGTGGAAGTTATATATATTATCTTTATTCTAATCTATATATTACTTTTTTCTTCCTAACCTTAATTTACAAATGCTAGGATTATTGAAAACAAGGTGCATTAACTATATGGTAGCCTAACAAAGTAGAATATGAAACACTATACATGTTAAAAACATTATCAAATATAATTACAACACAATACAAACAACGTAGGGTTCTGATAACATCAGCTGGTTCACAATCACATTGAACAAAGTAAATAATGATAATAAATCATTTTGTTTGAATAAAGTGTTCTTCTTTTTTGTGTCTTTTTTTAACAAAAAGCTTTAATTATTTTAAAACCCTGACAATAAAAGTGATTCTGAGTTTGATCGTTCATTTATAAAATATCTTTAGGGGTTAAAAGAGGGAGCAACATGTGCCAACCACATGCATCACATCTGCATCCAACATGTAAAGAGGTCTGTGATACAAATCATCAATAGGTTTTACACACACTTTGTCTTTTAGCTTTTCAGTTCATCATAAAAACACCGCTCAAATAGACAATTTGACCTTTGACTTTCTAAAAAATCATATACATTTTAGAGGTAAAGTCATACATGATAAAAACATGTGAAATAAGAACGTAGAAACCTAGACTCATGACAATAACATGAATGAGATATTATTAGTATTAGTGAGATGTGAATTACATTTTTTAAAAGCCAGTTTAATCTACAGATACCTTAGATTCTGTTTTTGATTCGTAACTATTTTTATTTAGAAGGGGATTTCTTTAGATTTTAGGTTATTTACATCAGCTTGACTGTTGAACCCGATTCAACCGCACTTGACTCTGGCTTGTTGATGCACTGCGGTGATTGGCTGAACACCAGGAAGTAGGTGAAAGCGATGACCCTATTGGACCGTTTAGGTGTCAATCACCATGGTTTCCGTTACCTTGTTTATCTGCAGCGTTTACTGTAATACATGCAGGTTATTACAGACTCTTTACATATGACACAGTTGATTTGGGGACTGGATTAAAACTGGTTTACTGATGCTAAATGTCCCATTGCATTGTAGTTATTATGAATTTAGGTTATTTACTAAACTGAAAGTAGTAGGTACATTAAGGGAATGTATAAAACTCACTTTTATACCATTATATCTTATTGTATTAGATTATTATGACTTAAAGCAATATTTTAGGGTTTGTTGAGATTAATTTGGAACTTATAACTCAATATATCTTATAATAAAACATATACCTAGATAATATGCTCTTCAGTTTATCCATTCATTTTTTTTGTTTGCAAAAAAATAGTAGGCTATAAATAGTGACACATGCCATCACAATTACCCATAAGAGAAACCTTCACAACGTCAACATAATAATAAATAAAAATAAATAAAATCATTCTCATGTACAACTGAATAATTCCAAGGTTTTGTATTAAAGAAAGTGAGTTGAAACACATTTCCAAAAAGCTGCTATTATAATTATAATTGTCTATGATTGGTCAACGCGATGTGACGTAGTGACAGTATGCGCGCGCAGCCAGACAGTTTGTGTGAAGTTTGCCATGTACTGTATGTCTCCGACGTAATCAATAAATATTGAATATAGCATATTGATATGAGTTGTACATACAGTACAAGAAGAAGACTGCCTCCGGTCATAAACACCGGCAGGTCGTGATAAGCGGGTATCCTCCAGATTCAGTGTTTTACCTCCCTCTAGCGGAGATACATGGAAACAACGTGTGAAAGTACAAATGGTACTGAAGACACATGCAGTCATCCGTGTAAAATGCTGAAACTGTAGATAATACTGACAGTTAAGCTACAGCACAAGGTACACATTTAATATCTCATTATTTACCACTCCCCAAAGGACAGCAGATATAAATAAGTGGTGCTTCTTAATTTTTAGGGTCCTATTATTCCTCGCAAATTCCTATAATTTAATAGATTCTTCAATTAGTAATTCATACATATAGAGTCTTATAATCAGTGTTGAGCAGGTAGGCTGAAGGGACTCTCTACCTACCTACAGTTCAACAGACACATATTTGATAAATTATTAATAAAACAACCACTCTGAAGGAAATTCATTCAGAAAACAAGACGACTCTTAAGTATTACCCAACATTTCTGCACTTTTGTTGCACTTAATATCAAAGTTTCTTCTCCAGGACAACTATGGACATGAAAATGTAAATAATGCATATATGCATCGTCTCTTTTTTGGTAAAATCTAATTGAAATGACGAAATGAGAAACGTATAACTGCTGGTGTGTGATATGTGTGTGACTGGTCAATGAAACAGTTTTGTAGAAAGCTTGCACTTTAATGAACACAAGATTCATTTACATATAATTCATATAAATGTTTTTTTATTGACTTATATAATCTCTTTACCAAATACATGAAGGTAATAAACACACACACACACACACACACACACACACACACACACACACACACACACACGCTATTCTCACGCAGACCCGGTTACTGAAACCATCTTGGTGTTTTCGTTGACCTCCCTTTGCTCCTCCGGTAACGGGTCGTACTGTCGCCGGTAAAGCAGCCGCGTCACCAGTGTGATGATGAACATCTCCAGGATCAAAAGCTGCTGACTCATCACTATGGAGAGACATGAGTCAGCACATTGTCACACACACATGTCTCAAAACGTAATGGTTGAAATAAGGTCTGTGATTAACACAAGCTGTGGAGTTTCTGTTTTACTACATAAAATACGTCAGTAAACACACGTGTGGACGCGTCACTACAGGCTTTGTTATTTGACTCTTTCTTCACCTGTAGTGTCTCCCCCTAAAACATGTGATTGCTGAATAGTCTCTTAATGACACTACAGCTGTTTTCATATATATTTTAATGACATTTGACTGTCATTGTGTTTCTCCGTGTTGACTCACTGTATCCTCTGGCCGGGGCGGAGAAGGGCGGAGCGCAGGCGATGGTGCCGTTCAACGCCAAGATGTTGATGATGGCTGTTTGCAGCTGGCTCAAGACCAGCACCAGCTACACACACACACACACACACACACACACACACACACACACACACACACACACACACACACACACACACACACACACACACACACACACACACACACACACACACACACACACAGTTAAACCTGAGAAACACTGGAAAACCCTATAAAAACCTTGTGAGCGTCCTATATCCTGACATGTTATTAGAAGTGTTTACAAGCATATATCAGCGGTGAGGTGTGTGTGAAAGGCTGTGTGTTCAGCTCAGGTGTGTTTAGAGTCTCCGGAGCCTCACCTGGTACATGGCATACTTGGGGATGATCTTAAGGGTCCGCAGTGTGACCCTCAGGTGCATGAAAATGATGGCCACCGGCCACAGGGCGATGATGGTCAGGATGCCGACGAACGGGCCGATCCATATCGCTGATCCTGTGATGGTCAACTGTAGCATGGAATTAAATAATAATGAGACATCATTTGTTAGTTTGAGTCTTTATGCCTTTATATTTGTATTAAATTAATAATATTATCCTTGTTTTTGCTTTTAAAAAGAGCCAAAAATGGATGGAGAAGCCCATGTTTAACTATCTCCCTCCAATCAGAATCATTTCTCTCTCCTAGAAACACTTACAAAAACAGGCTTAAGTAATGTGTAACTAAAGAGTCACAGTGACTTCATTTATGTGATGAGTAAATACTTAATGGATCATCAATTAATGAGTGTTATTGCTCTGATAGGTACGTGGTAAATAGAGCGTAGCGGGAAGCGAAGAGTGCACGACGAACAGAAAGCAGGGGGGAATCTGCAACCATCATCAATGAATGACTGCATGGCAAAAGATCTGATGTTTATCAGGATATTTCAGTCTTCAAAAGAGGATGAACTGAGTCTGAAATGATCTTTTCCGTTTAAGTCATTAAAGATTCATGAAGCATTAACCAATCACACCAGCTCATCATGTGTTGTCTGAACATGAATAACGGATGATCCATGAATCCATTATTGAATCATGAGGCAAATACAGAATTGGTTAAGAGCATGTTAATCAATCCTGTATGTGCGCCTGGTAAATAAATGAGAATAGCACAAAAGCACTTAGAGTTTTTCCATGTTTGAAACTCACATCGGACAGGTCGAAGGTGCCGTTGGTCCACAGCACAATGGAGAGGATGGTCATGACAATCTTCAGGATGGCGAACTGGAAGGAGCCCAGTTTGAGCAGGAAGAGCGAGCGCCTGGAGGACGGACAGAGGAAACATTTTCAGACCCACTGCTGATGACACATAATGCTTTTAATCCTCAAACGCATACAATAAAACTCCTGAAAGTCTAATGGGAAATCCAGTACTGCCCTGAAGACGTCCTGAATTATTACCGCAGGATGTTGGGAACAATTCAGGGCAGCCCCGAGCACATCTATTATCTCCAGCATCTCCATATGTTAAGGGGCAACAGCAATGTTAAATCTCCCTCTGGGTGCATCACACTGCTGATGGGAAACCGGGAACTGCATTACAGTCAAAAGGAGAGTTTCGGGGAAACTACTTTGGGTTTTTTCACTGTTCAGTAGTGCAAAACAGGAAAACAGGACCATGTGTTTGGAGTCGCCTGACAGAACTTCTCAGTAAAGGTCTGTGAAAATAAATAATGGAGGATATATTGTCCCAGAAATAAATGTAATAAACTATTACTGATTTTATATTAGGGATGTATTTATGGCACTGATGATAAAAGAGATTTAGAATGCAAGAAGACCCTTTATGAAGCAGTGAACTGTTTATTCTGGCATCATGTTTGCTGGAATGTTGGTGACATTTGTACACCAACTTATCTCTCATGATAATTATCGATATATTAAATACAATGGAAAATATTCAAAGTCATGTCCAGTTATGGTACGATAAGTGGACAGCATCAACATTTTCCAGGGTCATTTCCCTATTATAGGATAAATTAATGACTTAAAAATGACTAAGGTAAGTTACAAATAACGTACAATAAGTGGGAGAGTCAAAATAAGTCGTATTCATGCAGTAGAATCAGTTGATAATGTACATTTTGTGCCTATTTTGAAGTAGATTTGCACAGACCGTTCCTGCTGCAGACTCAACCAAAACTGGGTATGGCAGGAACTAAATTAAAACTCAATGCTTCAATTAAAATACACAAACGTTGAATGCAGCCGGTGTTTACTCAGGCAGGGAAGGGCCTGTTACACTGTTACGGCCCGTCTTTAAAGAGTTGAATGACCCGGAGTGTGTTCAACCTGCCTTCCCAGAACAGAGGCACACTCCTGAGTCTCTGAGCTTATGCAATCTCCAAACAGACCCAAACCACATCAAAGTGCACGACTGACCCCTTCAACAACACGTCAATGTCAATCAGTAACATGGTAATGCTCAGATTTCATTATAATGTGTATTATTCCTGAACGAGTGGCTATAGTGGCTCTATAGCTAATGCTAACTTTGCACTATTCATGTGAAACACAGCAGGTGGAAATAATTGAAAGCAGAAATGTAATCGTAGCTTCATCTGAGCAACTGGACTGCTAAGCTAAGCTAATCGGTTGCTGGCAGTGCCCTGAATGGACACACATGAGAGTGATTTCAATCTCCTCATGTGACTTCTGGCTAGAAATGTCCCCAAATTTTAATGAAAGACAACAATACACTTGCTAAGGAAAGCTATGGTTTGGTAACCATTCTGGTCTTAGCCCAGTAGCTAGAAGATAAAACCCATGTTTCTGTATCAACATTTACACTACTCAGGAGTTGATACCAAAACACCTGAAGACAACAGGAGCATATTCCTAAATCCACAGCGTGCATTGGGATCTATCCCACAACTTGCTGCTGTTTAAACCAACATGTGCTCCTCAGCAGCAGCTCCCCCCCGGGGGCTTGTTGGAGATTCAGAGCAGTATATAAAAGCAGAGCATTGATGCCAGTATATCCCAGTGTACCGTGTGATGGCCACGTGAGGCAGGCAGAGGCAGCAGCAGCAGCACGGCCCGGTGCTGATCTTCAGCTTGTATCTGCCTGCTCGCTTCAGGAACGCCTCGTCTCCTCCCACCTCCTCCACCATCAGGATCAGGAACTTGAACACCACCACGGCAAAGTAGCTACAGAGAGGAAGGGGATAAGAAATGAGAAGACGTGCAGGAACAGTCACTGCATCTGCATGCATGCAAATATGGCAAAAAATAATCAGGGTTTGCTACATGTCCTGTACAGTAGATATGCTGATAGTATTCAGGCTTTAAGGAGCTTTGGACATTCATTTTGAATTGCATCCCAGTTTGGGTCTTTTCCCATGTTTGCAACACATATCCTGTTTACATCGTGGGAGTCTGTCCTCCTGCGTAGTTGTAAAACGAAAGACATGTCGGTGTACCACAGGAGCAACATGCATTTGGAAAAAGAGGATTTTTTAAATGATCTAAAGGCCATAAGATTTGCATACACACATATTGCTTCTTGTGAGCCCTTAAACAGCTTAGCATGGGTAATTCTTTCGAACAAGGGCTTCTAAATGACTCAGGTGCAGTTAAATGAGTCAGTGAGAGAGGGATAACAGAATAAATTAGCACATGTTGGAGAGCCCAGAGCGGAGGGAAGACAAAACTTCCCCAGACATTGCACAACAGCATCACTGTTTTCTATAAAACCCTGTCTTACAAGGTTCATCTTTCCCATGTGTGGCTCAGTGGGAGAAAAAGCAACACACAGCCCAGTGAGATCTGGAAGCTGAGACAAAGAGAAACAGAAACCCACCATGCTGAGGTCATGTCAGTGAACATGGTGGCTCTGGGGATCCACATCCCGAGACACGACATGGTGCCGATCACCTGGAAAACAGAGGACAGACACCAAGAGGAAGATCCAGTTTACTCTGACAGTGTAAATGTTTTCAGAGTCTTTACCCACCGGTGCCGCCCCGTTCACCCAGATGATCACACTCTTCTTATTGTTAGGCACTTTCTTATAGATGTACACACACTCCTCTAGGAAGACAAGCATGGACACGGTGGCCATGAAGGTGAGCACAGAGTACAGGATGATGCCGAACACGTCCAACTCTTGAGGAGGAAGAAGAGAAGTTACAATGAATAAGCTGCTGGCAGTTGCGAGCTGGGATTCTGCACAGGCCATTGAGATTGATACGATCTTTATGAGGGTAATGGGTAATCATCCTGGTTTTGAAATGTTTATACAGGCAGGACGAATTAATGACTGCCAGAGAATAACAAGAGGGGAAGAGAAGAGGGAAAACAAAGAACAGTACCGAGGAAATCTAATTTTATAGGTATATTATTTACCATTTTCACCATTTTAGATTAGCTTGTTAGCATGTTAGCATTTCTAAATCACACTTAAGATATTTATAGTCAAGTACATTTACTCAGGAACTTGGATGTTGTGTATTTTGATATATTATATATATTGAATATGTTTTCTTTCCCTACAGTTATTTGAGTAACTTTAAATTCAGATTAATAAAAGAAAACATAATCAACTAATCATTTATCAATGAGCATTATGAGCTAAGATTATATATATAGTCAAATCTAGAAAAAAGCTCCTCTATTACCAGCTTTATATTGAAGTGATTTCGCATTAACGCATCAATTAATAAAATCCTCTAATATATCATAAAATGTTCTCAAATTCTCAAAATGAGTGCTTTTACTTTTGTACTTTAATATAATGCTTTTTGATACATTCAGGTATTGCATTCTACAGCAACTTAGAAGAATAATTCAAAGTAAAAAATACAAATGATATAATAATACTAATATGATTTCATTGATAACCTAATGAGAAAATACTTAATTGATCACTTAGTGAAATACTAAAAATGCCAGATTTCGAGGGTTCTTTTCTCACAGTTCGGTCTACAATATTAAAAAGAGGATATTGAATCAAAATAAAGTGAAACCAGAGACACGTGCATAATGCCATATGCAACACAGGCCTGTTGAGCGCTGTGTCATCAACACATGGTTATTTATTTGTCAGTCTGTCAACAAACAGACCTGACAAAGTGGGGGAAAAACAACAAAGTGAGATGTTTTTCAAGACTCCGATTCTGCAGAAGTCGTAAAATGATCCGGGCACACAGATAGTTTCATTCACACTGATGGGAAGCAACAAGTTCTTTTCCAGGAATCCCGTTCAAGGAAGGAATCAGCAGGAAGCCTTAGTTTCAGGGAGTAATGAAACATAGTGGGGGAGGAAGATGTGAGTAAATGGTTTCAGCATGCTGCCCGTGATTGTCAGTTTTCTGCCGAACAGCGTCATCTATTGTGTGGAATCCAAAGTCATCAGACACAAGTACACATTTAGGATGTATCTGCCTTTAGCTAGTCTGTCCGCCTCCTGTTTGCCGTTAAATCCACCGCAAACCGTTCTAATTGTTTCTGAACTCTGCAGTCTCATTCTTCTAAACCATCTTCTTAAACTAGACCTACCAACTAAAACTTCAGTGGTGCTATTTTTAAACATCTTTACGCAATGAAGACACTTGAGAGGTTTTTCTTTCACTGAAAAACTGATCCAGATGTTTGTGAGACATTATTTAAAGCCCAAACAATGTTATGCATTTTTTAGGCTGATACCAATATTGGATTTAGAGTTTTAAAATCCTTGCAAAACACTCAACCAAATTAACCTTTTAATCAAGAATCTATTCTGACTTGTCTATGTAGTGATGGAGAAATTCAAATATACGTTTCTGGAGGACGATATTCCTGAATTCCTAGAGCTTTTTACTTTCTGCAATGTTTCTTATGAGATAATATGAGATATGTGAGATAATGTCTATATATCCGGTGCTTTGATTACACATAATGAGTAAGCCGACTGTACAAATGAGTGATACATGCTTAATGTTTACTCTTATTCATGAAGTAAAGCATAAAAAAGAAAAAGGCAACATTAAAATAACTAAATAATGCACTAAATGTCAATTTATGAAGCTAGTAAACAACATTTTAAGGATGCAATTTGATTAAAATGTTATCCAAAAGCATTAATTGACCTCCCTTTTACATGGCAGAACATTCATTTACTACATTAGGATTTAAGTCGTAAATGCTGAGCTCTATTTATTTTCTCCTCTGGGTTTTCTGAGCAGTGAGTGTAACAGATAATCCAACGTGAGTCAGAAAGCCTGTAAAACATGAACTCACAAAAGCACCGCCACCCTGGTTAGAAGGATAAAGGGATTATCTGATCATTTGTTGAAGTTGTAAACACAAAAAGAGAAGACGGAGCTCGGTCTGAACACGTTGCATTCATGTGTTGTTCCCTGCGGAGGGGGAAATACATTTACTCACATACTGTAAGTAAAATACAAGTACTTATACTGTAGTATTTCCATTTTCTGATGCAGGAAGTTTAAAAAGGTGTTTTTCTAAATGCCATTGCCAATTTTTAGAGAGCATGGCAGCCATTAGACCATCAAAAACATCTCTTTATATGCTTGTTTGTCTTGCATTAGATAAACTACAACACTTAAAAAAGATTAATAAATGAGAATTGCTGAATTTAAATTAACATTTTTTGATTCTGTTAATCTTTGCACTGTTTTCTTTGCTTATTTTAGACTTTAACCATGTACCAAATAAAAAGTGTGCACAGGCAATCCAAAAACAAACCTTATAAAAAGTAAAAGCAACTTATTTATACAAAATAAAACGTTTTCATTGACAATAGCAACTAGCAGCATTTAGATGCATCTCCTTGTTTCTGAGAGACAAAGACATTGTGTGAACTAACATTGATTTTAATTACATGCAAGTGTTTACATTGGGGTGGTTGGGGCACGAGCCCCCTCATTAACACCATTATCCGGCCCTGAAAGCACCGTCCTGCAAAGTGAAGTTCAGGGACTTCTAGGATTCCTTGAAGCGTGATTCCCCTCCACACCCCCACTTTAATCTCTTTTCTCCCACTGTTTCCACTCAATACTCCACAGAAACTGCAGTAAATACTAAAGTAATACAGATTAAAGATGGAGCTCTTTAATCAGAGTCTACTCACTGAGGATGATGTCGATGGCGAAAGGAGGTTTCTCCATGCACCTCGGGTCCATGGTGGATCTGTTGTCCATGTTGGAGGGTTTTCTGAGAAATGCACCGAAGTGATCTGTTACATCCACAGTGGTTCCTCTCCTCTCTCTTCCTCCGGTCCTTCAGAAGAAACGCCTCAAAATCTGCCTCCCGGGCACAGAAACACTTGCTGCCCACCCTGGACCCGCCTCTTCCCGCTGTCATAGGACCGGGAGCCGCTCCACTGCTGCAGCCTGGGGATCAGAGTGGGAGGTCATGCCAAACTTTTTTTTTTTGACAAGGAAGGAAGGGAACTATTAGGGGTTGATCTTGTCTTAACCTGCCTTCCTTTTGTTTAGACTTTGCTTGATCTTGGGACATTTTTCTAGGCCTGCTGAATATACTTCTGGATTTTAAAATCCTTTAACTTTAATTCTTATGTTTATCTTTAAATTCATATTTTTATTTTATTGGTAATTTCCTTCATTACAGATTTTGACTTTACCTTATCATGTTTATATACATATTTGTATTTTTATTTAATCCTTTTATGCACATTTTTTCTTTAGCTTCAGACATTTAAATACATATATTTATTGATTTTAAAATTGAGCACAAGACCAAATTTCCCCTGGGATAAATAAAGTATTCTGACTCTGACTCTGTTACTCTACTACTGACCAAAACCCCCCACAGAAGACCCCTTCAAAACAGTGTAATCCACTCTCTCTGCTGCTGTTTGCATCAGAGCCTTTGAGCACTTTTGATTCCAGGTGCTCTTAATTGTACACGTTGTTACAGAAACCCAGCACACATGGTCAGAAGAGAACAGCACAGGAAACATGTGGAGCCGCATCACATTTCTAGGAAACAGGGGATTTTTTTTTTTATTTTTGGGCAACCAGTGCCTTTAATACAGTGACAGTGCAGCTCAGAAACAGGGAGACAAGTCGCGCGGCAAAGGGACTCAGGCCGGATTCGAACCTGGGTCCACCGCATGGGGATCAAACATGGCCGCCTGCTCTACTCACTGAGCTATACTACGGCCAAAACGGGGGATGTTTTCACTGGGAAACCTCCATTTACATTGATAAGAGGACTGAGGATGGATGGAGGAGAGGAAAGTGTTAAAATATGTGTGTGTGTGTGTGTGTGTGTGTGTGTGTGTGTGTGTGTGTGTGTGTGTGTGTGTGTGTGTGTGTGTATTTGTGTGTGTGTGTGTGTGTGTGTGTGTGTGTGTGTGTGTGTGTGTGTGTGTGTGTGTGTGTGTGTGTGTGTGTGTGTGTTCCTTGAGACTGCAGCCCGTGGACAACAAATCACATGCCCCCTGGTTCCCATAGCAACACATGCAGGGGCATCGTCATGTGAGGCTTTTGCTGCAAACCTTTGGCTCCTTTTGAACAACCCTCCAGCACACTGAGAGGCCTGCATGGAGCCCCACAGGCTGAATCAAGACTATTTGTACCGAGGAGCAGTTTATCAGATATGTTCCGCATCCTTTAGATTGTATTAGAACTCCCCCCTCATGCCTGCAAGCATTTATTTTTCCTATGATCAATTACTCTATCCTCGAGCTGCATGTGCTGACACATTGCGGAATGACTACAATACGCAGGCACATGAACGTGTTCACACCCTTACTCAGTATTTCATATTACGCATTTTATTTCTCAAATGTCTCCTCCAGCTGCGTCAAAGCAGAGAGGATGTGTCCAGACTGGCCTGAGTTTAGGAAATCGATGGAAAAGGTGCAACACTCCACAGACAAATGTTCAGCCACAACGCAGCGCGGTTAGAAATAAAACACTCTCAAATAAAGGTATATCAGTCTCCAGCTAAAAAGGGACTGTGAGCATGGGGATAACAGGTTGTTGTAGTTCTGTGGTGTCTTTTTGTAGTTCTGTGGTGTCTTTTGTAGTTCTGTGGTGTCTTTGTGTAGTTCTGCGGTGTCCTTTTGTCTATTTGTAGTTCTGGTGTCTTTTTGTAGTTCTGGTGTCTTTTTGTAGTTCTGGTGTCTATTTGTAGTTCTGTGGTGTCTTTTTGTAGTTCTGTGGTGTCCATTTGTAGTTCTTTTTATTTGCTATTTTGTGTGTCTCTCAACAATTGCTTTGGTGTTTTTGTATTTCTTTTGCTCTAAGGTTCTTTGTCCTCCTTTTCTGTAGTTTTAAACTATTTGTAGTCTTTTTTTTCTTTGAAGTATTTCTAGGTATTTACCTGAGAGTACTTCATGTTAAGACAAATCAATCGTGATTAACTGAGCGGCCTTGATGATAGCTATTTGTGTGGAAGCAGCTTCAACGTCATCTCCAGAAACAATTTCCTGATCCCATCATCTGTTGAAGATCCGACATTCTGATCTGTAATAGATGAAGCATCCAAAGGTCTTTAGTGGAACTGAAGCTCTCCGGCCTTGCAGAGGTCAGCCCTGTTTGGTTTTTCACATGTCACTGTTTACTCTCCCCTCAGAAACCGACACCGAGGTCATTACCTTCAGAGCGTACGGCTCACATGTGCATGGCATGCACCTTCTAAACATACGGGTCAAATCTGGAAGATATGTGTCAATGTGTTAATACATCATGCATTTAAGGTAAAGTCTGCATCTCTCGACTCAGTGTGGGGAACAGATGTGATTCACTGACGGTTTGATCTGTTGCAATGTTCCTGAATGATGATTTACAAACAGCCGGGTCACATGATTTAATTGCAGGGAGAAAAAAAAGTGAAGGATGAAGGATTTAAGAGGAGCAGCAGAGGTGAAGGCCCTGCGTGTCAGAGCTTATCAAAGAAGCCACAGAATAGTGTTTACTTACCCGAGCACTGCATTCTCTGAGCACACACAACTGAACACAGCTCAGTCTTTGTAAAACAGACATTACTGTATTTTATCTCTAGGAATTAAGCTTATGGAAAAGCATGTTCTCATACCTTTACACGAAAAGTTATCGAGGGTTTAAAAAAACATTTATTGTTATTTCCACGTTCATTTTTTGTAGAGGCATCATTCACAAAATAGGAACAGAAAAATTAATCAGACAAGAAAAATATATGTAGTCTTCTTCTTACATTATCATTATATATAGACACACACACGTTGTAAAATAGGAGGCTGTAACAAAAAGAAAAACCAAAGTGTAAAGCAGTAAGCGATGGCTGCATCTGCAAAGAGAATACAGATGTTTACAGCCTGGAAATAAAAAACCTTCTTCTGCTTTCACAGCTGTTTTTATGGCTTCATTTATAAAGTTGATACAGAAAAGAGTAAAGCTAATTCAAACATGAGTAATAATTGAACCCCCCCCCCCCCCCAATCGTTTTAATGGCAAAACACAGGCGCCATGCTTTTGAGCATCAGTCCGGCGTTATCTATGTACACAGACATGTAAAAATCTCTGCACAGAAGCATTTCTTCCAAGACAACAATATTACAAAAAAACACTCAATTAAGCATTACAAAACACACACACACACACACACACACACACACACACACACACACACACACACACACACACACACACACACACTTTAGTCTCGAGGCGAAACAGCCCAGAGAAGAGAGGCCGTTTGTAAAACAGCAAGACGATCAATGTTCAGAATCGGGGGAAGAGAAGCGTTTACACTTTGAGGTTTAGAAAAGATTCACCTTTCCTTGAACCTTTATCTCACAGTGTGACTGATACTCGACCACAAGGAGCATAACACACACACAGTAACAAATGTCCAGAATTGCAAAGATTAGTAGTAACATAATTGGCAATTTCTTCATAATAAATTCATTTTCTGGTTATTTTTCATGCAAAAAATGGCAGAAAATGCTCTTTTTCAACCTATGAAATGTGCAGATTTCCTGCTTTTCGTATTAAATCATATTAAAGTGAATATCTTTGGGTTTTGAACCAACAAAACAAGACATTAAAGACATCACCTGGGATTTGTAGCAACCATTTCCCACACTTTTCAGAAATTTCAGCCAATGATCTAAAAAATAATCAGCATATATTGATAATTCAAATACTCGTTAGGCAGCCCTACTAACTCCTCCAATAACCAATGTGTTGTTATAAATACACTCTGGCTCAAAAGGTCAAACGTGATTTCCATTTTCAGCATTAAAAAAGGTAAACATAAAGTGGTGAAGGCTGTTTTTAACGCTCCATTATTCAATTAATCTGCGGTACATTCAGCACAACGATCACCAAGAAACACACCACACAACACCAGGACTCACTCTACACGATAGAAACAGCTGTAAACATCACCAGAGTCGGCTTCCAGCTGAAGTTGGGGACGTGATCAGATGGACAGACATCAGGAATCTGCTGCTCCCTCTAATGGGGATTAAAAAGTAGCATATAAACCATAATAATAATAATAATATTCCCGTAGATGAAACTCCCTCCTGAACAATTGTTATTTGGTTAAACTGACAATCTTCAGCAGATATTCACATGTGCATGAAACAAATTATAAAGACTTCCTTTTACAGATGCTTTTAGACCCTCAGTCACACTCCAGATGCTCAACACACACTTCTCACTCCCAATACAAGGTGAGGAGAAGCTTTAGTCGATGCCTTTTCACATCAGATCACATGGGGGTCAATTCACTTTCATTTAAAATGAGAACTGGAGGAGTTACGACAGAAAATAAATGCATATTAACCGCATTAAATAGAAAGCTAATTGAAAGTGAACTGAGCCACATGCAGATGATGTGTCGCCACCTGCTGGCCAGATATGGGACTGCAACCATGACCCACTGCAGGCCGGAGGGGCACACACACCGGGTATAAAATGCACTGCAACTACTCATAAATACAATTTGGTTGTGATGACATTGGCCGGTGAGGCTGTGATAAAGCTAGAGCGATGTTGTAAACACTTCAGGTTCAGAGGTCAGAGCAGGTCAGCCCTTATTTGGCAAAGAGTGTTGGTCTAAAGGCTGAAGACAGGCTGCAGAATCACTGATCGGCATGAGATATATTCTAACATATGACTCTAAAACAATACTCCACACCAAAATGACCATTTGTGTATCAATACCTCACCCTAAATTACATTAAATACTTCAGGAAACTGAACAAATCTTGATTCATTAGGAAGTAAATACATGCATTTTTATTGAAACTTGCACCCTACCCATCTATAGTGTTACAAATACTAACCTTTAATGAAAATGCATGTGTTTAGTAAGTATTGAGTACACAGCTGGATGAATTAGACTTGGTTTATACTGGTAGAGTTTGTAAACGGATATTCAAAATACTTTTACTGCTTCATGCATCTCCTATTTTCCTCAATTTATCAAGAAATGTCTGTTTCTTTTTAGACTGTAAGGTAACTTGCAGTGAGATACTGATATACAAATGATCCTTTTAAAGGGGGAAGTATTCCTTTTTCAAAACCACATTAAGCTGAGTCTTTTACTTGCTATTATTCATTACTCCATAAAAGACTGTTACACACATTCACACACACAAACAATAAGTCACGTGATCGTCCAACATCCGTAGTACCTGGGATGCTTTTTGGACATGATTTTAAAAGAAAACTGAAGCAGCACGTCGTTGTTTGATGTTTGATAATCTACAAAGTGCAAATGTGCCACCGTGTGCTCTCATTTCCAAACCCCTCAGTCCAGGGGGCTCCTCTGTGAGGTCGTCCAGGCGTCGGCGGGAAACATCCATCTCGTTGCAGACCATAAATCCAATGTTAAAAATAAAAAAGGCAAAGAAATATCCGCCACACAGGAACACTGATCCATCTCCGCGGGATGTACTGCCTTTTCTAAAATACTCGAAAAATGTTCAACACACTCCAGCTGTCGCTCTGCTCGTCTTCACGGCAACTTTGTGCCGACGGAAAGAAGCTTTTGGCACGAAAAAGTGTAAAAAAGAAGCTCATCCTTCATGGATTCTCACCAATAAATGCTCAAAACAGTAAATAATACAAGGGAATATATAAAGTCCCCTCCACAACTATCGGAACAGCGAGGCCAATCCCTTTATTTTAGCTCTACACTGGGTTTGAAATCAAAAGATGAATAGGTATTTCAGTTCTAATTCCAGATCTAGATCAGTTGAGCAAAAGTATATGAACAGAGACAAAAAATAGTGTGGAAAGTGAATAATACTTAACGGTTCCATAGAAAGCATCTATCTGGTATTTTAAAGTGTTCTCTGATGTCTACAAAGAAGGTATATAACTTTGGTTGATCCAAAAAATGTCCAGATGTGGTTTCACAGGCCCATTTACAACCCTATGGTTTGGTAAACGAGCTGAATTGAGCTCTGCTCTGATTGGCTGGTTTACAAGCAGCAATCCACGTTTGCCTCAGAGCCCACAGAAGTAAGTGAAGTTTGCTAAACTGTGAGAGATGAACCATGGAGGCTATAGGCATCCAACCTCACATGTCTGAGCCTTTATCGGAGGAGGAAACCGGGGAATTTGAAGAACAGCCAGTTGGTCGGAGATTCGAGAGCAAGCTTATGGAGTGGTGAGTGTTAGCGTTAAGTGTTTCCAGCAGCTGTTGTGTGCAGATGTTGGGGCTGGACTACCGTGTGTGACGTCACACACACGGATTGTTGTAATCCACCCGTTTCACCGCTGTGATATGCATATTCATGATTTGCACGTGAAAGAGGAAACAATGGTGTTTGAGGTTCACGGTATGTCAGCTCAAAGGATCGAATTCTCCTTATTCAACTCTGCCAAGGTAAATACAGTTCTCCATTCTATGGCAGCTTTAATATTTAGCTGCAAATCCTCAACTGCATCAAACCTGCGACCCCATTGACATCACCAAACTTTTGCATTCTTCTTTTGATGCTGTTTCAATTTCCTCGTCTCTCTACTTTTTGGCAAATTCTAAATCTGGCCTTCCATTTCCTAATGCTAATGAGTGGTTTGCATCTTCTGGTGTAGCCTCTGTACTTTTGTTCCCAAAGTGATTTCAAACCCAGTTGTTTTCAGTCTACAGCAAAAATGAAGGAATTGGCCTCGCTGTTCTGATAGTTTGGGAGGGGGACTGAATATAGCTGAATGTGTGTGTGTGTGTGTGTGTGTGTGTGTGTGTGTGTGTGTGTGTGTGTGTGTGTGTGTGTGTGTGTGTGTGTGTGTGTGTGTGTGTGAGAGGGAACAATCCTGTCCTCCGGCGGTAGGTAGGTGTGAGATTAGCATGCCGTGGATGCTTCACAGTGGGCGAAAATTATGCATCTCCATGGTTTCTCTATGGTATGTGTGGATGGGGTTGCTCTGGGAGACCGTTGCCATGTTGACAATCTAAACTGTTGCGTTGCTTAAGGCATCGTATTAGGATGACTGAGGAGTTTCTCCTGGGGAGTAAGTCAGAGCAGTAAGGGATAGGCAGCCTGATGGAGTGTCGTTCACCACGCTAGGACTCGCTCTCGATGGAGATTGTGATGGTTTCACTTTCAGCTGCGGAGACAAACAGAACACATGTTAAACAGAACCTGGATCATATTTACAATGGTTGTTCAGTCTAAGAGACGAAAGAGGACAACCATTTTTAGATTCAGTTCAGTATTGAGGGAAACAAACGCCACTAAACAGACGGCTCTGCATTATTAATGTTCATTAGGAGTGTTTGTTTATTCCACGGCTAGGCTTACACCAGATTATAGAAAGGGTTTTTTGTACCTTTTTGTTCTCAATGTCATCGTCTCTAGTCAAACTCAAGGTCTACTGACATTTCGTGAGAGGGTTAAGCCTCATCCAGAGTCTAAATCAGCTAAATATCCAGCTGTGACATTACAGATCCTCAACACAGTTTGGTTTCACTTTCTGTACATTGACACCACAAACACGTAGTCACGTTTCCACTTTGAGCAACAAGTCACATGACAGGACAAAAGACAGAGCGGATCAGACTAAAGGTAAACAGGAAATCCATAAATCAGACACAGACATGGTAAAGAGGTTGAAATCCACCCTGACAGACGGAGTGATGACTGGTGATTGTGTCAGCTCACCTGGTGTGTGGGAGTTGTTCTCCTGATGCTCTGCGATGTTGTTGGTCTTCTGCTTGCTGCTCAGGAGGCGATTCTGAGACTCGCTCACAGGACTCCCGGGGACATCAACAACGCTGCAGACAAATACAAAATGATTTTAGGTGTTTGAAATTAACCGTGCATCCACAGAGCCTCATGTTGAATCTCATATCTCACCTTTTACTGGGCTCCTGCTGCAGGGTGACCGTGGCCTGCTGCTCCACATCAGCGCTGACCAGCCGGGTGGGGAACAGCAGGCCGTCCCCCTGACTGCAGAGGGACACAGAAACATCACATTACTGCAGTGCAGGGAACTATTTACTGTCTTCTAGGATTATCTCATCATTTGTGTCCTTTACCTGGTGAAGATAGGCAGCAGCCAGTACTTCTTCTGGTCTCCAAACACCTGAGCGATATTCTTCCGGAAGCCCAGAGAGAAGCCATTCTTATCAGAGCCGGCTCTGAACACCGGGGCTCTGAACGCCTCTGCAGAGAGGAGGGAGCGGCACAAGGACAAGTGCATTTAAAAAAGACTCCTAAAAACCTGTGTAATAACTGTTTTGAGCAGATTAAACAACAGTGTGTGTGTGTGTGTGTGTGTGTGTGTGTGTGTGTGTGTGTGTGTTACCTATGGTGGATCTGTTCTTCCCTACGAGCCACAGGTGGTAGCTGAAGAGAGACAGAATGCTGATGCAGAACATGGCCGCCACAAAGAACAGAAACAAGACATGGAATTTGGCGTGAGTGTCTGGCAGCTCATTCTGGGGGGGAGAGGTGGGAGAAAAGGGAGAAAGGAATTAGTATTCACATCGAGGTTACGTATGGAAAGAAAGACATACACGAGGGAGAGAGAGAAAAGAGGCAGAGGAAACGTCACACCACGACAGAGAACAGCAGCGAGGTTACCTTTGGGCAGTTCTCTGCCGATTTCCTCCGGCAAAGCTTTAGTTCAAACAGAAACAGACTAGTTAGAAACACCAGGAGAGAACAGGGAGGAGGAGGAGGAGGAGGAGGAGGAGGAGGAGGAGGAGGAGGATGCACTCGGTCAAGGGTCGGGGGAGTATGGAACCAGATTTGTGCCAATGACATGTAGTTTTACTTTTGAGATGACTTTCTTTTTGCTTCACTGAGTTAAAATTCTACATTTTGCATGATCTAGGAAGCACAAATCTGATTCCAGGTGAGGAAGGGGAGAAAACTGTAAGTAAAAGAGAGTGGGTTGTACAAAGTGAGCCCAGATCAAAGGGATGAAGGAGGAGGAGATGAGAGGATAAAAGAGAGGAGGTGTTTGTGACTCTCTAGCGATGGTTGTGATGTGGAGAGGGAGACAGAAAGACGGCGGTCTCAGAACAAAGAGTCAGTGTGGAGGACGGGGGAGAACAGAGGGGAGGTCAGGGGGGGAGAGAGGAAACAGGAGAGGTCAGCACCATGCACTGCAGCTCACAGGATGCTCGCCTGGCTGTTTCTATTCTGCTGATCCTCGCTTTCTTGCAAGTCTGACCAGTGAGTTTTCTCTCATTCTGAGAACCAAAACTGTATGCGAGACTGGTCCCAGTGCATCTCTTTTTGTCATGCAGCTGAACGAGCATCCTCTGCAGCATCTCTCTCACACACACATTCCCATCCAGAGTGTATGTGCACGTCATCACTCACTGTCCAGAACTTTATGAAATACTGCAGCACGGTGGCTGCGATGAACAGACAGTACAGCAGCGAGTACGCCAGGAAGAGGATGAAAAACTTGTAGTTGGAGAATCCGACACAGTTGTTTACCCTGCAGACACACACACACACACACACACACACACACACACACACACACACACACACACACACACACACACACAGTCAGGTGTGACATCACTTCCTGTGAGGGGACATCTTATCAACATGAACTTTAGATTGTTTTTACTTGCACTTCTGATTCTGGATTGTGAATTATTTGAGAGACTTTGCAACATGTGCTCTACTTCCAGAAGAGCACTTGTTTAGAAGCTCTTACTCACCAGGGACAGTGGTGGTCCATCTTCAGCACACACCTGCCACACACAGCGAGAGAAAACATATGGACATTGAGAGGGGGAGAGCCAATCAGAACGAACATCTTGTCTGAAATTAGTAAATCAAGTTTCCTACATGTCGCAGGCGGAGCAGTGGTGGCAGCGGTCAGGTTTGATGACCTGACAGCGGTCACAGTAACGGATTGCTGCAACACACAGGATGTCGTTATGGGAAACAATGCAAAGTCAGTCACACACACACACACACACACACAGACAGACAGACAGACAGACAGACAGACAGACAGACAGACAGACACACACACACACACACACACACACATACCTCCAGCTCCTGTGCGGGTGTACAGAGGCAGACTGGTGGCAGCTCTCCATAAGATCTCCTGCTGATTCTCCGGCCTCTCTTCCTTCTCGTATCGCTCCTTCTCAGGTTTGGGCAAACAAAACTGCAGTAAAAAAAGAAGCGGATTTTAAAGTGAGGGTTATTTCCAATAATTAAAACTTTATCCAGATCATTGAATTAATAATTGTGTCTATAAAATGTCAGAAAACAATGGATTTTCGTTGTTTAGGATGGAGTTTCTGACATGTTTGGCTATAAATCGTCAGATTGGATAAAGAGAATGACTTTAAAATGATGAAAACTAAGAAAAGCAGAACATCTTCATAAAAAGG
This sequence comes from Eleginops maclovinus, assembly GCF_036324505.1. NCBI lineage: Eukaryota > Metazoa > Chordata > Actinopteri > Perciformes > Eleginopidae > Eleginops > Eleginops maclovinus. Next base: position 15,399,518 of record NC_086369.1, read on the forward strand.
GGCTGGCACTCAATGTTCTGACATTTTTGCATGAACAAACACTTAAACGGGGGATTCTATAGACCTGTTGTGGTCTTGCTTTGGATATTCAGGGTTACTTTTACCTCTTTGGAGGGGTTTGCCGGATGGGTGAAGATGGTCTTCCAGTACGACCATACGAACATGATGAAGAAGAGGTGGAAGAAGATCATGTACACGACTGCAGGGAAACACAAAGCCCAACATAAACACCAACAAGACAGTTACACAGAATAAAAAGCTGTTTATAACGTTGTCATTTAAACTCTGACTCATTTGAATGCGGTGCAGCTTCTTCTTCTTAAGACGTTTGCATGTCTGCTGCAGATACAGATTCAGCTCCACCTTCTGTATTAACATGACGCCTGCAGTGGCATTATGTTTCAGACATTTCAGACAAAATCAACCATGATTTTAAAAAAAAGCAGGGTGTAAGTTTCACAACAAGCTTTTATCTAACTAAATAATCTGCTTCAATTTAAAAAAAACAAGCTTTTCTTTAAGCACACAAAAGTAGGTACTGACACAGCATTTACATATCGAAGACATCTATTTACAAGTAGTTATATTCATTAAAGCTTTCATTTCATTTAAAAAAGGGGCACACCTGTTTTAACTTCCAGCGTCATATATTACATTTAGACTACCAAAATAACAAAACAACCTTCACTGACAGGTTTTAATAAAGTGGGTTTAATAAAAAGAAACCTGTCCAATGAAATGAATCACTTATTAAAAAAGGATTTTCTCTTGTGAGTGATTACAGGATACACTATGAAGACAGCTTTATTAGAAAAAACCTCAAAAACAAGCTTTAAATGTAATCAGAGATCTTTGAGGACAGCCCTATGCATTACCATTAACACGTGTATGTAAAGCCTGCTGCTGTCACTTGGGATTTGTGGAGACGCTGTACATCTACATATTAAATTCATGAGCAGCGCTGGACGAGACGGACCTCAGCACTCAGAGAGAGGAGCTTCCTGTGCCAGGCCTTTCTGTTTTTAGCTAAGTGTTCAGAACATATTTCACCTGCCAGAACACACCCGCTCCATTATGTAAAGCTCCATTCACACTGGGTTATATAAACACTATTTTTAAATGAACAGGACACTTACTCTGCTCTCCTATACTGGGGATGGTGACTGCAAGAGAGGAAACACAGCGTTAGATTCAAAGACAGCATCTTTACATCAGCCAGTGGGATTCAGAGAGGCTTTATGAAGCAATGCAGACAACTCTAATCCAGTGGTTAACAACTACAGCGTTGCATGATGTATTCAAGTCACAAAATGCTTAAAAAGGATACACCTCCTCTATCATGAATCCTTTAATAACTTCCAATCATCCCAGCACGTCAATGACTTCTCGTCCATCGTGTGAAATAGTTTCTACTGTTTCCTCTATCAAGAACGACATTTCAGTCTCAGATTTCTGCACAATGCACGAAAGAAAAAGTCCTTGATGGTCATTTGAAAATCAGGAATTGACTAACTCCATCTTCTGAGGAAAAAATACATTCAGTATCAACGTTTAGGGCTAATCTCTGCTTTTGTTATCTACAAAATAAACACTGCTCATCATTTCCGAGCACCCTAAAAACAGAACAAAGGGACTCACTACTCTAGTCTCACCTCACACCAAACCTGAGAGGTTTTGATGCTCATTTAAACATTTTTTGTACATAAATACACTTAAAACTTACATAAAAAGCAAGTCACACATAACAATGTGTCAGGAAGTTTATTTTACTGCGAATTCATTTCAAATATAGACGGCAAAATGTATTGAAACCAGCTGAACTGGAGCTGAACCTTTCCTAATGAAAGTACACCCTGTTTAAAACGAGACCCAGTCTTATCTTTTGATCCGGATAGGAAAAAGGTTTGGGAACTCCTTAAATAAACAAAAGGATATTAACATGGCGGTGAACATTTGATCTTATTGCAAACACATGGCATTAAATTAAGCAACACAACGATGGCAGATAATTAACTGTGTCTGGATGGGGACAGCACCATTACCCTGCTCTGTTTGCATCCTATTTCAGTCTCTTTTTAGTATTTCCGGCTCCCTTTGTACTCTTTAATGTCTCCTTGAGGTCCTTTTGCATCTGTTTTCTGCCCTAATTTGTGTCTCTGAAGTATATTTTGCCCCCTTTTTTGATTGTTTCTTATTTATGTTGCCACTGTGAGTCTCTTTGCAGCTGTTTTAAAACTGTCAAACATTATTATTACCTTTATTTGATTGGAAATAATGTTGTTTTCTCTTACTTAATGAAAGACAACTCTTAAGACACATATGAATACCAATCAGCAGTGGTTTGTGTTGAAAGTGAGTATCTGACAGTTGGTTTAATCCCATTTATTTAGCCATTTGAGCAACACAATATCATCAGCATGGTGAAAGTTGAAGGCATTTAAGTAGGTAAATAAAGCGCTGTCAGATAATTAGCTGTATCTGGATGTGTACAGCTTTGATTTGTGTCAGTAAGTCATTATTTTGTACTGATTGTATAATTTGTATGTCTCTGTGGTCATTTTGTGATCCTTTGCAGCTGTTTTACATAACTTTGTACTTTTGTTGACTCTTTTTGTGGTTATTTATGCAGATTTGAACAAAAACATAATACATTGGGTTTCTCTGATTGGAAATAATGTTGGAACATTTTCTATCAGCTTAATAACAAATATCTGAGGTATTTTTACCACTCAGTGGTTTAAAGGGAAAGTGTACATCTGGCAGCCGGTTAAATACCGTTGATTTAGCGTTGAATTCTCCTTTTCGCTCCACACACAATAATAACGTCGCAAAACGATATTATCTTTACTAAAGCACATTAAATATATGACACAAAAAAGGGGATAATTAGCAGTATGAGGATCCATCAGCAGCATTGTGCGGCTGCAGCCCGTTTACTTCCTGTGTTTGTGCGGCGGCTCAGTGGAAACACCGGCGTTTGGAGGCTCTAAACCCGGCTACAGACGGCTACTCACAGACACAAAGCTCCACCACGTAGGCATAGTAGGACCAGCAGACCACCAGGGCGATAAAGATGACAGGAATCCATGCTAAACTCCGCTGACAGCATCTCAGGACGTGAGTGGGCGCCATCTTTACCCTCTGTGTGGGGAAGGGAGTGTCGGAGAGTGACGTCACGCTTCTGAAAACATGTTTTTTTTTAGGAGGAAATAAATTAAAATTCACTTTTACAATTGTATTTATGAGAAACGGCAGGATGGCAACACTATGAATAAGCACAATTAATATAATAATAATAATAATAATAATAATAATAATAATAATACACTTAGTGTGTTTTACTTTTTAAAAAGAGGTAAAAGAAAAATGATTTCAAATGATTTAATTTTCCTATTTTATTATTATTTTACTATTATTATTTGTTATGGATTGAATAAGTATGGATACCCAAGACATTTGTTAGATTTATTTTATGAATAATGTTTGACTTTAATAAAACTGTAAAACATATAGAAATATTTAAATGATTATTTGATATTTTATTATTGTGTTGACTGGCCATCCAAAAACTAACCTAAACTACTACAGTCACACTTATAAGTTATTGTATTTACGTTAATCATTTAATTGTAGCTTCTTTAATCATTTATAAATGGAAGATATTTTGCGATAAAGTTTTGACAAAAAAATGGTCTGGGGAAAAATCGAGTTCATGATTTAATTTAAGTTCATGTTTTGTAAGTAAAAACACACACAACACACACACACATATATTCATTGTATTTACCTTTAGCTATTTTATTTATTTTATGCTTTTATGCGTCTGCCTTTAGGGTGTCACTCACTGTAAGCATGGGTCAGCACCAGGAAGCAAAAGCAACCTTTAGACTCCGAGGCTGACGATCAAGATCAAGAAGGGACACAGGGACCGTAGTTCAATGCGAAGTTAACGTTCAAAGTAAAAGTAGTCTTCCTTAATCCATAAAATGAGTTCTGTTGAAATGCAAATGGACGCGTATTTGTCTCGAATCGGGTTCTCTAGATCCCCCTCGCGCAGCCTGCACGTGCTGCAGACGGTGCACACCTGTCACCTGCTGTCGGTGCCGTTTGAGAACCTGACGGTGCACAGCGGGGGGCAGGTGAAGCTGGACCTGCCTCACCTGTATGAGAAGATCGTGCTGCAGCGCAGGGGGGGGTTCTGCTTTGAGAATAACAGCCTGTTCGCCTGGCTGCTGACCCAGATGGGCTTCCAGGTGACCCTTCTCTCAGCCCAGGTGAGGAACCAACCAACGGGCTACTACGGACCTCCTTTTGACCACCTCATCCTCATGGTGAGCCTGGATGGGCAGCGCTGGCTCTGCGATGTTGGGTTTGGTGTCCCGGGCTTCAGGACCCCCCTCTCGTTGGACACCAGTGGCCCCCAGGAGCAGGGCCACAGAGTGTACCGCATAAGAGAGCAGAGGTGGGAAGTAACTACATTTACTCAAATACTGTATCAATTATACGATACTTTACTTGAGTATTTCCATGAATTGCTACTTTGAACTTCTAGTAGTATTTCTACACTCTCCTACTTCTACTGAATTACAAGATCTAAATACTTCTCCCTCCTCTGTCAGGAATGATGCTGCAGGGATGCACTTCCTGGAGTGGCAGCAGGACGAGATCAGAGGAGCAGATGGAGAGTGGACCGAGATCTACAAGTTCACCCTGGACCCTCGGCGCATGGAGGACTATGCGGAGATGTGTCAGTACCACCAGAGCTCGCCATGCTCCCTCTTCTTCTGCAAGTCCCTGTGCACCATGCTCACCCCCGGGGGGAGGCTCACCTACATCGGCCGCAGACTGACCACCACCACGTTCCCCACAGAGGGCACGGCATTGGAGACCTCCACCCGAGAGCTGCAGGATGACGAGATACCCGGCGTTCTCAAGGAGAAGTTTGGAATTGTGCTAAAATCTCCGCTTGTACCAAAAGATGAGCCGATGACACCACTTCGAGTCGTGTATTGATCATGCTTACACCTTAATGCATGGGGGGGTTATGATCAGACATGCAAAAGGCCCCACCACATCTCCTTTGTGTCTATATGTAGTCATTTGTGGTTTTCTTCCTGGTCATTTTGTGTCTGTTTTTAATATATTCATGTGTATTTGTACTCATTTTGTGTCTTTTCCTGCTGTCCTATGTTTCTGGCTTTGCCCCATTTTTTTGTTATTTCGTCTCAGTGTGGTCATTGTAAATGTCTATGCAACTGTTTTGCCAGCCTTTGTAGTTATTTTTGATCCTTTTGTACTATTTTTAGTCACTTCCTGGCTGGTACTAGGGCTGTAAATTACATATTTCATCACAAAACAGAATTATATAAATTATTCGGACAACCAATATGCGGTTACCACAGTCTGCCATTATACATTTTGGATTCAGGTGCCCATTTAACAGTTATATCATGTCACAAAAGCAACTAAAATTTGATTTGACAATTTTATTACAGGGCACTAGCAGACATAAAAACCCCAGTCTTTCAGGAAGATGGTGAACTTTGACGGATATGGAGACACAGACGTGCCATGGACATCTTAAAATAGAGGTGTTTATGATGATATGCTTCTGTTTTCACTTCAGTATGAGTATGTTGAATCAACAATCATTGAATTGTAACACCCTTAGTTGGTACGTTTCGCTTTGAGTGACGTTTTCTAGAAAAAAGTACGTGAAAAAGCTGTCATTGAGATCTGTCTTTGTTTCATACATGTGATACGAGATTTTAACTTTCAGGTTTAAATACAAAACTTCCACACCCAAATCAACCAAATACAAAACATCTGCAGAACTCTGTCTCTGAACACAAGCGACAAGAGCAGATCAATTGTCAGTTGGATTTAATAAATTATACATACACTTTAAGATATACAATGGTCATTGCATTAATCCATATCCGTCTTCTTTTTTTTAAGACAAAGTCTGCGTTCAAAGTATTTACACATGTACAATTATCAGGCAGCACTTTACAAAGCAAGGCATGAACGACAATGCAGATGTTGAGCTTCAAATCAAACTGCTAACCCTCCCCTCATGCCTCCCCCGTTTCATCTGGGAGGGGGGTCTCTCAGCTGTCCCATGATTATAATACATCTTCCCGTCCCTCGAGAGGGACTTCAAGAAATTGAACGATATCCATCAAATCCACCGAGTTCCACAGGAGATTCAAACGAAGTACGGTCCATGGACTGAGGTGAAATCAAAATAAAGGGTGAGGTACAGGAGACAGGATGTACGCAGGGTGACGGGTGCAAACATGTGGCAACGAGTGACACAAAAAATCTACTCTGCGACGGGGATGGGGGGCGGCACCGAGGCCGCTCTGCCAGATTTACGTTCGTAGTTCACAAGCCTCTGACCAACCAGGTACCTGTGGAGAGGGAGTATCACGATTAGAATAAGCTGTAAATGATCAAATCCATTTAGTTTTTACAGATGTGTCTACACTAACAGATACTGTATCACCTACTATCAAACCTATGTCTGAAATACCCTTTAAACATACTTATAATGTGATATAATCCACGTTTACTACAGACTAGCTACACTTATAGTTTAAAGCACTCATAAATATTCCTAACGATACATAGAAAGATACTCACTTGTCGTTCTTGATGTGTTCATAGAGCCGTTTGAACTGTCGGATCTGGAAGGACAAGATGCCGATGAGCGACACGATCATCAGGAGGAACGGGTAGATTCTCCTCTGCATCAAGATCTCCATCTCTGGGGTGACTCCTGCAGAAGATATGCACAGTACTCAGTTAAACGTTTTTTCAGTGATCACACCATGAGCTGACACTACACACAATGCAACAGTCATCTGGATAAGGAACATAGTATCCTGGAGAAAGCTCTGTAATGTGGATGTTAGTTAACAGTTCTACGCACAGCAGGAATAATGTAGTGGAAACTGTCAGAGCTTAAGGTGGATTTTAGTGAACGAAGACATGGTATTATACTTGTGAAATAGTAGGCATCAGCACAGAAGACGGTATTTATTTGGAGAAAAAGCCTTGAACCTAAAATAAATACCCTTTCTAATTGGTTCCTTTGTACTCACCCACAGCAGGAACCACTCCCGCAGCGATTACATACGGCACGCACAGCGACAGCAGCAGCACCGAGATGACCGGAGCCGCCAGTTTACGGATGATGAACTGCAGGTCGATGTTACGGATCCCATTTGCATAAACCTGGAGAGACAGGAGAGTTAATTACAAAGTAACTGACACCTCTTTGAGTCAGCTATAGAACACTGACTGGTGCATGTCTGTCTGAAACCCACCTGCTCAATAACAGTCTTCAGCCACCACTGAGGACCCATGAGAGTGATAGCAGCAATGATTTTAGCATGGAGCACTCCCAGAGCCCAGTCCTGTGGGAAACACAGAGATCATGAAATCAAGTGACGATGTTTAGGAACAAACAGGGTGAAGGAGCAATAACAATGAAGGGAACCCTACCTGCCACGGGTAGAAGAGGGGTGTTTGGTCGAGTGGGACTCTGAGAGGAGCCACGATGACGAGCTCGAACAGCAGACCAAGCAGCAGCGGGATGACTCCGGCCACCAGCAGAGCGACCACCAGGGTCTTCAGTATCTGCCCAAACAGCGCGCGACGTACATGAACATGATTAATCAGAAAACTTCAAAGCTTCCTCAGAGTAAGGGGGAAAGTTGACCTGACTTAGAGAAAATGGCCTTTTAAAATACAGACATAAAATGACTATAGATTACTATTACTTGACCCTTTTTCTTTAAGATATACAGAATATGTATTCTTTTTTTCTGTATATTCAACGCTAGGGGCATTTCTTTACAGTCTGGGAAATGTTGATTAGGAATATTAATTTGATTGATTTTTTTGTACAGAAAACCAGGAAAATGGCATGTTTTACGCCTATAGAACAAAAAAGCAGATGCTGGCAATTTTAAATGTCAGTTTATGATCTTATATCAACACAAACATCGCAATCAGGCCCAACTCCAGGCAGGCTGATGGCTGGAATGAGAAAAAATACTCATTCCCTCCATCAGCCCAGGTTTTCCAGCGATGGAGGCTGAACATGGACTCACCATGAGCGTCCACTCCTGGACCTTGCGTGCGATGACGGTGCGTCCCTGCGGCATCCATGCCAGCAGCACGGTGACTCCGCGGATAGACAGCCAGCAGACGTACAGGCCGCACGCTGCCGTGTACAGCTCGTGGATTTTTGAGTTTCCTGTCCAGAAGGACATGAGCCAGCGCCCGGTGAACACTGAAACACACACGATAAATAAATTACTACTTGAGCTACACAAAAAGAACAGCTTGAACAGCAGAGACATGCATCATTATAGATTCCCCCTGTCATTATGGTTTGGGTGTGGGTCTGCAAAGGAGAATAGTGATTGCTGGTTGTCTTTAAAGCCACCACATCTTACCTGGAAGAGTGAGACACACCAGACTGGCCACCAGCAGAGTGATGCACATGAAAGCTATCAGCAGCACAATCTGGAGAGGAGAAGGAGGACAGTTTTAGAATGAAAGCAAATGTTAAGAAGGTTGACTGGTTATGATTATTTGCACGAGTGTATATTCAGTCTGTGCTAGATAATAAACTACAATTGGACTATGTAGGATTATAAGATCAAGCGCTTTAACATGAAGGAATAATAACTGGGAGTTGTTCAGCGTCAGATGTACACTAAGTGCTACCTACAGCCTTAGCATGCCTCTATGTTTGTGGAGAAAACCATAAATACTGGGCGGAATAAATCCCTAAACTTCCATGTTGATAACACATTTAGATTCATACTAACACTTAATTACTTTTGTGCATTCAGAGTATGTTGACTGAAATGTTATAGTAGACCTTTATAATCTGCAGTGATAAATGTTAAACCACACGACTGTCTCACCCTGAATGGGAAGCGGAGGGGTCTATGGTAAGGCTGGAATCCAACAGGCCCCCCCTGCTGCAGGATGGCCTGATGGGCTGCGTGTAGTCCCTCACCAACAGCTGGGGCGGGGTTGTTATTGTTGTTGTGGTGTGCAGGAGGGGGGTTATTGTTGTTGTTGTTATTCACAGGCTGGTTGCCTTCATTGTCCTCCTGTTCCCCAAGGAGGTATGAGTGGAGGTCTCTGAGGAGGCGAACATGTGGTTGGTTATTGGAGGTCAATGTGAGAAATATCAGGGGCTCAGCCAGAAAATGTGTTGTTGACTTACAGTAAATATCCAGCGCTGACGGTCCAGGCCCGGACCAGGCCTTTGAGCCACTGCCGGGTGTGTCCCTGCTCCAACAGAGCGGGAAGCACCACCTGAAGTAATAACAGCTCCAACGACAGCTCGCTGACCGGGGCATCACTGAGGGGAAGAGAAAACAATTCTACAGCGTTAGGGCCCCTGTAGGTTAAAAACAGAACAAAATTATTATCAGAGGAGGGGGGCATTTTCTGAGAATTAAACTCATGGGATACATTTCAGACTCTAATCTCCTTGAATATACAGATTTAAGTCTTTAATCTCAGAGAACATCAGGTTTTTCTCATAATTGTTAGTCTTTATTCTTGGAAATTCGTAGACCATGTATGAACAGACATGGTAACACTGACCAGTCATTTTGAATCCAGTTCTCAGTTGTTTCTTACACCATGTTCTTAAGTCCCTGCAACTCAGTTTTAACCATCATGCATGTTGGCAATAGAGCTAATACTTCCTCTTTTGTTCAAGATGTGCTGCGGTGAGATGTTGTTAGTAACGCCCCGAGGAGAAGGAGGCTTTTAACACCATTTCAAAGCCCCAGTTCTCCCACAGCTCACCGCTAAGTGACCTTTAACTTAGTTATGGTGGCTGGTTACCTGTAGAGCATGACGTTGTAGGGCAGGAAGGTGGGCAGCAGCAGTTTGATGAGCCTGATGGGCATCCACAGCATGAGCAGCACGATGGAGCCGAACACGACCACAGACAGGATGAAGCGCCGCAGGTGTCTGTAGATGGGGAGGTGGATCATCTCCTGCACCGGGTTAAAGTCTGGGTCGTTGAGGTTTCTCAGAAACCACAGCACTCCCGGCCTCAGCACCTGATGGACACAGCAGCAATAAGTGTTAGCGTTACATACTTTTTAAAATCACACAAATGTAACCTACAGTCCTCACGTTTCTTTATATATTTTAAATTCTATTTCCTTTGTTGACTGTAATTGTATGCCTGTATTGTATGTTGCCTTTTATATGTATTTACTTTCTTCAAACTCAGGATCTTACCTCTCTCAGGAGGAGGATGAACGAAGCGAAGTAGAAGACGTAGACCATTCCCACAAGCCAGTGCAGGAACATGGTGGTACCGGGGGCAGATTTAAAGCTCAGCTCTCTGTCTTTCAGGGAGGCATCAAACATCTCCTGCAGGAAGTCAAGCGTTAAACAAAGAGAGCAGTTAGACTGATTCAGATTCAGCGTTGCTTCTCAGACGATGCATGCTAATTGCTTGTCTGTGCTAAATGAAGGCACAGTGGGAAATGTGCTATGATGAATAACATTTGCACATACCATACGGGAAGCAGATTTAAATTAGACCAAGCTCGATTAGCTTCTGAGAGTACGTGCAGGATGAAGGACAAAGTCCTATTTTCTGTATGGTTATTGTACTTATGCACCAGCTGTTGTGTCTATTTACAGTTGATGCATATTTTAGATGGCCTATTTGTCGCATATTTATAAAGACAAAAAACAGCATTTCA